>NC_064921.1:643666626-643991126 GCF_023897955.1 Schistocerca gregaria
GACAACCCTGTGTTCACTAATTCCTCAATCGGTTTTGATGCTCGTTATTAACTCAGGATTATTTGTTGCTAAGAGATCAAGTGTGTTTTCACAACCCTTTACTATTCGCGTGGGCTCATGAACTAACTGCTCGAAATAATTTTCGTATCATATTTTATGCCTACCTCCGGATTTAAATATGTATTTTCGCCAACATATCGAGGGTAGATTAAAGTCAGCACCAACTACTATCGTATTAGTCCGGTACGTGTTTGAAATCAAACTCAAGTTTTCTTTGAATCTTTCAGCAGCTGTACCATCTGAATTGGGAGGTCGGTAAAAGGATCCAGTTGTTGTTTTATTCCGGTTGATAACAGTGACCTCTGCCCAAACTAACTCACAGGAAATATCTACTTCAATTTCTCGACAATTTAAACTACTTCTGATAGCAACAAACACGCCACCGCCAACCATGTTTAGCCTATCCTTTCGGAACGCCGTTAGGTTCATCGCGAAAATTTCGGCTGAGCTTATATCCGGCTTTAGCAAGCTTTCAGTGCCTATAACCATTTGAGCATCAGTGCTTTCTATTAGCGCTTGCAGCTCTGGTACTTTCCCAACACAGCTACGAAAATTTACAACTGTTGTACCAATGGTTCCTGTATCTACGTTTTCCTGTGCTCGGCCTGCACCCTTTGTAACTGTTTTCCTGAGACCCTCTAACCTAAAAAACCAACCAGGCCCTTCCACACAGCCCCTTCTACCCGTGTAGCCGCCTCCTGCGTATAGTGAACACCTGACCTATTCAGCGGAGCCCGAAACCCAACCACCCGTTGTCTCAAGTCGAGGAATCTGCAGCCTAGATTGAACTAGAATCTAAACACGTCATAAACCTAATTAAACCATTTTGATAAAATAGTAATAAATTTGCCGAAGCGTATGATATCCATTTAATCACCTACAGGTCGTATATGTAGTTGCTGTTTGAACACAACCGTTGTAGCCCCAGGGGAGTCGCCACTCTTAGCGGGTTCGTGGTTGGCTACCACGGGGCCCTTGTCTTAGCAGAATTTCTTTCCTTCCGTGCTACATGTCTTTCGTCTTGCTATTCTTTCCCCCCGTCTGGGATTTTGCTGGAAATGTGTTCTGCATATTAATTCATCGGTACCACAACAATCTCACAAATGTCTTCCGTTCTTTCTTTTTTTCGCTCCCATTCTCCTTTCTCCCCTTCGGCGTTTGAGGTTCCTGTGCGCTCCTGAAGGCCGGCGTCTGACGCGTAACAGGTGACTGGGTAACGAGTAATTCGCATCCCCAGGTCTTCAGGTAGGGTTCGTACGCATGCCTTTCTACAGGCCAGGTCTACGGAGGTGTGACTCTCTTTAGCTGCTACCTTCCCAAACTTCTGATTGGTCCTTCTCTCAGGTGCCCGGCCTCCTTCTGAAAAGGGCGACAAGTTGGAAGGAGCGAACCATCGGGGACACCGGCAGTCATGGGCGATTTTCTCGCAATGAGACAATCATCTTCACAGCAAACGGCTACGAAACGTAAACGGAATGAGGCTAATGATTCAAACACCCTTCCTGCTGCACCACGGTTCCTCGTAGTTTCACGTACTGAAGGCCGCGAGTCCTTCGCTATGGTAGATCCATTTATTATTCAGAAGGATGCTGATGAAATTGGTGGCCCTTGAAATCCTACTGTCGTTTACGAAATGGCTCTTTGCTTTTGGAGACTAATTCTGATTCTCAAGCACAACAACTGCTAGAAGCTTCGCTCCTCCATGGCTATCCGTGTCGAGGCCCATTGAATCCTGAATTTTTCCCATGGTGTTATTTGCACTAGGCTGCTCGATGGTCTGACCGAGTCAGAAATCCAATTTCCGTCTCTGATCAGGACGTCATTGCAGTCCATAGGGTGATGAAAAAGGTAGATGCCTCCTTAGTGTCCACACGCACTCTCTTTCTCACTTTCGTTGGAGTGGTTCTTCCATCGAAGATCAAAGCAGGTTATGGAGTTATCACAATCAGACCATATATTCCGAAGCTGATGCGCTGCTACCAGTGTCATCGTTACAACCACACACGAGAGTCTGTCAACACCCAGCCTGCTGTAGGGATGCTCACGAGGGCGACTGTCCGCCTCCTTCCTGCTGCATCAACTGCAATGCGACCACGCCGCCTCCTCCCGCAGTTGTCCCATGTATCTCGATGAGCAGGATGTGCAGGATATCCACAGACAAAACGTGTTTTACCTGGTCACTCGCAAGTTGTTGGCGAGTCGGAAACACTGCGTTCTACCATCTGGCACCCACAGTACTGTTCTTGCCACACCTCGCTTCACAAAGGACACATGGCCACTCAGACATGGGCAGACATTTAGCACTGCGATTGTGAAATCACCTAGCGTCTTGGTAGCGTCCCTGTCTCCTCTTCCAGCTGTGCAACACGCCACCAGACTTTCGCCTCTCGGTGCGAAATCACGAGCTACACTACGGCAGGACGGAGAGGACAGAAGGAATACTCCCATGAAGACTTCCTATGTCCCTCCAGCCAAGCAATATCTTCGTCTTCCTTTGCCAACTGGAAATTCTCCAAGAAGCCAAGCAAAGGCAAATGGTCTTCTCCTTCACCAACTGAGAGATCCTCTTCGAGGTGTTGCCACGTGATACCTCGCCAGGCTGATCTCCGTGTCACCAGTGTGCACCATCAACCGTTTTTCTTCACTTCTGTAGACCTCATGGAGCTGGATCTTCCAGCCTGTGTGGCCTGGAGGAGCGAGTCTTCAAAGGCTCGCACTTGGCAGCCTCCAAGGTGACAACCCTTTATTTTCTCCTCGTCATAACTGTCTTGTAAACGATGAAGTTCCACATGGAGCCTGTCTCGGAGAGCAAAGGGGACTGGGCAGGTCTTAAAAAACGAGGAACAGCAGAAGGAAGAAGCTGAACATGTGGAGAATGAGAACAACGTTTCATATTTGCTGAACAATGGGGTGAGGAGGGTATCCGAGGGGAATCGACACCTCCTGTACCGCGTCCTTCACTAATAAACCCAGACAACGAAAAATGTCCACACCCATGGGGATAGTAGCGCTGAGGGATCCGACCACTAAAAACTGAGTGGTGACGGAGCGATCACTGTAAGAGATTTGTGTGGAAAAAACGCCTTGGAGTGATATCGAGTGAATACTGAAACTGCGCAAGGCGCGAGCGTATGGGGATAAAGCTGGCGAGCCCAAGCGTTGGTATGTGGCACCATCCACAACAGAAATGGATGATGTCGTGTCAATTTGGAAGACCACTGGAATATGTGCAACCTCCAAGGTAAGGAGAAAATTGGCAACTGACTGGGGAATGATGGAGAATACTTGGCCAGCAATGGAATGTGAGGCGTCCAGGTCCAGAGGTGATGATTCGTGTTGAGCCTGTGCATCCTCAGGAAGCATGGCATCCACTCCATGTTTCTGCGAAGCCTGACACACCACAGATGCAAGTCATGCATTTTCCTCTCCGGTGAGCGTTGGTGACTCCGGAAATAGTCCCGACAGGATGAAAGCCGTGTGAAAGACTTCATGTCATGAGATGAACCAATGGATCCCTGATACTCCCTCTAGGAGGTAGACAGTTGGATAAAAACTTGGTGGCTGTAGCTGGTGAGACTGTTCAAATGCACGAATGATTGGTAGACAGGTGTCGAGAGAAATGTCCTGTAACTTCAAAATATCAATCCGAAGACCCTTGTCTAGTACGTGAAACAACACCATATTGCGAATCGACGAAGAGGGGTAAGACTGCTTGCAAGCAACGTTGGCGCACCGTAATTTACAATCGCGGGAGAGACCGTGGAGAGTCGTAATCCATTCCCAGTAAGTCTGACCTCGTAATTTTCGCCAAGAAAAGAAAGTCTGACGGGTGGAGGTGACGTGTATTTGTGCGTAAAAGACACCCCCCTAGATATGGGTAAATAAGAGATTGTGAAGGAAAAGGAACTTCTCAGGGTTCAATTGTTGAATTAAACAATACAGCATTGGACCGACTGTTTCGTCGTCGATCCCATGTGCCAGTAAATGTTATTCCAACCGTTTAATTTGGCCAAGGTTCGACGGACCTATCGAAAGCCAGACACGTCGTGGAGCCATGTGCAAAGTGTTCAATTTACCTGCAATGGAATTAACTCTATGACCTACTTCTTGCAACGCTGCCGAGTGAGGGTGAAGTTTTAAACACGTGAGCGCTGCCTGATTCTGAAGTAGAGTTTCCACCAAAGACCGAAGAAGTTCCTCGGAGGAGGCCATTTCGTTCGAAAACAAAGTTTTATCGTCGTCGCCGTTAACTGTAGTGTCCTACGGTCGGCAGGAAAGAACTAACAGTCAGTTTGAACACATTATATTATAATTAAAAGAAAAAACGCCTTCTTGGCATACACTAAGTTAAAACGCAAGAACAACAAGAAAACCCCAAAACTCTTGTGGTGGCAAACCAGATAAGGAAACAAGACAGACAATAGAAGAAAGTACTGACCACGATCTACTTTATGAATTACAAAATATAACGTGCACCTACAACGCTGCGGCGAGTGAATACAATGCTAGGGCCAGCGTAAGAACTGGCCGGAGCTGTTCCTAGCGGTAGGTAAACACTGCTGTTCTGACTGTCCGGGCGTGCTTATAAAGCCAGGTCGGCGGACGGCTACATGAGTCATATGAATTCCCATTGGTAGAACACTGCCATATGTTGTCTGGCGAAGTAGTTCCCTGTTTATTTGGAAATTCTGTTATTGTTTATATCCGATCGCGATGTCTCTCCCTGCTGTCCTGCAAGGAGGCCGGCAACCAACCTTACGTGACGGTTGTGCAGGCCCTTTAAATAACGGACCAGTACGACAATACCCAGACAAAAGTCCGGTGAAGACAAACACCTTCCTGCTAACCACCGCCCCATTTCTCTCACCAGGTATGTTTGCAATGTGATGGAATGTATCTTTCATGCCCAGCTGGTATGATGCCTCGAGTCTCGCAATTTACTAACCACTGCACAGTGTGGAATTCGAGCGTGCCGTTCTGCGGCTGACCATCTTGTCAGTTTCTCCACCAATTTCATGAACGGTTTCCTGCGGAAATCTCAGACACTGGCCACGTTTTTGGACTTGGAGAAAGCCTACAACACTTGCTGATGGGCTGGTACACTCTGTACTCTCTCTCTACACGTGGGGCTTCTGTGCCTCATGCCCCATTTTCTTCAGGAATTTTTAAAAGATCGTGGTTTCAAGGTACGTGTGGGTTCTACCTTGTCAGACACCTTTATCCAGGAAAACGGTATGCCCCAGGGTTCTGTTCTGATTGTCGTCCTCTTTGCTATCGCCATTAACCCTATTATGGCCTGTCTCCAGCCAGCCATCTCCTGCTCTCTTTTCGTTGACGGTTTTGCCATCTATTGTAGTTCTCCACGAACTTGTCTCATTGAGCAGCGTCTTCAGCAATGTTTCGATCGCCTTTACTCATGGAGCGTCGACATTGGCTTCCGTTTTCCACTGACAAAACTGTTCGTTTGAATTTCTGTTGCCTTCCTTTGTTTAAAACACGAGATTGGTTCTGAGCACTTCTGAGGTCATCAGTTCCCTAGAACATAGAACTACTTAAACCTAAGGACATAACACACATCCATGCCCGAGGCAGGATTCGAACCTGTGACCGTAGCGGTCGCGCGTTTCCAGACTGTAGCGCTTAGAACCTCTCGGCCACTTCGGCCGGCAAACTACGAAATTGTGGGGGTTCAAGCTCGATAGGAAACTTCCTTGGTCTTCCCACATGTCTTAGCTTGCAGCCCGTGTACACGATCCCTCAATGTCCTACGAGTGCTCAAGTCGTACTTTCTGGGGAGCAGATTGAACACCGCTCCTCCGTTTGTACCAGTCCCTCGTGCGTTCGAAAGTGCAGTATGGATGTTTCATTTATGCATCTGCACGTCCGTCTCTCTTACGTCGTGTCAATATTTTCCACCATCGTGGCATCTGGTTTGCCACTAGTGCCTTTTGCACTATCCCAGATGAGAGTCTGAATGCAGAAGCTGCCGAACTACCGGTATCATACTGCCATGACTTCTCCTCAGATGATACGCGTGCCATCCGTCTGCCATATGTGGCCCCCCATCATAGACCCTCTTCTTCGACGATTCGTTTCATTGCCAGTATAGGACGTATGCCTCTTCTCTGTTACCTTCTAGAGTTCGTTATCGGCTCTTGCTTTGACAGCTTAATTTCACGCTACATGCAACATTCCCAGTGGGTATACTCTCTTCACCATTTCGTGTGGCGACCCATGTTCACCTACGCCTTCATTCGCTTTCTAAGGACACTGGTCCAACCTCGCTCTATCACTTTCAGTTTCACAATATTCGCACGGAACTTAGCGACAGTACCTTTGTATACACTGATCGCTCTCGGAGTGACCTTTGTGATGGGTATGCCTTCATCATTGTCACTGACGTCTTTCGGTATCGGCTTCCGGAACATTGCCAAGTTTTACTGCAGAGCTTTTCTCCCTATATCAGGCCGCGCATTACATCCAGCAATACAAACTTTTGAATTGTGTCATCCGCACCGACTCTTTCAGTGCCCTTCAAAGCCTCAGTGTGCTGGACACAGTCCATCCCTTAGTGCAATCGGTCCTAAAATACTGTCACTTGCTCACTGTTGATGGAGCCACTGTAATGTTTATGCGAGTTCCTGACAGGAAACGAGGCCGATGAACTGCTGCCAAGGCTGCAGCCCTCGTACCTCAGCCCGCTAGTTCTTGCATTCCCTCCGATGGTCTCTGTGTTGCCATATCTCAGCAGGTGGTGTCAATTTGGCCCTTCATGGGAACAATCTTCGAGTTATCAAGCCTTTCCCAGTGGCAAGAGGGCCGAGAGGAGACCACTTTTAGCTAGGTTGCGTATCGGATATCGCCTTTTGTTAAGTGGTTCTCCTCCATGGCTTTGCAGTCATGCCCCTCAACAATTGACGGTGCGCCATTTCTTGACGGAATGCCCTTTTTTAATTATTTACGTTCTTGTTTGTGTTTGCCGTCCGTTTCTCTATGGCGTATTTTGTAGACTTTTCTCCACGTCCCTGTTTTTAGCTGTCTTCTCTTCCGTCGATTGGGATTAACATGTTGTTCGATTGGGATTAACGTGTTGTCTTTTTTAACTTCTCTTTCTGTCTTCGTGTTCGACAGTTCTGACGTGGGCGCATATGATGCTAGTTCCTTTTGGTCCCTAAAACAACACAAACAAACAACAACCGCGGTAAAATGTAATTTAAGAGTTCAGTGTCTGAGAGCGATTGAAGGGCCAGGGAGAGGAGTAGAAGAAAATGTAACAGTACCATGAACATCTGAATGGAGAAACCATGCTGTCTGCATAGCAACAGGCTGCATAGTTTATGGACAATGACAGTGACAAATTATCCAGTCACTCAAAGTATTTTAAAAACTGCCATTTCGGAATTTTTACTAATTTTGACTTTTCATTTGTGAAACATAGAAAATTTCGAATGTTAAGACTTATTTCTGAGTTAACATTTTTGGAAATCAGCTGGAGTTATAACTGAATGCTATGGGACTTGTTATTTTGCCGCGATTAGAAATCATAAATGTTTTGAGAAACTGAGTGTGTTACCTGGATTAGTGTTCACTCAAGCTTAATGTCTCTTTTTGCCTTTCACTAATTTTGAAACATACTGAATCTGTAGTGAAATTATTTGTGAACTCATTTTATGCACATCATGAGTTACAGCAAAATATTTATAGTTCTTTCACATCTTACCGCTCTTTATGATAAATATTGTAATTTCACTTTTGTTTTAGCCTAGAGTGTTAAGTTGACGATGTGTGATCATCTCTTTTGTAACTTATACATATATCTTACAAATATTGTTAGACTGTAGTTGCAATCCTCCTACGCGACTTCATATGCCACGTAAACATCCTTTTGTCACAAAAGAATAATTTCAGGCCACACATTCAAAACTTAGTTGGTGATTAACTACCGCTCATCAATAGCATCGGATAAAATATCTATGGAATAGCGTTGGAAAATTATTTGCCTAGCCATAGTTAATAACCAAACACAGCAATAAATTCCCAAGCGATAATTATCTTCTAATTAAGCTTTGTAAATTTTAAATTAATTTCGGTAGCCATGGTCCAAACATAATGTGTCGTGAAAATGATTAATCACAACATAATCAATTCACGTTGCTGGTGCTGAGCACCTTAATTGTTTATTTATTATTAATTTGCAAAATGGCACGCTCAAGTGCAGTTATATTGTAACAGGTACATACCATCCATCGTTATATTACTGGAGTAATGGGCCTAATAAATCCATCATAATAATGTTCACATCTGACTGGTGTTAACAGAAATCATAAAATTTCTCGCAGGTGTTGCACAATTCGGTGCCATACAATATTAAATTCCTTTTTAATTCCCGTTAACGAATTTCCATCACGATTCACGAGATTGGACACAACTCAATTGTACTACTTTTCTCCATGTAGATATCTGCCAAACATTGTTTTTTTTTCTGCAGCACCGTCAATTGATTATATGGTGGTACCAGGTTGCATTGAATTAATCATCCAGATGCGTTCGAAGAATAAAAGTATGAAAACGCGCAATATATTCATCAGTTATATAAATGTCTTCCATTCCCACCCCACTAAGCGTTTCGGCATTCTGATACAGACACAGAGTTCACTATACAGAAAACGCCTCTTCATAAATACGGACAAAGAACTCACTAAAAGCTACTTGTTGACACTCAATAGAAAGCAAATATCAGAACGGCAATATCAGTGACTACAGGCGATAACAGAGTGCCGCCAACAGTAACGATTTAACAACGGAAAATCGATGTTTATGCTCATTACTGAATGCGTCGGATTACGTCGACTGTTTTCAGTGAAAGAAACGATTATATTACGGATACGTTAAACTACTACCAACTGAATTTACTCTGTTCCATCGGTTGTAGACAGATTTCGCTTAAAAGAATGAATTAATAGTTCGAGCGACCCGGAAAACTACAACTTAATGGATCGATTGTTTTCATTCTGTTGTTCCTATCACTAGCAGAAAAGGAGAAACAGATTAGCTGTTGCAGATCAAGCTTTTGCAGCCAGAAGACCACCGTATTCGATTTGATAAGAGTTACGTCCTGGCAGCCACAAACGGTTGCTGTTAAAGACTCTTGCAGAGATAAAACTTTCTGGGAGATGTGTTGGACCGAAACTCAAATTCGGGACCTTTGCCTTTCGCTGGAAAGTGCTCTATCAGCTGATCTACTCAAGCACGACCTTCCAAACTTCACAGAAGAGCTTCTGTTTCGTTACGGGGAAGCTGGTGACGCGAGAACGTCTCTACATGGCAGAATCTCCCAATTGTATGGGTTGTAATACAGTAGATTCTGACGAGCACTGCCTCAGCTGTGGAGAGGCGGAATCGGTTTGGCACCTTGTGCGGCAGCTGCTGGCTTATCTCTTGTGAGTTACGCCGGAGCGTATATCTGCACGCACGCTATGTTTCCGTATGAGACGTTTTACCGTAGGACTCGGACCAACTCCGTCATCTTGATACGTGGACATGCGGTCCATTACCTCTATTGTGACGGACACAAGAGTTTACTTAACTTCTGGCTCTATTTGTAAGAAAGACATCGTGCTAATGCCGGGCATACCAGATATCGACAATGCTTCGCAAACTACCTATTGAGTGTTTTTCACATCCCGCCGTGTAGTTGGAATGTTCCAGCCAGTGGTCGATGAGGTCAGAACGAACTGCAAACCATCATACATTGAACTATCTTTACAAGTGGGTGCAGTCGCTGGGAAGCCTAACTACGAAGTGGTAACTTTATTTTCATGTTATTTAGGTTTACTATCTTCGATGGAGTCTTCATTCTGTTTTAGTTTTCCAGGCTTGATTAACTATGACTGTTTCCACATTGCTATCTATATAAATAAAAAATTAAAAAAATTAAATCATATAAAATTAAAAATATATATTTATAACAAAAATACCTTCCGCACCCTCCTATAAATACCATTCCCCCCTTCCTTTCATCGTATTTTTGAGGGTTGGCGTAAGCACGTTACTCCTGTATAGAAAAAAAAACAAAAAACAAAAAAAGGTGATAGAGAGCTTTCCCGCGATAGGCAAAGGTCCTGAGTTCGAGTCTCGGTCCCGCACACAGTTTCAATCTGCCAGGAAATTTCATACCAGCGCACACTCCGCTGCAGAGTGAAAATTTCATTCTTGCAGTGATGTCGTAGAGATTTCTAAACATCCGCGTAATTTTAAACTGAAGGAAACTGGCTGCTTGATTTCGGTGGTTAAGAAAATGTATACTGGTCTTCCACCGCGCGGTGGTAGCGACAGCGGACGACAGAAACATGCAGCGGCCAATTGCACTCGAGTTTTAAGAACGTGCCATGTGTGCGGAAAGATGCGGGATTTTAATTCAGTCGGTAGCGGGACAGGTTGGGCATTGGACCTTCTAAAAAGAATCCTACTTAAAGGTTTCCTCCGCAGGCGGAGACGAAACAATTAATTTCAAGAAGAAATTCATAGTCTTGATCATGTTGATAAATGAACTGATGACTAGGAATCACGATAGAAGAGCAGAAGGTCATGACCTTCTTAACGAATCTATTCAATCAGTGACTGAAGGATGCAACACCGAGCGAGATGGAACAGTGGTTAGACACTGGATTCGCATTCGGGAGAACGACGATTCAATCCCGCGTTCGACCATCCTGATTTAGGTTTTCCGTGATTTCCCTAAATCACTCCAGGCAAATGCCGGGATGGTTTCTCTGAAAGGGCACGGACGACTCTCTTCCCCATCCTTCCCTAATCCGATGAGACCGATGACCACGCTGTATGGTCTCCTTCCCCAAACCAATCAACCATCCAAGGATGCAACAGGGGCTCAAATCATTGTGATTGACATGGTATTTGAATGAGTCACCTCCTGAATACGAGTCTAGTGTCTTAACCGCAGCAGCTCTCTTGTGCCGCCAGGATGAACACTCCGGCAACTATCTACAGCCCTCTTGTTAAAATATCATGTCAGTGACAATGCTATGGACATTCTTTTGTAGGGATTGACGGCTCATGGCATCAAGAAACGAAGAAACAGACATTGCAGACTAGCTTCTACATGGAAGACTTAACAAGGTACGTTCATGAAATAGATCGAAAATATCAACTTTTAATTCACTTTTTAGTTATTAGAAGATCACATGAACAATACGTTCCCAAAATTTCAATGATGAAATCGCATCCGAAGTGACTGAAAAATAATTAACTATGTGACGCGAGCTCCCTGCCACACCACTTCTTGAACCAACACTTTAAAACTAGCAAGGTGAATGAGTCAGTGGACTCCCTTCAAGTAAACTTACACGGAACACATCTAGGAAGCTGCGATTTTTACCTTTTGATTTCATAGATCATCTGTGACTCTATTCTATATTTTATAAACAGTAACAGACCAGCTACTTTGTTTATGAAGAAGAAAGTCTTATTTTACCTTGCGCTACTAACCGAGATTTGTGCACGGTTTCGATTCTTTCATCATTCGATAATAACACGGTCTTGCACTTAATGATGGGAACGTATGAAGGTATTAGAGATAATGGTTCACTTTTTTTGGGTCCTCAGTCTTCTGACTGGTTTGATGCGGTCCTCCACGAAGCCCTGTCCGGTGCCAGCCTCTTCATCTCAGAGTATCACTTGCAACTTGCGTCCTCAATTCTCTGCTAGATGTACTCCAATCTCTGTATTCCTCTAATGTTTTTGCCCTGTACAGCTCTCTCTGGTAACACGGAGGTCATTCCCTGATGTCTTAACGAATGTCCTATTATCCTGCCCCTTCTCTGTATCAGTGTTTTCCACATATTCCTCTCCTCCCCGATTCAGCACCGAATCTCCTCATTCCTTATCAGTCCACCTAATTTTCAACATTTGTCTACAGCATCACATCTCCAATGCTTCGATTCTCTTATATTCCGGTTTTCCCACAGACCATGTTTCACCACCATACAATGCTACACTTCCGATATACATTCTCAGAAATTTCTTCCTTAAACTGAGGCCTATGATTGCCGCTAGTAGAGTCCTCTTGGCCTGGAATGCCCTTTTTCTCATTGCTAGTCTACTTTTGTTATGGTTATTTTGCTGCCTAGGTAGCACAATTCCTTAACTCCGTCTACTTCGTGACGATCAATCCTGATGTTACGTTTCTCGCTGTCCTCATTTCCGCTACTTCTCATTATTTTCGTCTTTCTTCGATTTACTCTCAATCCCTATTCTTCAACGAATTAGATATTCATTCCACTCGGCATACCATATAAATCTTCTTCACTTTCTCACAGGATAGCAATGTCATCAGCGAATCGTATCATTGATACCCTTTAACATTGAATTTTAATTCCGCTCCAAAACGTTTCTTTTATTTCCACCATTGTTCCTTCGATGTACAGGATCAACAGTAGGGGCAAAAGTCTGCATCCCTGTCTCACATCCTTTTTAATCGGAGCACTTCGTCCTTGGTCGCCCGCTCTTAGTACTCCCTCTTGGGTCTTTTACATATTGTATGTTGCTCGTCTCTCCCTACAGCTTACCCACATTTTTCTCAGAATTTCGAACATCTTGCACCATTTTATACTGTCAAACTCTTTTTCCAGGACGACAGATCTTACGAATGTGTTTTTATTTTTATTTAGTCTTGTTTCCATTATCAGTCTCCTAGTGCCGAACTAATCGTCATCTAGCACGTCCTCAATTTTCTTTTCTATTCCTCTGCATATTATTATTTTCAGGAACTTGGATGCATGAGTTGTTCAGCTGATTATGCAACAATTCTCACACTTTTCAAGCTCTTGCAGTCTTCGAAATTGTGTGGATGATACTTTTCCCAAAGTCAGATGATGTGTCGCCAGGCCCATACATTCTACAGATCAACACGAATAGTCGTTTTATTGCCACTAACCCAAAGAATTTAGAACTTCTGATGGAATATTATCTACCCCTTCTACCTTATTTCTCTTTTCAGTTCTGCTTCTAATACTGGATCCCCTACATCTTTTAAATAGGTTCTTGTTTCTTCCTCTATCACATCAGACAAATCTTCCCCTCATAGAGGCTTTCAAAGTTCTCTTTCCTCCTTTTTGCTCTCTCCTCCGAATTTTGCAGTGGAATTCCCGTTGCAATCTTAACGATACCACCCTTGCTTTTAATGCCACAGAAGGTTGTTTTGACTTCCCTGTACGCTGTGTCAGTCCTTCCGACGATCACTTCTTTTTCGGTTTCTTCACATTTTTCATGCAGTTATTTCGTCTTAGCTTCTTTGTACTTTCCTTTATTCCTCGGCGACATGTATTTCTGTATTCCTTAATTTCCCTGAACATTATTGTATCTCCTCCTTTCATTTGTCAGCTGAAGTATTTCTTCTGTTACCCATGGTTTCTTCGCAGTTACCTTCTTTGTACCTATGTTTTTCATTCCAACTTCTGCGATCGACTTTTATTAGAGATGTTCATTCCTCTTCAACTGCACTGTCTATAGAGCTATTCCTTATTGCTGTATCTTTAGCCTTAGACAATTTAAAGCGTATATCTTCTTCATTCCTTAGTACTTCCGCATTCCAATTCTTTGCGTATTGTTTCTCCCTTACTGATCTCTTAAACTTCTGCCTACTTTGTGATGTTCAAATGTGTGTGAAATCTTATGGGACTTAAGTGCCAAGGTCATCAGTCCCTAAGCTTACACACTACTTAACCTAAATTATCCTAGGGGCAAACATACACATCCATGCCCGAAGAAGGACTCGAACCTCCGCCGGGACCAGCCGCACAGTCCATGACTGCAGCACCTCAGACCGCTCGGCTAATCCCGCACGGCTACTTTGTGATCTGAGTCTATATCTGCTCCTAAGTACACCTTAAACCAGTATCTAATTTCACAATCTTTGTCTGACAATGATGTAATCTAACTGAAATTTTCCCGTATCATCCCGCCTTTTCCAAGTATAATTCCTCCTATTGTGATTCTTCTATATAGTATTCCCCATTACTAGCTGAAATTTAGTGCAGAACTGAATTAGTCTTTCTCCTCTCTCATTCCTTGTCGCAAACCCATATTCTTCTACTATTTCCCCTACAACTGCATTCCAGTCCACCGTGACTATTAGATTTTCATCTCCCTGTATTACCCTTTCAGTATCCTCATTACTTTCTTTCTCTATTGACCCCCATCTTGCGACGTAAGCATGTACATCTGAACTATCGTTGTTGGTTTGTTGTCTATTCTAATAAGAACAATCCTACCACTGAACTGTCCACAGTAACACTCTCTCTGCCCTACCTTCCTATTCATAACGAACCCTATTCCCGTTATACCATTTTCTGCTGCTCTTGATATGACTCTATACTCACCTGACCAGTAATCCTTTTCTTCTTTCCATTTCTCTTTACTGTCTCGTACTATATCTACAATGAGCTTTTGAAAGTACCCTTTTAAGATTTTCTAGCTTCAGTACCACATTTAAGCTTCTGAAATTCCGCACCACGACTCGTAGATCGTTTTCCTTTCGTCGATTATTCAATCTTTCTCTCATAGTCATCTCACCCTTGGCAGTTGCCTCTCGGAAATCCGAAGGGAGAACTATTCCGGAATCTTTTTCCAATGGAGAGATCATCATGACACTTTTTCAATTACAGGCCACATGTCCTGTGGATACACGTTACGTGTTTTTAATGAAGTGGTTTCCATTGCCTTCTGCATCCTCAGGCCGTTGATCAATGCCCTTAGGCGCAGTTTCCCACCCCTAGGATCAGAGAGTGCCCCAAAACCGCTGTCCGCTCCTCGGCTCTCGTTGACAAGGCCGTTGTCAGAATGAAGGTTATTTCTTATGCCGGAAGTTTCGGCTGCCAATGCTGAATAGGCTTTGAGATGGGAAATTTCGCTCAAGAGGTCTTGAGAAAAATAGATTTACAACGCCTCCCTGTAAAGGAAAAGTCAGTTGAGGATCTGGTAAAGGAATGACGGTAGAAAACAAGAAACCAGTACAGAAGCCGTCAAGGGAATGAGGACCTTCATTATAAATATGATATCTTCTCAAGGTGTGACATTAGAGAAGACTTTAGGTTGAATTCTTTTTTCTCAGAATCTGAAAAGGCGAGAGTTATGAAATTAAGTACAGATATTTCTATAAACTCAATAAATGTTGTATCAAGAGTAAACTTTTTAATTCTGAATGTAAGCTGAGATATGATGCAGAGTGCTTAGAATTTTGCATGAATTTTGTATTATACTTACGGAGTTGTAATTAAAAAGTTGTTATAATTATGGTATTCGAAATATTCAAAAAACCTCACGAGAGAAACATACTATATTCAAAGAGATTAAACAGAGAAAATTCTGTACAAATCTCTTTCATTATTTTTAGGAAAAACTTTCATATATTAGATTTTGAAAATAAAGACTTTTAAAGTCCGGAAGAAAGGTTAAATATATGTCACCCAAGGAATTTAACACGATATTTCTTAATTTCGTATAAAGCATGGTAAAAATTGCACTGCCGTATCTTTACAATTGTGGATTCGGCGCATCTTTAAAAAGGTGTGTGTTTTCATGAACGTCTCCCGCTTAGGAAAGAGCCGTACTGCTGCAATGTGACTGTAAAATGGAGGTGCCTTGCTCGGGAATGAGACGCGGGCCCCCCGGGCAACAGGAGAGATTAAGGATGAGCAACGAGGGCCCGGGGCGTGGTCCTAAGGGAGAGCTCGCCCACCTGCCACCTACTCTCCTAGCAATGGCTGCTGGCAGGGAAAACAGGTTCGGAGAGAAGTGCAGACGGCAGCTGCACGTGGGACTCTCTCACGGATATACTGTTCGTTGTGATAAACATGGGGGATGAAAGATGCGTAATTTCATTTGGACCTCTCAAAGTTTATTTACAGCCTACAAAAGACCTGAAAATGAAGGAACAAATAAATTAGAAGAAAACTAACTCTGAAAAGAAAACACACAAATTAAAGTTATGAATTCTTCATACTAAGTAAAACTAGGCAGATCCCTAGCATATGTCTCTTACAAATTTTAACGTGTTACACATTACAGTGCACTTTTCCTCAGTGGTAACTCGTTTGCAGGTATATTCAATTTGTCTTTCTGGCTGATCATATACTGTCGCAAAAAAATCCCAACAGCAAGAAATAAGTGTCCAGCGATAAAATCACGAGAATATATTTTTGTAGGCAACATATTTAATTGATTAATATAGCAAGATCATAGGTTAACGTAAGCGCGAGAGAAACCACCATAAATATGAAATTTGGGTGCGATAATAACCGATGGAACCGCTAAAATGTTGAAAGCAAGGATACACACGCCCACGCAGTACTTGATGTCTGTCTGCGTGACGTAGTTCCAGGCTTGTCTATTTGGGCAGTCAGTAAAAGGACGGTTGATGCTGGTTATGGATGGAGTTGGAGTTGTCATAGGATGATGTCCCATACGTGCTAGATTATAGATAAATCTTACGATCGAGAAGACCAACGCAATATTGGACACTCTATTGAGCATACTGGGTTATAAAACCGGTATGTGAGCGAGCATTATCCTGTTGGAAAGCACCCACTGGAATGCTGTTAATGAACAGCAGCACGACAGATCGAATCACCAAAGGAACGTTAGGGACGTTCACATTTTCAGTCAGGGCTCATAGGATAACGACGAGGGTACTACTGCTGCGATACAAAGTAGCACGCCGGACCGAACTCCCAGGCCTGTGGCAAGAGGGTTTCAGCGGTTTCAGCCGCTTACTCAGCCTCCTCCTAGCCAAAACGCGGCCATCACTGATACCGAGGCAGAACCGACTTTCATCAGGAAACACCTCAGACCCCCATTCCACCCTCCAGTGAGCTTTCGCTTGACGACACTGAAGTCGCAAACGTTTGTGCTTTAGGGTCGTGGAACGCACGCTACAGAGCGTCCGGCTCGGAACAGTCCTCTAAATAACATTTATAACAGTCCGTCCTATCAATGTGGTGGCAATTGCTGCTCTTACTGCTGGTGCAAATGCAGTGCGATGCGCCACAGCCATACTCCTTCTTGGTTGTGCCACGTGGTCGTCGGGAGCCTGGTTTCTTGCGAGCGTACGTTCTCGTGGCAACCGCTGCCTACAACTACGTAAAGTGGCTACATCCCTGGCACGTTCTTTTTACGAAATATCGTGGGAGGCCTCTCGTAGCCCGATTACCTCGTTGAACTCAGTGAGCTATTGAAAGTGGCCGGCCGCTGTGGCCGAGTGGTTCTAAGCGCTTCAGCCCGAAACCCCGCTGCTGCTACTGTCGCAGGTTCGAATCCTGCCTCGGGCATGGATGTGTGTGATGTCCTGAGGTTAGTTAGGTTCAAGTAGTTTTAAGTTCTAGGTGACTGATGACCTCAGATGTTAAGTCCCATAGTGCTTAGAGCCATTTGAACCATTTGTTGATAGTGACGTCTTCGTTGTTTTTGACTAACATCAACTCACTACTTCGAATATGAAAGGTAACTGACGCTCACGACTCTTACAGCGAGTATTCAAAGCAAACCTAATTTGCAACCGTAAAGTGACACTACGAGGGCCACTCTAATGTGAGTTTCAGCTGTAGAAACACACCTACGAACTAAGAGAATTCGTTTACCTCTCACAACTCCTTAGTGTTGGGATTTTTTTTCATCAGTCTATTTTCGGAGAAACAATATTGCGTAACTGACAAAGGACTGCTTACTCACTGGTCAGAGATTTAAACAAGTTATTCATTTTAGAAAGGCATTTGAAATTGTTTCCTGAAATAACTATTATATAGTTTACAGTTACAATTATTAGCGCCAGAACATAAACTTTCGACAAAGATTCATGTATGTGCTTCTTAGTAAATACAAAGGCTGACAGAGGGTTTCGTCAATTGATTCTGTGACTTGATAAAAGTGAAAATCCTGTAATAGGTGAGTCGTTGTACGATTTGAACCTTAGCTTTGTCTGTTTTTGGTGTTTTCGTTTCTGAACTTCCTAAGTTCAGAAAGTAGATTGTACCATCCATGAAATTGGGAAATTTGGTTCCCTTGTTACATACCTAAACAAGTACTAGGAGAACATGAGCTCATTTTCACGCCTTGCATAACAACAGAAGACTACACGTTGATTTACTCTCAGTGATTGGTCGGACAGCAATGCTGTCACCCACAATGTTAGTGCTCTACTTGAATCACTGGTGTGGACAGTGGGCGGGAGAAGGTGCGAGGCAGCGGTCGCATGAGCCGCCGTGTGCGAAGTCTCTTCTGCTATGAGGTGTGAATGTCATATCCATCCAGCATCAGTGTTCAGCACAGTTTGACGTTATTCCACAGGCTGAAACAGAGGGCACTAAGATAACTGAAAAAAGACGACTGAAAATAAGTGCGGGATTTCTACGTCTTGAAAAGAGCTCCTCGTCCATATAAGCCTAAGAGATGTCGACCGGCCACCGTGTCATTCTCTTCCCTGCAGTCTCTTGCGGATATGGTATGGTGGAGCACGTAGACAGCACACTGTTATCGCTGCATAGGGAATTTGAAGGGATCAACTTTCTTAGAAGCTCTTTCGCTTTTATTAGGTGCACAAATCTTCTGCTCCTGTGTATTTCGCTGTGTTGTACAATTAACTACTGAATGACAAGTTTGTTAACTTAGGTGTTAGTGATGTTGATGAACTGAAGTAAGTATCTTGAAGTGAATATTAATCATAGATACACTCTAAAGAAATTTGAGATTGTTCACTTTTAAATTACACTACAAGACAAAAAAAAGAAAAGAAAAAGGAAAGAGTTCACAACAAAGGAACTTTCCGAATGAGTCGGAAACCGGTAGATGTGATGTACACGTATAGACAAGCAATGGAACAGAAAAAATGAATGAATTAAGCAAGAGAAAGTGCTTCACAAATTGAGCAAGTCAACAAAGCGTTTTTCCACATCTAGCCCTAGGCAATCAGTTTTTGGCTTTCACTGATTGATATAGTTCATGGATGTCCGCCTGAGGTACATCGTGACAAATTCTGTCCGAAAGGCACGCTACATCGTTATAATCCTGAGCTTGTTGGAGAGCCTTGCCCATAATACTCCAACCGTTCTCCAGTGGGGAAAGGTTTAGAGACCTTGCTGGCCAATGTAGAGTTTGGCAAGCTCGGAGACACACAGTAAAAACTGTCACCGTGAGCGGGCGGCTGTATCTTGCTGAATTGTAAGACCAAGACGGTTTGCCACGAAGGGCAACAAAACGTGGGGTAGGGTATCGTCGACGTACTGCTGTATTGCTCCGGTGCCTCGGATGGCAGCCAGAGTAGTCTTGCTATTTACTGGAATGGCACGCTAGAGCTTTGCTTCCAGTTGTCGGGCCGTGTGGAGGAGACAGTCAGGTTGGTATGCCTCCGCTATCCAGGACGCCTCCAGACAAGTCTTCGCTGGTCGTCGTGGTTCATTTCGAAGGCGGACTCGTTCCTGATGACAATTCTAATCTAACAACGAAATTCCAGGCAGAATGCGCCCGACACCACTGCAAACGGACTTGGTGTACAGAGTTCAATGGTAGTCGGTGTAAGCGGTGCAGTGAGCTCAGTTCTCTTTCAGTGAGAGTGCCGTTAATGGTATTTGTGGTCACTGAAGCGGCAGTTGTACGTCGGATCGATGATAATAATGGATCTCATGTCGTGAGTGCATTTCTGACGGTTGCTCGGTCTTCATGTTCTGTCATCTCTATTGGCAGACCGCGTCTTTTTGGAACCATGTTCGGCCACGATACCCATTCGTGCCAACATTCTGAAATAGTGGCATCGCTCCTATTCAAATGTCGAACGGTTAGCCGGTTGCTCCAACCGGCTTCTTTGAGCCCAACTACGGGTCCTCTTCAGATGCTGACAGGTTCTCACATTGTTCACACTGTTGTCTGCGAAGCAAAGTTACTGTCCGACTGAGTAGACGGAATTCTATTCAAAGACTTTATGCCCTGGTATCGAAATGTCTCCTGTTCACTATCTTTGCCAGCTACGCGGTGAAATTGCGCTGCAGCGGCATGCACTCATCCAACGGCCGACAACGTTTACAATTTTGCATTTTCGTCGAAACCTGTATGTATGCCAATTTTGACCACTTTGTGTAACACCTTCGTTGAGCGTCGCTTTGTTGTCTAAAACTGTAATTACAATTTTAATCAATCTAAGTGATATACAGGCATTCAACTTCGCAGGATTAATAATTAGCTTTGAATTGATAACACGCAATTACATGTGATACAGGGTGAGTCACTAACTACTGCCATGAAGAATAAGTCCTAAAGTATGGCAGGAGTTGAAAAGTTTGTGGGACAAATGTTGCATGGGACAACGGGGGCCATAATATGACTTTAGCTTTTTCTTGCTAGATGGGGTCGCGTCAGAGATGTGAAGGCCAACTTTTTTTTTAATGGGATGCTACAGTTTGATTCTTATTATCTGATAGCGGCTACCGAGACGAATCCAATGATGTGTAACAGTAAGGTCTTTGCACGTCAACGAAGGTGACGAAGGTGGCATGAACGTCCTCTTACAGAAGGTGTTCGAAGTGACGACCATTGGTATCAATGCAGTGCTGCAATGTTCTTATCATGGATTAAGTGATACTCCTTATCACATCGGCACTTATCGAAGCACATGCTCTGACAATTCTCTCTTGCAAATCTTCAGGTGTAGTTGGAACGTCTTTATAAACAATTTATTTTACGAATCCCCACAAGAAAGAATCCAGAGGCGTAAAGTCTGGTGAACGATTCTGCCACGACGCATCCCCTGCAAGTCCAATCCAACGATTAGGGAATTGTGTCTGCAAACTCATTCCTAGCCATCAGCGAAAAATCTGCCGCATACCCATCGTGTTGATACCACACTGTGTTCCTTCTTCCTAAATGTACTTCTTCCAATAACAGACCTAATGTTTTTGCAGGAATGTGGTGTACTTCCTATCATTAAGATTTGCTTCAATGAAACAGGAGCCTATAATTCTGTCCTCCAGAATCTCACACCATACATTCACCGACCACGGTTTTCGGTGTACAACTTGCTGCAGCCAACATGGGTTTTCAGTTGCCCGATTATGCATGTTATGCATATCAACATTTTCATGGTTCATGAATGTAGGTAGCATCGTACGTAAGTAAAATCAAATTAGTAAATGTGTCATCCGTCTGAATCAGAAGTTGAGCCTATTGGCAGAATTCAGTGCAACACATACAATCCGTACCAGTTAATTCTTGGTGGAGACTGATATGATTAGGATGATATTTATGGAGCTGAATAACACGAACAACACTACTTTGGAATGAGATTTTCACTCTGCAGCGGAGTGTGCGCTGATATGAAACTTCCTGGCAGATTAAAACTGTGTGCCCGACCGAGACTCTAACTCGGGACCTCCCGAGTTCGAGTCTCGGTCGGGCACACAGTTTTAATCTGCCAAGAAGTTTCAACACTACTATGACTCATGCCTGATTCCCATTCTGATTTGACGCAAACTAACACAGGGATCTCGAACCACAGTGGCAGGAGTACCAATTTCCGTTTCCTCGTTAGTAACTTTCCTTTGCCGGGTATGTTCCCGATGGGTTAAATATCTAATTGTTCTCAATGTATTATACACGTATTTAAATGTACGACGTGTATGGTGAGTACGTTGAGGAAATCTTTCACTGTGTAAGTCTCTAGCTCTCACTGAATTTAGTTGGCATTCTCCGTGAATGAGAAGCATATCGACTTATTCTTCGAAGAAATACGCCATTCACATTAGCTTGATTTGACGATACTACTCTTACCGTTCCTATTTCTGTTGTATTGCGAAACCGTCAAATGGTGTTTACATGTCAATGGCACGTTAGATGGATACACCGTATTCGGTGAATATTTACTATTTGCGTGATATACGAGAGAGAATTGTGTGTGTGTGTGTGTGTGTGTGTGAAATGTTATAGGACTTAACTGCTAAGGTCATCAGTCCCTAAGCTCACATACTACTTAACCTAAATTATGCTAAGGACAAACACACACATCCATGCCCGAGGGAGGACTCGAACCTCCGCCGGGACCAGCCGCACAGTTAACACTAATATAGAGTGTGTATAATAACAAAAAGATGAAAATAAGAAGACCAACAACCAAGTGCTGCAATGACAGAGATTATAAGACAGAGATGTCGCCTTTCGCCCCTACTGTTCAATCTATACACGAAAGAAACATTGACAAAAATAACAGTGGGGTTAAGATTCAGGGTGAGACAATACCAGCGATAACATTTATTGACGGTATTGAAACCTCGGTGAAAATGAGGAACAACTGTAGGACAATTTAAAGTGATGTATATTCTGAAGGTCACACACTATGGATTGTGAGTAAACAAAAGAAAGGCAAAAGGAATGACGTAAATGTAGCAGAAACGAGATATAAATTCAATATCACAACAAGGCCACAAATAAGGCGAAAAGAAGGAGTTCTTTTGTAAGCGCCAAAAGAAGGTTACTAGAACATCGGTCTTAATTTGACGAAGAAATTTTTGAGAGACTACTTTTGGAGCATAAAATTGCGTGGGGATGAATCTTCGGCTATGGGAAAACCGGCAATGAAGAAAATCGAAGTGTTTGAAATTTGGCGCCGTTGAAGGATAGCAAGTTATCAGCTATGAGGTGGTTATCCGCGGAATCGGCGAAACATGAGCATAGGAGGGAAAACATTAGACACAAAAAGTGATTGTGATGAGACCAATGAATTACTTCCACTGTATTTGAGAGAGCTGTAGAGCGTAAAAATGTAGAGCAAGACAGAAATGGAATAGCCCAAGAAATAATAAAGGACTTTTTGTGCAAACTGAGATGAAACATTTAGCACGGGAGAGGAATTCGTGGCGTGAAGCTCCCTCTTGTACGGCCATGAACGAGTTTTCTTTCAGGCACAATATTACGGAGCGTGTAGTGATAATTTTTCAGATGTAAGGTTCTAACAGGGAAGAGAAGTGGTACGCTGTTGGTCTGTGTTGTAGGAAAAGAGAAGAGTAAATTAAATTCTGGATGTAGCGTTATTATTTGTAGCCGGCCCCAAGGGACCAGCGTAGAAAATATGTCGCCCAAGATAACTGCAGAATGTCACCCATTGGAGCAAATTTTTATTCAGCTTGCGTGGTTGGTCGCGGTATCCACGGTCGCTTCATAATGAACGATCCCGGCCGTCGTGATGGCTAGGTGGCGGCATCGGCGCTGGTAAATTGGGGCGCGCGCCGCCCACGGCGTGTCATGGCGTCCGCTGTTTCCATTATGGCCAGCCGGTAGCCGGCAGCCGGCAGTCCGCTGACCGGACAGAGAGGTGAGCGAGCGGGGGGCAGGTGGGAGGGGACGCCGATAGCCGAGGCCACGCGGGACGGCTGATCGGCGCTAGTCTCATTTCCTGTGGAGCGCGAATTAAAGGGCTGCCAATTAACTGGCCGCCGGACAGCTCTGCCGCTTTGCTGGAGCGCGCGCAACGGAATTGAAACGCAGGAAACATAAGTGCGCGGCCACTCGCATCAAAGATGCAACCGTATGTGTACTAGATGACGGCGGATGCTCAGCTCCATCGTGTTACTACTGGCCGGCTACTGTCAAGTTTTTAATTATATTTTACAAAATATTGCACACGTACGAGGAATTCCCTTTTTCCTGTTACGTAAGAAGGGAGTTTAGTAAATAATGAAACTCATTTTTTTTCTCGGCCAGTTTCGGTTGAAAACATGCCGAGTTTGCTGTGGGACATCACAGAATATTCCCGAGTTAGGCACTACATTTTCAGTAAGTTCTGGTAGATGGCGGCGCTGCACGTAGTCTTCCAAATGGCGTCTGTAACGGAGTTACGATCAAAGCAGAAAGCTGTAGTACAGTTTCTTTTGGCTGGAACTCAGCCCACTGCAGATATTTATACAGACACTTGCAAAATGGATACGAGAACCGGACAGTGAACAAAAGCATGGTGAGTTCCGTCCTGCCGCACACGGCTACGACTCCTGCAATGTTGGAAAGTGTGGACACTCTCGTTCGAGGTGATCGACGGATCACAAACATTCCGCAGCGCAGCTGGACGTCTCTGTTGGTGGAGCTGACGCACCATAGTTCAATTCTTTTATCTTGATGGTTCGCGCATGCCCGCCCAGACGCGGTAGATTGCTGCGTTGCCAGTTGTACGCGCCAAGGGAAGGAGCGCCATAGTATAGTTCGCGAACTTACGTTTAGGGTGTAGCTCGCAGTTTATGAAGTAAAAGCCACCACGGCCGCATTAACCCTTTCGCTGCTACAGAGACGTGCTTCCCGCGTTTCGTCGCATTCTGAAGGACGACGGTTCAATCCCGCGTCCGGCAATCCTTATTTAGGCTTTCCGTGATTTCCCTAAATCACTCTAGGCAAATGCCGGGATGATTCCTCTGAAAGAGCACGGCCGACTTCCTTCCCCGTCCTTCCCTAATCCGATGAGACCGATGACCACGCTGTCTGGTCTCCTTCCCCAAACCAACCAACCAAACCAATCTCCGCATTCCACGATGTGCGAGATTTTGTCATCATTCCACTGTTCGCCTGTGCAGACACATGATGTTTCAACTGCTTTGACACACTTTATCATTCGATTTCACAAAAACTATTTGATCCAAAAATTTTATTTTTACAAGTCTTCTTGACTGATACCTTCCCCCCATAATTGATTTAATTTTGTTTCGATGTTCAACGCAATTATAGTGCTGCATTAGATGTAGTAAAGCAGGGCACGAAATTTTTAAGAGTTTGCAGCGTATACTTTCCGTGTAGTCGATTTTAGTTGCCACTAGAAATTTCAAAAAATTACATTCAAACCAATAAAATTCGTGAAGTAAGACACTTCGACATTGTTTTTAAAGTAAAGAAAATATTAAGCACCGATCAAGAGGTTTTTTTTTTTTACTCATTTTGTTCGATATAGTTCGTTGCGTTTGGTCGGAGCGGACGTCACAAGATATCCTTTCAAATTGTTCGTTGGTTCCTTGACTCAGTTTTTTTATTACAGAGAGCACACAGCCCTCTGACCGAACACGCAGAGCTACCGTGCCGGCATGGTTAGAACTCAGAACCTTTCACTCAACAGCCTCACACTATAACCATTACGCTAACGCAGCTCACCGTTCAATGGGACTCCCGGAGGACTTTAAAATATCACGCAAAATACAAACACTGCAGGTATGACTATGAATTAATCACCTTTCGTCTAAGTACAATGGGAAATAAACAATTAGCGCAATTCTTTGTTGCGAAAACGCTGTTAGTGAGAATGATACAAACACCTTTCCTTGCTATCGCATTAATTAAGAAGCTTATTGCTTGTTTGGTTTAATTGATTAATAGAATATGAAGCAACTGGTATAAAGAATGCTTTTTCCAAACTTTCTATAAAAGAAAGTCTGCTATCAAGACATTGCTTTTGTTCAAATACTTTATTTATGACTGAACGTCTCTAAAACTGGAGACACTCGTCCGTGCTCTGTACTGCAGTCGAGCTCTGGCAACGTCGTTCTCTGTTCATTGGCTGACCGTGTTTTGTGACATCAGATGCGCAGAACGAACCTAAACTCGGCCGCCATCATAAATCAGCTGGGGTCCACCAGATGGTTCCTCACCACCTAACACAAGACCGTAAAGAGAGACGAAGGACCACCTGTGCAGAATTGCCTGAGCGTTGCAAGGCTGATCGTAATAATTATTTGTCGAACATCGTCACAGGCGATAACACATTAATTCATCATTTTGAAATAGAAACAAAACGGAATTCCGCGGAGTAGGAAAAGTTCAAAGCCGCATCCTAAGTCAGGAAAGTCGCGGCAACGGTCTTCTGGGCCTCTGAAGGAATTATTCTGTTTGAAGTTCTCCCTCGATGTGCAGCTATCAAGTCTGAAGTGTTTATGCTACCCTCAGTAAACTGAAGCAACGACTTCAATGAGTTCGTAGCGAGAAAAATGCAAACGAACTTCTCCTTTCCCAAGACAACGCAAAATGTCACACAAGTCTGCGCACCCTAGAGGAGTTCACAAAACTTCATCCACCCTACAGCCGAGATGTCTCCATCTGTTTGGCGCAATGAACGATACACAGAAAACAGGAAATGGATGGAAAAATGGAAATGAGCGTTTGGCGTCATTGGTCGAAAGGCCCCTTGCGGGGTAGGTCCGGCAGCCTTTGTGCAGGTCTTATTACATTCGACGCCACACTGGGCGAGCTGCGTACCGGATTTGGATGAGTTGATGATGAAGACAACACCCAGTGCCTGAGCGGAGAAAACCTCCGACCCAGCCTGGAATGGAACCAGGGCCCGTAGGACGGCAATCCGTCACGCTAACCACTCAGCTGTCGGGGCGGACAGCGAGTGGATGATGGCGAGTTTATTGATGCAACAAGACTTCTTCTCCCACATCAACCAAAAGAGTGGTATCACTAGGGCATGCAGTCTCTCTCAGTAACTGGCGTAAGGCTATCGCATTGAACGATATCTGTGTTGCAACATAGGGTTTTGTACCCAAAAGTGTTGGAAAAATATTGGGTTTTGGAGTCCTAAATAGAATCAATCTGCTTTCAGAGAAAATATTTATTGCGTTACTCATCCAGTGCCCCTCGTACGTAGCGGAATGAAATTTGCTTTTGTTGGGAGGGAACAGGACAACCTGCGTAAAAGAAATACTTCTGTGCTCATTTTACATATGATAAAAGTGGATGCCCGCAGTTCGAACGGAATGCGCAGTTCAGATTTGCAATATTGCGACGCAGAATGTCCTTGAACTCACTAAATTTGACTACCAGTCATGTGACGAAGGCTCTCAGGATTGGATGTCTTCGCTGCTGGTAAATGTTCTGGGACCTATGACCATGGTGAATCAAACTTTTCCGCTGAAGTTTCGAGCAAACTCCGTTCAACAGCAATTGACGTACTCCTGACTCTGCTGAGACCCGGCGACAAATGGGTCTGACGTCCGAGGGCGACATAAATACTGTGAAAAAGCGACGTAGTTTAAAAGTGTTCAGCAGAGATAATACTTATCAGGGACAGAACTTTGCATCGCATTGTTGTTTGTAAAAGATAAAACCTACCTACTAATTATATAGACTTACTGTCCATATATCGTTAACTTTTGCGGCTTCTTCTTTCCAGTTAAAATTACCTCCATGTCTATATATTTCGATGGCTTCTCTATGTAGCCTTTGATAACATTTCGTTATTGTAACTATATTTCTTAATTTCTTATCTTTCTTTTATTGTGACATCTGAGCAGGACTCTTACAACCATCTAGATACATACAGGGTTTAATAGATTAGAGAGCAATGTCCACGTTAAATATAATACATTATACATCGTCAGAAAATAAAGAACAAAATCGTGTTAGGTGAACAGCTGTCCTAAGCAACTGGCGGTGACCAGACGTTGTAGTGTGCAGTTTCTAGAGTTGTATCTGTTCGTGCAGCCTGAAAACATGTCACTGACAGCTTCTTCTTCACCACAACCTCACAGTGAGGATGTACCACAAACATACGATGCGGATGGTGCGTGTAACAGCCGTGGTTGAATGTGAGTAGCGTTATAGTGTTCGTGACCCTTCTGGAGCATAGATTTTTCTCGTGCCAGATGTTAGGAGGTAGCACCGTGTTCATTTCAGCATGATATTTACCTTCTTATTTGTAGGCGCTATTCTGCGCCGAACTGATTGTTCATTTAATAACATTGAAAAGACCAGGAACTGGTAATTCCATGTGTCCCCTCTCTGCGACATAGACGGTTGCATTGGATAGCTTGTCTGCTTATATGATGTTCCGATGTTCCATTACCAGGGTTCTTTCCCACTCGGGAAACTTTACTTCACGATTTCCTGGCCGAGGAGCGTACTCTGCTACAGAAGATTATGATAAAGATTTTGGGAAGTCAACTGATATTTAAATAATTCCACCCACCACCCGCAACAAGAGAGGAGAGTCATTAAGAGTCAAACCGGTTTTTAGACAAACAAAGAATGTTCGTCAGGCCCCCATAACTGTTTGTATGCTGTTTGTATAAAATTCCTTGTACGTTTGGTGAAGTCTGTATTGGAACTACCGAAATAAGATAGAATATACGACTGAAGCTACAGAAAAGTTTTTGTAGAATACGAAAACACAAAAATTAGCTGTAGTAAATCATGCACTTCAATCATGAGTTACTACGAACAGTAGCAGGATAGTTCTTATCAGCGTCGTTGGCAATGAAACGCCAACAACAGTAGTTCAGGTATGTCTGAATTATTAAGCAGAGTGATTCAGGCATTTTAATTTCAGTAATCGCATTGAATATTTGCGTCAGCATCCGTGATACAAAATTAGATGATCGAGTTGTACATTCAACCGAAGATTACATTCACTTGATTTCACAGTAAGTCGATCCAGATGGACTCGAGGTCCCAGTTGAAATCTTTTTAAACCGTGAAAGAACAGTACTAATTTCAATCTTACTGTATGATAACAATTCCACTTCAAACTTATTGTACTTGCAGGGCTTGTCTCCACATTTCGATACTGCAGTATTTGGAATTGCCTTGCTTCATAAAACCGTAGGTACATGGTCACACGGTGGGGTAACGTAATCAATCTAAGTGAAAGGGACGTTACTGAGAGACTGAGTCTAGAGGGAAAATCTAAAACTCATAAAACTGAATGTTTTGAATGGCAACGAAGTCGAAGAGTTTGGAGCATCACCTGAAAGTAGTCCGAGAAAGTCGTTCCGCCATTTACCACTTCGGAGTTGCGTGTGAGTTGCGAGTTGCATCTGATCACCGCGTTACGCCGAAACTCAAGTTGAAGCGTTACAAAGTAATTATAATGCATCGCTGACCGATTCAGGTACCGTTGTTCGACGTGACAACTGAAACTGGCTATTGAAGTCTCTGTTTGGTGCAGAAGCTGATTACGAAATGCACTTTTTTGTGGTAAAGCATGGCTGCATTTATCGGCGTACGTGATATCACAGAACAATGAACGTCAGACTCCTGAAAATCCACACCAGTTCTTCCAGGGCTTCTGCAAGAGGTGAAAAAAGGAGCATGGTGAGCAATTGGAGCAACACGAATTGTTGGACTGTTCCTTAACTTCAGACATATAAGCGTTAAGTGACAATCCATTGCTAATACGTTTCGTTTTTCAGTTTCAAATAGTTTTGTTGATTCATTTTGTCTGAATTCGAAACATATCAGTTGATAATTATAGCAAGGAACCTCGGTGATTGTGGAGATTATGCGTGTAATTATTTCTGTAATTTTCTTGGAGCCGGTGAATCCCTGACGGGAATTCTGCATGTGAACAGCGAAGCCGAAGTCCAGTAAGGTCGGCAAGGACGAGCGCCCGTTTATGAATGAGGGGGTTGAACGATGGTTTGCCACGTACCACTTAGTCGACCGAGCCGAGACACTGTCTGATCCTCGCGTCCTTCCTGCAGCTGGGCGCCTAACGGTCCTTTAAGACACTTCGCGTCGTGTGTGATCCAATCACAGCAGATGAGCGCTGGAATCTACTCGCAGATCTAGCAAGTAGTGGCAGGCGACTGCACATGTTGACAAACAAACTTTGTTTTCACGAAGGAAAATCCTTATCAGAATACAGTGCTGGGTGACGTCAGTCACCTTACGAGACAGTGAGAACCGAGGGAACTGTGTTGGTCAAGAATTCGGTCTGCTCAGTGATCGGGGGCGAGCCCGGTCCACCTGTTCAAAATTTACGATGTAAATTCCCATTTAGCAAATGGAAGGAGCCGAAAATCTAAAAGCAGAACCCAGTGCATTGACTGGTAAGAAAACGCAAGTACAGAGACGGGGGTGTCAGACAGAATTGTTAAGAATTCCTTCCATCTACAGGCTAACACTGCAAACTTTTTGCTAAGTCGGAAATCAGTTCGTTTATTTACTGCAGTACCACTGGTCAGAATATTGCAGACCCGTCTCATTGGTGCAAAGAAAGTTGTGCAGACTCAGAAGCGAGACTTAGTCTGGAGACATGATAATAGTCACTTCTTTCTTAGTAGCTGGCAGTGAACAGTTCTCCTCTTCCTCAATAGACAAGGAGAAGGCTTCTTCCTCGGTAGTAGGTAACTGAAGGCTTCTCTCTAGTGGGAAATGCGGGAAGACTTCTTCCCGGTCAGCATCAATCTACAGCAGATTTTGGCAAACACTATTTTCTGCTCAACGACTTGCAGAATTTGGTGAGATTACGCAAGATTATACGAGATTTAGAGATGATTTGTAGTTATGGTGATATGAGTGAGTAACTGTTGCTAACCTTGCAATTTCATGGGAAAGTCGAAAGATCGATCACGATTCATCCGTAGATGATTATTTCATTCAGTGTTATCATACAATCATTGAGCAGGCACAGCGAGTTTGTACTTTCACAGCTGACTTATTAGATGACAAGCTCACACCTTCAACTTATGGTCTTTACCAGGACATACAAATTTCTTATGCTAAGCAGTGGTACATTATCCGTTGTCGGCGTTTCTCAAATGGCTCTGAGCACTATGGGACTCAACTGCTGTGGTCATAAGTCCCGTAGAACTTAGAACTACTTAAACCTACCTAACCTAAGGACATCACACACATCCATGCCCGAGGCAGGATTCGAACCTGCGACCGTAGCAGTCGCACGGTTCCGGACTGCGCACCTAGAACCGCGAGACCACCGCGGCCGGCTCGGCGTTTCTGAATTGAGAATTCACATGACATGCGTTTAAACAACAGAGCGATTGTGATGAACTAGATTGATGCGTAACCCCATTTCTTTCTGAAATCAGATGGTCTCGTTCTTATTAATTGTATATTTCTATGGGGTTGACCCGTGATTTAAACTGAGCGCTCCCCTTTGTGATTAATTTTATGTGTTGTACTTTTTCATTAAAGTACGTGAGCCCATGGAAGTATACAAATAAAAATAGCCACAAGCATATTTGGCGACGCTTGTATAGGATTCTGACTACCTTGGATCTGTGATTCACAATTATAACAGTTGGAACTGGATGGAAAGTTAAATTTAAACAGCTTGTAAAAATAATTAATGAACTTATTTCTTTCTCAGCATTTCCTGTATTGATTGGTCGTGTTGTGTACTACCTCGAACACAACTAAATGATTGTAATGGCTCTGAGCACTACACTACGGGACTTAATTTCTGAGGTCATCAGTCTCCTAGAACTTAGAACTACTTAAATCTAACTAACCTAAGGACATCACACACATCCACGCCAGAGGCAGGATTCGAACCTGCGATCGTAGCGGTCACGCGGTTCCAGACTGTAGCGCCTAGAACCACTCGGCCACTACGGCCGACCGCACACAACAGTAACGATAAGTGGGCTACAGAGTAGCACAGCAACTGTCTTTATAGGGAAGCTAAACAGGATCAGATATGAATAGCGAATACGTAAATAATGTAAAAGAAAGTTTTCCTTAGCTTGGAGCTTTCTCCAAGCGTTTCGAGAAAAATGTACTAAAGGAAAAACGGCAGTGAAGTCCAGTTATTACAAGAAGCAAACTAAAGAGCTCTCAGTACTAAAGCACGAGCGACTGAAAACTGTCTACGATTGTGACTGAGGCGAGGCCTTGTAGCTGCCGCCAGCCATCCTCCATCGTGCCGGCAGAGGACGCTTGGGGAGCCCCTGAAGGCGTGACTCAGCTGGCCAGCGTCATTGGATCTGCCAGTCCAAACGCGACAGCTATCGGAGGCTGTCGAAACAGGCATTTCCGTAGCCAACTGTGAGACGCCGGCAGGGTTAGTATCTATGTATGATAGCACAGTTTGTATCGTTTACGTGTGATTTAAAGAATACGGATAGTGAGAGAAGTAATATAGGGAATCAATCAGAGATTAATCTGCGGGCTAATTTTAGTGAAAGTCAGAAACAGCTTCAACAAAATTCAGAGATTGTACAAATCAGTACATAGCACTGAAGGAAGCCTAGGATCTGGATCCAATACGAGCGACACCTAAGGTAAGACTGTTCTGAAAATGTCGGGAACAGCAGTTATTGTACGAGGAAGCAGTGCATAGACATTGTGCATATGATCCTTCCACTATTCAGTCATTTTATTACATACCAACGAAAAGAATAACGAACATATTGTAAGTTTAAATAATAAACATGCCAAGCAGGTCAGAAAGGTTCACCGCAATTGAAGGAAAATAAGGAACAGGTCACGGAGACTGATATGAGGTTAGAGGTGCACAATAAAAAACATTAGGAACAATTATTACGTCTCAGTCTCCAGTTCCAAGATAACTTGAAATTGTAGGCGGCACCAGATATGGCCTGCTACTTCAATATAGGTTAGTCGAGTAGAAGTGCAGTGGTGAATTCCTGTGGAGCACCTGGGAGCTAATAAGATATCATTCAGTTACAAGTTATTTACTTCCGAGGGTTTTACAATCGTTCTATTTTCTTCCCAGTGCAGCCTGGGGGCGGGCTTGCTGAGCCCACTTTGCACAGGGGTCCAGTGCAGCACGCCAGCGCTCAGCGAAATACGTGCCGGCGATGGTCCCTGGCGTTGTATGAGGTCAGTGATGCTGCCTTCTCGTAGGAGGGTACAGTGGCCTACGCGTCGCTGCAGCCTAGCGTGGCTGTGAACACTTGTTGGCACTTCAGTCATTGAGTGAAGCCGCTCTTCGGCTCGGCCCCAGAAATCTGCATGCTCCAGTTGTTACTTGTCAAGGTGGCGTGCAGGCAGTAGACCCATAAAGACAGCAGGTGAGGTGGTCCCAGCATACAGCCGGTAGGTCAGTACTTTCACTTCCGAGAGGTAGTGGCACTGTACCCTGCTCCCAAGTTGAACAGCTCGTAGAAGGGCGTATCGGTTCTTCATCCCCAAGAGGCCTGCTCGGTCCTTATCTTTGGGTAGTCACAGGTCTGACCGGCTGGAATGCAGCTTGCAGATTTGCAGTTTCCACCGCAGCCAGACCGCTGCGGACTTGTACGAGTTGACTCCAAAGAGGCGGCGGCTGGTGACACGTCATCGTATTCACCGGCTTATCCTTGAACTTGCACTTCTATCACTATCAGAGATGCGTATGAATTGGCCAGACTCTGAGTGTGAGAGGAACGGAGGCGAGAGTTTTATAGCAGACATAACGTAATTCCACCCATACTGGTGACCGAATGTGGTTCCGTTTTCTGAGCCTGTCAGTGCTCTTGGCAAGCTCAATGTTTAGGGCTTCAGAACATTCCCCTTATTAAAAGTTCTCAGACGCACTCTTAAGTCATCTTTAGTCGAAGTTACTACACGTAGCCCAATTACAGAAGGGCGTGGTTCTTGCCCTGCGCTGTCGTCTCCGTGCTGAACCAGGTGTTCCTGACGTTCCTCCTCGCACACTCGGAGGCTCAGGTCCCACTACTTATTTGTACTTCTGTTCTTTTGAGAGTTCACCTTGGGAGAGCCACTGTTGCGTACTCGACGGGTGTACTCCACCCTTAGCATCGTCCTTGTCGTTCCCAACAAAATTTAATGCCTGCATTTAAATACTGTGCTGTGTCCAACATTCCTCCGTCCTCTATAATATTGGTTAAGAATTTTTGTACTGTAATATTTGTAAGTAACCTGTGGTAAGTTCGTATGGAATCAAACTGCTGAGGTCATCGGTCTCTAGCCTTACACACTACTTTAACCTAACTTAAACTAACTGACGCTAATAACAACACACACAAACACACCCATGCCCGAGGGAGGTCTCGAACCTCTGACGGGGGAAGCCGTGCGAACCGTGACAAGCCGCCCCAGACCGCTCGGCTTTTGCACTGTATTGCCTAGCAATCATCACTTATTAATTTCACCTTTATGGGGTATCCCTGTTTTAAAATGGAAGCGAATATCCTCTTCACTATAACACTAATTAATTCTTTACTCTGATTTCCTAGTGTTAGGGCCGATCGTGCGGTGCAGAACTTCATGCTGGGTGAGTATGCGGACCACGGGCGGGCCAAGGCTCCGCCAGTATCGCCTTTGCTGGTTCCGTTCCGGAAATATCAAGTACAGCGCGACATTTCCCTTATTATTGCGGTGTGACATTTTTCGGTCGCCACAACTCTACTCAGCTGGGCTATTTGTTTGCGGCTCAATGGACGTAAACAGGTACAGGGAATGTTTGCACAAAAAGAGGCAGTCTAACGATCTGTTGTCCCAAGCCCTTAAACGTAAATGATAATGACAGAAGAGGGGGATGCGAATTCTCAATAGATACGAAGCAGTCGCGTAAGAGACAAGTACTGTAAAATTTGCTAGGAAACGACATTGCAATATTATGCATAAATAATTGAAAGATTTACTTGACAATGAAAGATCAAGGACTTACAGAGATCAACAGATGGGACTCTTTGTTCTGTACATCAAAAAGCACTTTGTGCTAAATATGCAGACATGAAGCACGGGAAGATATTGGTGGTACGAACAGTAAAATTTCTGAAGTTGCATGCACTATTCTACTGTCAGTTGCAACTGTTTTGTATCGAATTGAACGAAGGCTATGGTGACTTTATATACACTCCTGGAAATGGAAAAAGCAACACATTGACACCGGTGTGTCAGACCCACCATACTTGCTCCGGACACTGTACAAGCAATGATCACACGCACGGCACAGCGGACACACCAGGAACCGCGGTGTTGGCCGTCGAATGGCGCTAGCTGCGCAGCATTTGTGGACCGCCGCCGTCAGTGTCAGCCAGTTTGCCGTGGCATACGGAGCTCCATCGCAGTCTTTAACACAGGTAGCATGCCGCGACAGCGTGGACGTGAACCGTATGTGCAGTTGACGGACTTTGAGCGAGGGCGTATAGTGGGCATGCGGGAGGCCGGGTGGACGTACCGCCGAATTGCTCAACACGTGGGGCGTGAGGTCTCCACAGTACATCGATGTTGTCGCCAGTGGTCGGCGGAAGGTGCACGTGCCCGTCGACCTGGGACCGGACCGCAGCGACGCACGGATGGACGCCAAGACCGTAGGATCCCACGCAGTGCCGTAGGGGACCACACCGCCACATCCCAGCAAATTAAGGACACTGTTGCTCCTGGGGTATCGGCGAGGACCATTCGCAACCGTCTCCATGAAGCTGGGCTACGGTCCCGTACACCGTTAGGCCGTCTTCCGCTCACGCCCCAACATCGTGCAGCCCGTCTCCAGTGGTGTCGCGACAGGCGTGAATGGAGGGACGAATGGAGACGTGTCGTCTTCAGCGATGAGAGTCGCTTCTGCCTTGGTGCCAATGATGGTCGTATGCGTGTTTGGCGCCGTGCAGGTGAGCGCCACAATCAGGACTGCATACGACCGAGGCACACAGGGCCAACGCCCGGCATCATGGTGTGGGGAGCGATCTCCTTCACTGGCCGTAGACCTCTGGTGATCGTCGAGGGGACACTGAATAGTACACGGTACATCCAAACCGTCATCGAACCCATCCTTCTACCATTCCTAGACCGGCAAGGGAACTTGCTGTTCCAAAAGTACAATGCACGTCCACATGTATCCCGTGCCACCCAATGTGCTCTAGAAGGTGTAAGTCAACTACCCTGGCCAGCAAGATCTCCGGATCTGTCCCCCATTGAGCATGTTTGGGACTGGATGAAGCGTCGTCTCACGCGGTCTGCACGTCCAGCACGAACGCTGGTCCATCTGAGGCGCCAGGTGGAAATGGCATGGCAAGCCGTTCCACAGGACTACATCCAGCATCTCTACGATCGTCTCCATGGGAGAATAGCAGCCTGCATTGCTGCGAAAGGTGGATATACACTGTACTAGTGCCGACATTGTGCATGCTCTGTTGCCTGTGTCTATGTGCCTGTGGTTCGGTCAGTGTGATCAAGTGATGTATCTGACCCCAGGAATGTGTCAATAAAGTTTCCCCTTCCTGGGACAATGAATTCACGGTGTTCTTATTTCAGTTTCCAGGAGTGTATTAACGCAAAGTAAGTTGGTTAAGTCAAGAGGTAAGAGCGTTTTTCCGATTTAACACTCGCTATTGTTGAATTTATGAAGGAAAAAGGAGGACGGGAACGAAAATTAGAATATACAAAGTACACTGCACACATCGCACTGGATTTGATTGCACACTGCTACAGTAAAACTCTACAAGGTGAGATACAACTTCTTTCTGATTTAATGGGGGCCGCATTTGAAAAGAAAATCATTTTATACAAAAGACACATTTGACGAACACAGTCCAATTTCCTAAGCTCACTGCTGCTAAAGAAAACGCCAGGTTTGAAGTCCTCAATGTGGGCTTTCATAAACGTGTTGAGGACACTGTCAGTCTTACATTTGTTTTCTAAGGAATTCCAACCTCGTCAGTTTCACGAATGATGATGAAATGATGGCAACACAAACAGCCAGGCTGAGAAAATCCCCAACCCAGCCGGGAATCGAACTCGGGACCCCGTGATCCAGAGGCACCAACGCTAGCCACTAGACCACGAGCTGCGGACTTTTTAGATTGTGAAACTATATAATTAACGATTATGTGGCAACTTGAGTGCGACAATCTGTAAAACTAACTGCGTCTCTCCACATGCCGACAGTTTCTACGAGATATAAATTACGTCTCCACCGAGCAAAAACTAAATAATAGTGAAAATTTGTTTTCTTTGTGGTCTGTGTAGTTGAGAAATGTGAAATATGAAAAGAAGTTGTTCGCAGTGCGGCCTTACTGCCATCCAATCGCGGCGCATTCGCCGTTTACTCTACTTGCTCGCCCCCCCCCCTCTTAGACAGTGTGGTATGTCGATGGGGCGAAATGTGTATGGAGGGTGAGCACACTCGTACCAGGCCACAGCCCAAGAGCCAAAAACTTGGCCGCCGCTGCGTTAAACCTAGCAATAGGTATCTGATGCGCTGGTAATTCTGGTTCTGAGCCCTATGGCACTTAACATCTGAGGTCATCAGTCCCCTAGAACTTAGAACTACTTAAATCTAACCAACCTAAGGACATCACACACATCCATGCCCGAGCAGGATTCGAACCTGCGACCGTAGCAGTTGCGCTGTTCCAGACTGAAGCGCCTAGAACCGCTCGGCCACCGTGGCCGGCGGTAATTCTGGGTTTCGTACCGTTCTTCGCTTGTAGTAGACGTGAATTAGACACGTAGCGACCAGAATCAGTACAGCACCAGTACTTGAAATTCTTATGTTTTAAACTGGTTACATTGCTTCTTGTGGTACTGTTAGATGTGCTGGAACATCCGTTCTGCAGATATTCACTCCTTCTGTGGCACTACTAGTTGGCTTAGAAGCGAAGGATATCAGAGTTCAAGGCATTGTTTAGAAATGTTAGATTTTGGGCGGGGAGTATCGCTGGCCAAAACAGGAAAGGGTGTGGCAACTCCATCATTCTTGTACCTGTAATTTTAGATGGAACGTAAAATACTATCCCAGCTAGGATTCCATTGTATTTTACAACCATCTTGGCCAAATTCTGCGGCTCTCCGTATTTGCAACGATTCAGAATTATAATTTTTCGAGCATATACCACAGTCGAACTTCGACGAGCGTTTGATAGTGTTCCCAGGTACCCATATAACTATTTCGTTGTCAGCACCTGCTGTAAAAAATGTCATCTTAATTTAGTTGTACTACGAGTTAGTTTACTCTAAGATTAGCAACGACATGCCAACGTGTCATGTGGCAGATGCTGAGGGATCTTACCACTCCCCACAGAGTGAGGTGACGCAGTGGTTAGCACACTGGACTCGTATTCGAGAGGATGACGATTCAAATCCCCGTCCGGCCATCCTCATTTATGTTTGCCGTGATTTTCCTAAATCGCTTCAGTCAAATGCCGGGAAGGTTCATCTGAAAAGGACACGGCCGACTTCCTTCTCCATCTTTCCCTAATTCAATGGAACCGATGACCTCGCTGTCTGGTCCCCTCCACCGAATCAACAAATCAACCAACCCACGGAGGCGCCCGACGGTTGCAGCGACGCGTCCACTGCGGGCGTCGCCGGCGGGAGAACAGGCGGCGGCGGCGGCGGCGGCGGCGGCGGCGGCGGTGACGGCGGCGCGTCGCCATGGGACAAAATGGAAGGCAGCGTCGGTAACACCTGGGGCTGAAACGAGCCAGTAGATGGGTCTCCGGGGCGCTGACCGGACGGCACCGTCGCTGGAAGCAGACTGCGAGCGGCAGATCCCGTGCGACGACAGAGGCGCAGCTGATTGAGATGCCGACGCAGCTCACCAGAGGCCCCCAAAACCAGATACATAGGGCGTCCGAGGCAGCGAAGAATGCGCCCTTCGAGCCAACGCCGTGAAGCTCGGTAGTGGCGATAGTAGACAACGTCGCCTGGAGCAAAAGCAGGTATCTGCCGTGGCACAGGAACCTGATGCGGCGGATGTAGCAAAGACAGCAAGGTTCGATGATGACGACCGTGGAGCAACTCAGCCGGCGAGCGACCATCTCGGGGCTGAGAGCGATATGAGGACAAAAAGAGCATTAACGCGTCCTCCCGTGAATGCGACTATTTCAACTTCAACATCTGTGATTTGAAAGTCCTGACCAATCGTTCAGCGCCACAGGTGGACTGTGGCGAAAACGGCGCGGACGTCAGACGTTGAATACCAATTGCCTTGCAGAATGACTGAAATTCTGCGGACATGAATTGTGGTCCATTGTCGGAAACAATAGTCTGAGGAAGACCTTCAATGCAAAAGATTGCAGACAACGCTTGGATGGTGGCAGACGTGTCGTGGAAGACATCCGGAAAACAAAAGGAAAATTACTGAATAAATCTACCACAACCAACCATCGAGCATTCCAGAATGGACCAGCAAAATCGATGTGTAAGCCTTGCCAAGGGGAAGTGGCTTTTGGCCATGCAAAGAATTTCCGCGGTGGTGCTGATTGTTGTTCGGCACACACCATGCAAGAAGAGAACATATTCGTAATCGCGGCATCGATTCCGAACCAAGTACAGTGCTGACGAGCAAGTTGTTTCGTTCTCACTATACGCCAATGTCCTTGGTGGATAAGCTGTAAGACAGAGGACTGTAACGAACGTGGTACCACGACCCTGGACTGATCACTATCAGAACGCAACAGCAAAACACCACGTCGTACAAAAAGTCTCTCCTTGTGTGCAAAAAATCGGCGAACCAACGGGTCCCCGATCTGTGACTTTGACAAGTGCCATTGCGTAGCAACAAACGCAGAACGGGAACAAGGACAGGGTCGGCAGCTGTGGCTGTAGCTACACGACGAAAATCAATCCGAAACGATTCGACCACGTCATCGGTTTCCGCATCAATGAACATGCAAGCAATTTCGGAGGAATCGAATGCCCTATCCTCAGCAACAGGCAAGCGGGACAACGCATCGGCGTTTCCGTGCTTAGCAGTGGACCGATACAAGATATCGTAGCAGTACTGCGAGAGGAAAATAGACCAGCGAATGAATTTCTGCGCTGTACGTGGAAGTACAGGCTTGGTCGGATGGAAAAGCGATGTCAAAGGTTTGTGGTCTGTGATTATGGTTAAGTGACGACCATACAAGAAATCATGAAACTTTGTAACACCAAATACAAGAGCCAATGCTTCTTTCTCAATCTGTGGATAATTTCTTTGCGCAGACGAGAGCAATTTGGACGCAAAGGCAATAGGGCGATCGTGCGATCCATCTTCATGCGCAAGTACAGCACCGATCCCGAAATCCGATGCATCCACCATCAACAAAAGGGGCTTCTGGGGATCGAATGGCGTAAGGCAAGTATTGGAAAGCAACGCCGATTTCAACTGGCGAAAGGTGCGTTCGCATTCCGTCGTCCAGACGAACGGAACACCCTTAAGGCGTAAGCGATGAAGCGGAGCTGAAATGGAAGAGGCATGTGGCCCATATCTGTTATAGTAATTTGTTTTTCCCAGCACACTCTGTAGGTGCTTCAAATTCTGCGACCAAGGAAAGTCTTGTATGGCACGAAGGTGCGTGGGACTGGGATGTATGCCTTGGGCATTGAGTACATGTCCCAAGTATGGTAAGTCCCGAGCAAAAACCACACATTTGTCCTTTCGCAAGCGAAGACCATTTTGTCGCAAGACCTGAAATAATTTTCGGAGATTGGCCAAATGTTCTTCTTCCGTCTTTCCGGAGATCACAATATCGTCCAGATAATGTGCTGCAGTACGGACCGACGCACAAACAGTTCGCAGACATTGCTGAAACAATGCAGGGGCGGATGCACACCCGAATGGTAGTCGTTTGAATTGATACAACCCAAGATGCGTGTTAACCATCAAAGCCCGCTGGGATTCTTCGTCCACCGGTATTTGCAAGTACGCATCTGCGAGGTCCATCTTTGAAAAATATTTACCCGGGCACAGTTTGTCAAAAAGATCTTCCGGGCGGGGTAAAGGAAAAGTTGCAATCACTAGTTGTGGATTCACTGTTGCCTTGAAGTTCACACAAAGTCTCAATTTGCCGGAAGGTTTTGCCAAAATTACTAAGGGTGATGCCCAGAGAGAAGCCTGCACACGTTCAATCACACCTTGTGATTCCAAATCGTGTAATGTTTTTGCGACCTCATCACGCAATGCGTGGGGAACATTACGCGCTCTGAAATATTTCGGTTGCATGTTTACTTTGAGTTCCAAATGTGCTTTATAGTTCTTAGCGCAACCGAGGCCCAGTGCAAAAATGTCTGCAAATTCTTCACATAGACGAGAAACACTGTCTGAAGGCACAGTCTGGTTCACTGAGAGGACCTGATTTGCTATAGACAAGTTAAACAACTGAAATAAATCGAAACCAAACAAGTTCACGGCAGAAGAAGAACGAAGGACGTAAAATGACACACGTTTTGTTTGTCCTCTGTATGTTGCAAGAAGGCTGCACTGTCCTAACACAGGGATGTGTTGACCTGTATAACTACTTAACGTAACATTTGCGGCACGCAACGGAGGTGTGCCCAGCAGTTAGTAAGTGTCTCGATTGATCAGTGAAACTGCAGCTCCGGTATCAAGCTGGAATGGTATCACTTTGCCGTTAATGTCCAAGTCTACAAAAAGTTTATTGTCCTGCTGACGACAAGAGCGACTGTCTCGTGCAACGTGAACTGACACTGGAACACAATCACTTGCGACTTGACGGGAGTTCCGGCGATGTCGACGCACACTATTTTTGGGACGAACACAGTCACTGTTAGAGAGAGGGGCACTACGCGGAGTGGAATGAACTACATGAAATTCCATGGGCGAAGTGTCGCGAGCCTGATTATCCTTGGTTCGATTCCGATTCCGGCGCGAAGCAAAGGGCCTGTAACGGTTTTGAGCTTCCGATCTGAGCTTCTTCTGGCAAACACTCTGAACATGTCCTTCTTTATTATAACAAAAAAAGCAAATAGCTTGGCGTGACGGGCAATTCTCACGCGAATGTTTAGTAGCACACCGCGGCATGATTTGATCACTGCATTTGCTTGCCTGCGCGGCGACGTGGTTGAGAGCCTGGCGGCAGCGGCGCGGCCGGGCGCGAGGGCTGTTTACTGCTCCGTGCAGCTCGCCCGGCGGGCCGGTTAACCTGACACACTGCTTGCGAAGTTTCAATTGATTCCTGAGCAAAGGCAAGTGTGTCCTGCCGATCCAATACGTCCATCACTTGTTGAAGGGAGAGATTTACTAGTTTCAAAATCTGTTCCCTTATACGAACATCAGAAACGTTCTGTGCAATTGCATCACGTACCATAGTATCTGAATAAGGGAGTCCACATTGACACTCAAAAGCACAATCCATAGTAAGGCCTTGCAAGGTTGCAACCCACTCCCGATTAGTCTGACCTGCCGTACGTTTTGTACGAAAGAAGGTATACCTTTTCGCAACGACATTGATTCTTTGAAATATGCATCCAATGCAGACAAAATTTCTTCGTAGGACAGAGTTGCGACGTCGCGTCGGGGAAATAATTTGACTGTCACACGGTACGTGGTCACTCCTACTGAAGAAAGGAGGAAAGGCTGCCGCTCGTTACCTTGAATTCTGTAGGCGGCGAGATGGAATCAAATTGGCGTGACCACTCCGTCCAGCTTTCCAGTGCAGCATCAGAAGGTTTAAAAGTGGGTGCAACAGCGTGTTGTGGCTGCGTTAGCGGTGAAGCGGCGGCTGCCGCATCGTTTTGCATCGCACGTTGACCCTGGACGAGCTGTCCAAGAGCATCCAGTCTGCTGATTCTGTAAGCGATAAAATTCGGACAGTATATCTGGAGATTGTGGCGAAGCCATTACACAAGTAAATCAGGGCAATATCGATAAGAACACTTTGACTCTCGTCTCCAATGTTGTGGTTGGCAGGAGAGCCAACCATATTGCTAAAGGAGGCCGAAATGCACGCATTTTAGCTCACACAGGCTGGCGTGAGATCTGGAACATGGCAAGGGAATTAGAATTGAGAAAAACGGACGTAGCTGGTGGAATACTTAACTTTAATCCATTAATGGAGAACGTCGATCTTTATGGTACATGATTCACAATATCAATAGTACGGATACTGGCGCCTTGCTAGGTCGTAGCAAATAACGTACCTGAAGTCTATGTTAACTATCGTCTCGGCAAGTGAGACCGTAGAAGTCAGTGAACAATCGTTAGCAAAGTCGGCTGTACAACTGGGGCGAGTGCTAGGAAGTCTCTCTAGACCTGCCGTGTGGCGGCGCTCGGTCTGCAAGCACTGATAGTGGCGACACGCGGGTCCGACGTATACTACCGGACCGCGGCCGATTTAAAGGCTACCACCTAGCAAGTGTGGTGTCTGGCGCCGACACCACAGAAGGTAAGGTAATTACATGAAGAACATATCGTCAAAGATGTACAGTGATTTACGAGCTGAGTTGCTCATACATTAAAATATAAAATGTTATGTTCTTCAAGACGACAAACTTTAAAACATAAGTAACACCGGTGTGGTGCGAGGAGATGGTGTTATCTGGAAAACAGCCGATTCTGCGCATAAAATGGTTACTGGACGCCAGATTTCAATATTCTCAAGTCTCTCGGACAAACCATCGCTGGAGGCACCATACAAGATGATCATCAATCTCACTGACATGGAGCTGTCTCATGAGGCGATTTCGGTTCTGGAGAAGCGACTCAACTTTGCTCCCACCCCTCGGTTCACACCGGTCGCGGACATCGTCAGTGCAGTGAAACAGGTGGCAGCGCGATTACCACCTGAAGCAGCAGAAGTGCGTCGGGAAACCTGCCGGGCTCTGACCAGAGCAAAACCTACGAAGACTAACATTACCAGTAGAGAGATGGCGGCCATTCGGGACCTAAGAGAGTGCTCTGAGATTGTTATCTTACCTGCTGACAAAGGCAATGCCACTGTTGTTCTTTCCCGTAAGGACTACATTGAGAAGATGCATCCCCTGCTAGATGACGACTCCTATAGGAAGATCAACTCTGACACCGCGAAGAAGGTAGAAAACAAGACCAGGGCTCTACGCAAGGACGCAGATCTACCAGAGGGGGACGCCAAGAAATTGTCACCATAAGGACCTGTACCACCAAGACTCTATGGACTCCCTAACGTCCACAAAGAGGGGGTACCTATGCGCCCGATTGTCAGCAACATTAGGGCACCTACTTACTTGCTGGCAAAATATCTGGCTGAATTACTTAGCCCCTATGTAGGGTCATCATATCCATATTTCCGTGGATTTCGTGAAACGTCTCGACAACATCAGACTGAAAGACACTGATATCCTAGTGAGCTTCGACGTGGTTTCACTATTCACCAGGGTGCTTCCACGAGAGTCAGTTGAGATTATTGGGCAGACGTTTGACGAGAAGACCACGAACTCTTTAGGCATGTCTTGACCTCAACGTATTTTCTGTTTAATGGGGAATACTGTGAGCAAACGGATGGAGTTGCAATGGGCAGCCCACTCTCGCCGGTGGTCGCGTATTTGTACATGGAGTACTTCGAGGAGAAAGCCTAGGCGTCATCCAACTGGAAACCTAATTGTCTCTTCCGTTATGTCGATGACACGTACGTCATCTGGCCCCATGGTGGGGACAAGCTTCTTGATTTCCTTACACACCTAAACTCCATACATCCAAACATCAAATTCACTATGGAGACCGAAGCGGAAGGAAGATTACCATTCTTGGACGTCATAGTCAAGAGAAGAGATGATGGTAGCCTGAACCACGGTGTTTACAGGAATAAAACGCACACTGCCCTATACCTGCAGGCAGACAGCTGTCACCACCCTTCTCAGAGGAATGGAGTACTAAAAACACTAGTACACAGGGCGCGCAGCATCTCAGAGGCAGACAATCTGCCGCAGGGATTGAAACACCACAAAACCGTGTTCCGAAGAAACGGGTACTCGAAATGGCAGATTAGACGCGTTCTCCGTCCCACCACGACAGCACAACCTGTGGAGACGGATGAAGTCACGGAAGAAGAGGTAGCCACTGCCTTTATTCCATGCAATGGCGCACTATCGGGGAAAATCGGCCGTATATTAAAGAAACACCAAGTTAAAACCGTCTTTTGCCCGCCCAATAAAACACGGGCATTACTGGGAAGTGTGAAAGATGACTTCGGTGTGAAGAGCGCCGGCATATACCAAATTCCCTGTGAGTGTGGGAAGACTTATATCGGATAAACAGTATGCACCATCGAAAATCGTTGCCGAAGACATCAAAGACGCATTCGACTGAAATATCCAAATAAGTCGGCAGTAGCAGAGCACTGTTTGTCCGAGAAACACTAGATGGATTATGAGCGTACCAAGATACTGGCTCAGATCTCTAAATATTGGGACAGCGTTATAAGGGAGGCTATCGAAATTCACAGCAGGGAAAATCTTATCAACCGAGATTGCGGCTACAATCTCAGCAAGGCTTGGGATCCGGCAATGAATGTAATTAAGAAGACTCTCAGTAAGTACGAACTGGCGACCGGGGCGGACGTAGCAAGCACATCGACGCTACGACAGCCAGCGCGCGAGTGCGGACAGCGAAGAGAGCTGCCCGCGGGGGGAGGGGATTTAAATCGGCCGCCCGCCCACAGGAGCTCAGTTCGTCAGCGCACCTGACTATGGCGACATGTCTGATCGCCTAAATATTGTGCCCGTTGGACACTATGAACCGGCAGTGTACCCGTGGACTGTTCGAGCAAGTTACTGTTTATTTATCACCACACGATTACTCTTTGTTTATCTCCGCGACGTGTTACAAAGGTTTAAACCTCCACCATCAGGTGGATTTACATTTGTTAGTATGACATCTGTCTGTGCGTTGTGTAACGATTTTTTGGAGGACCACATGGCACTGTTTAGTGAGAGAAGGAAAACATTATTTCAGAACATGGTTTTGGCTTTCTTTTGACAAAAAGCTAACCATGTATATAACGATAAAAGTAAAATAAGTAAAATAGAGTACCTCCGGTGGTCACAGGTTCGTAGCATCACATGTATACTGTCATATTTTTTAAACAAATATGGCGACGGGAAACTACTAGGTGCAAGGATCATATAGCAGAAGAGAAACATTATCACAAAGCACAATGAGTATACATCGTAACAACATTATTGCAGAATAAATTTTAAAGGATGTTGCAGAATAAATTTTAAAGAATTTTGGACATCTTTCTTTTGAGGTGCTGAATTCATGTGTTGTAATAAATATTTCAGGTGGTATGTAAATTCGATTTTGTCGAGTTAATATAGCTTTAACTTTATAATCTTTTATACAATAAGGTGACATGTTGCAACCTATAAATTCAGTAATTATGTTGGCTACAGTGATAAAATTGTACGCAAATATAAATTTTTTTTTGGGATACATAATCAAAGATGAAAGGCTGGATGCCGAGTGAGAGGAAGAGAAGAAGAAAGTGAGAGGGGGAGTGAGGATGGGCGAAACGATTGGATGAGAGCAAACTTTGAAAGCAGGGGTTCTTAGGATTGTATCTGTTACCTGTAATAACTACCTAAAGGCTTGGGTAGTACATTGGTTAATGCTTAAAATATACAGATGGATGTACAGTTTGTGCCATTAGCTGATGTACCTGTAGTTTCAAGCTGACATGGGTACAATCTATTGGCGTGACGATGTATTTGTAAATGAGGTTAACCCTTGTACATTTGGGAGATGTCATGGTAAATATTAAGGAGTGTGTGTGTCTATGTGTTATTGTGTGTGTGTGTGTGTGTGTGTGTGTGTGTGTGTGTACATTGCAAATTTAATGATGTAGGCAGTTGCTAAAAACAGAGACGATACTATTGCTATTGTAAATATTGTCATTTTTGTCATTTAAGATCGATTCAGGTTGTTTTGTTTGCTGTTTGTATACTTGGAGTGTTTTGCCTTTAGGTTTGACGTGTATGATGCTTATACGTGTGTTGTTAACATGATGTTATGTTTGATACATGTGGGTGGCTACTGCTGACGTGTGGCACTTTTTGTTTTTTAGTGATGCCATGTGTTCTTTCAATCTAACCTCAAATGATCTGCCTGACTAACCTATGTAGCAGCAGTCACAGTCAAAACATTCAATTTTGTAAGCACCTATGTCTTGAAGTGGGTTTCGTGTGCTGATGTGGGGTTCCTTATGACCAATCTTCTTTTCTGTGGTAAAGGATATGTTTCTGCCGTTTGTTTGATGACATTGGCAATCTAATATGAAATCCTACCTTGAAATGGTATTGTATGGAAGATATTGCTCTCTTTTTTTTGTGATGTGAATGCTTTGTCACTATTGAGTGTTGTAGGGTATCTTCTATGGAGCTGTTATAACCATTTTCAATAGCTGTTTGTTTTATTATTTTAATTTCTTGTTTAGATTTTCCTTCACAGAGTGGTAATTGAATAGCTCTATTGATCATGTACCGGAATGCTGACATTTTGTGGGCTGTGGGGTGAAAGGTGAGCTGTGGATTGTAGTATGTGTTGTCGTAGGCTTCCGATAGATTTGAAACTGATGTTTGTTATTCGTTATTCCAATGGTAAAGTCTAAAATATTTACAACATCATCTGCTTGGTGTTCAACTGTGAATTTCATGCTTTTATAGCAACTGGTTCAACTCATTGATGCATCTTTCGTGCCATTGATTAAAATGATGGTATCATCTAAATATCTGTAGTAGTTGATGATATTTTGGAGGAGGTGGTCATTGGAATTCAGAATGTTGTCTTGTAAATTACTTATAAAAAGTCAGCTAACAATCCAAAAAGGTTTCAGCCCGTTTCCACGCCATCAGTTTGTTTGTAGATTTTAATGTTAGATTTAAATTAGTTCTATGAATGTGTGATTTCTTGAAGGGATTTTTTGTGCTTTTGTAGGTTGGCATTAATTATCTGTAGTGTGGCATTTAGTGGCACAGAGGAATAAATATTTGTTTGTCAAATGAGGCTAGTGTAGCTCTATCAAAAACTTCTATGTTCTTTAAATGTTATGTAAATTCTTCTGTGTTTTTAAGTGTTGTCTCATTATTGAGCGTGTATGCTTCGTTGAGAATTTTGAAAAGCATTTAGGTGAGTTTGAAAATTGGGCTGTTCCTGCAGTTCACTATAGGCCTAGTGGGCGTCCAGTTTTTGTGTATCTTCGGCTAGCTTTTTCTTCCATGTGGCCTTAGATCACAAACAATCTCATAAAACCACAGTTACCTCCAAAACTGAAAGAAAACAGCCGAAGGAACACACAAGTGAGAATAAAATTGGATGTTGGGACTGTGACTGCTCCCACATAGGCCAGATAGGCAGACCATTTTAGATCAGAACACATGGCAGCACTAGAAAACAAAAAGCATTGCATGTCAGGACTAGCCACCCACCTGCATGAAACAAAACACTATGTTAACAACACAAGTATCAGCATCTTACACATCCAACCTAAAAGCAAAAAACCTAGACATTCTTCAAACATGCCAAATGTACAAACACCAAACAAAACAGCTTTAACCCATTTTAAATAACAAAAATGGCAATATTTATAATCTTATCATCTCTGTTTTTAGCAACTGACTACGTTATTAAATTTGAAATGTACACACACACACACACACACACACACACACACACACACACACACACACATACATACATACATACACACACAGCTCAATGCGATACCCCACACGTCTAGAAATGCTACAGAGTGAATCCAGAAACCCTCTTCGCCACCAAACCCGCCAGACATGAACATTATTGAGCATATATGGGATGCCTTGCAATATGCCGTTCAGAAGAGATCCTCACCACCTCGTACTCTTATGGATTTATGGACAGCCCTGCAGGATTCATGGCGTCATTTCCCTCATTTCCCATCAGTGCCACTTCAGACATTAGTGGAGTCCATGCACGTGATGTTGCGGCACTTCTATTTGCTCTTGGAGGCCCTACCCGATATTAGGCAGGTGAACCATTATCTTTGGCCTCTCTGTGTGTTTGTCCAAATCAAATGGAGTAATAAAGAACCGTTGCTTAACACTTACGTCTAGCCACCTTCGTGCGCCTCTACAGCCTGCTAAAATGTCCTCTCATCCTCCCTTGCCATCATGCGAAACCACAGTCGAGTAGCTCCTGACAAAAATCAAAACTACTCCCACCATTCAGTAGTTCGGTTCGAGCCACCGACCCCGTACAAAGCTACTAATGAAACTGAGTTTGCCTTCTGTGTAACCTGTGGATGTAATAGAAACTCATATGTTAGCTGTGGAGTACGTAAACGTCATTGTCGGTGACCTACATACGTCCATGCTTGATTTATTCCCCAAAGGCGATGGTTCTTCCAATAGATAATTGTCCGTGTCACGAGACCATAATCGTGCCACAGTGGTTTCAGGAATATGACAGTGAACTCACTTTCAAGTCTGGACCTGACGTTTGCCTGGTCTGAACCCGATGTAACACATCCGAGACTCTCTGAGGCACCAGCTCCGTGCTCGCAAACCACTGGGTCATACTCTACTGGACTTGCGTGACGATTGGATACATACTTGGTGCTACATAACGGGTGGTTATAGTTAAAAGTGTAGCTGATTGCATAAGTTAAATATTGGATCTCATTATCGTATTGGAGCGAAACTTGGTACATATTCCAATGCGTTAATGCGGAAATAATTTACGCTTGGTAAAATAGTAGTTGTTATTTTGACCAACAGGTGAAAATGCATAATACTAATTCCATATCTGATGGATTAGGAGAGGTACGTGGACATGAAAGGTCAAACAAACGAGAATTAACCGCCTCTTACAATTTCTTTCAGCACGAGAACGATGTTATTAACATTTTCTCGCAGCTGTTCACCAGCTGAATGTGAGTAACGTCTTCCTGTATAGTGGCCTTCGAATGAGGTCAGATGTGTTCCTGACAAATAACGTTCTTTTTCATAGGCCCAGAGCCCAAAGTTTCATGGATTCAGGTCAGGTCATGACGCAGACCATACATCTGGAAAACATTTAGAGATAACACTTTCGTCAAAGGTGGCATTACGCAGATCTTTGACTGGAAGCAGAATATCCAATACAAGGATGTCTCGGTAACGTGCAGACGTCACGGTACACCTGACAGCCTCTATAGATGTAGCCTACTGCTTCAAAGAAGAACGGACCAAGAATAAAGGTGCTTGTGAGTCCACACTGCACAGTCACATACGGTGAGTGAAGTGGCTCTTCGTGCACAATATGCAATTTAACAGTGCCAAAAATTCGGCAGTTCTGCGTATTCATGACACCCTGAAGTATAGGATATACTTCGTCGCTCCAGGGAATATTGCCTTGCCACATGTTATCGACTTTGACTCGTGCAAGGAATCGAAGAGCAAATTCAGATTGTTTTTGAGGATTACGACGTTTCAGTTGCAACGCCTCCTGGTTGTAACAGTGTAAAATAGATCGCAAAACTTCCCGTACTAATGATCATGGGATGGACAATCCTTGTGACACTGGACTAGCAGTAGCACTACCCGGAACACGTGCTGCTTCGTCAGGTACAGCAATATTAATTGTTCAATGACTTCCACCGGGATAGGACGCCTCCCTCTTCCAGGTGCAACATGAAGTTCACACGCGTATTTGAATTTCATTATCCTCTTCTTCAAATCATTTAATGACATCGAGCCTCTCTTGAGAACTTTCAGTCCACGATACTCTCTCAATACAGCATTGCGATTCCTGCCGTTCACATAAAACAGTTTCACTAACAAAGTACGGTCTCTCTTCTTCGTAACCATAAAATTCAGAAAGTTATGGCTTGTCAAATGACAGCGTGTATGTCATACCGTTATAAAAACACTGTACAGTTCTGGATTTGCGCTTGGTCACCGCAACTGAAACTTTATTTCCCAGATACAATCGGTTCTGCATTAGTGCGTCAGTAAATCTACCAAGTTGCGAGGCCATAACGATAATTATGGCCCACAGCGGATCTACGAGAGTAGCAGCACTTTAATTATAACCACCACAGGGTGGTCCATTGATCGTGACCGGGCCAAATATCTCACGAAATAAGCGCTAAACGAAAAAAACTACCAAGAACGAAACTTGTCTAGCCTGAAGGGGGAAACCAGATGGCTCTGCCATAGGGCAAACGGATATCAACAGAGTTTTTTTTTTCATAGGAACCCCCATTTTTATTACATATTCGCATAGTACGTAAGGAAATTTGAATGTTTTAGTTGGACCACTTTTTTCCTTGTGTGATAGATGGCGCTGTAATAGTCACAGGCATATGGCTCACAGCTTTAGACGAACATTTGGTAACATGTTGTAACGTCCCCTTAGAAAAATCATACATGACTGTGCTTAAACTGACACACAATATTTTTAGTGCAACGCAATCTGACTTTCAATAATCCCTACAAAAGAATGGCCCTGACTAACATTAACCTATACGTTTCACAAATCACTTACCTCACAAAAATCTTCGTTACTCGAACTACTGCAATACAGCGAGCGCCACTACTGCCAGCTGAATAAAAGATTCTAACTACTGAAGGCACTAACTACTGATAGGTACAGTTAGAAAATGAAAGATTTTGATAGAGAATAAACAATGTATTTACCTTAATAGTGTTCAAAAGTCATAATATATATAGCAGTTCATGACATTCATTCTTACAAATGTACTGTTTCCGATGGACACACGTCCAGATCACCCGCTCTCAAAAATCCGCCATCTCACTTCCCCATATCCACCACTGCTGGCGGCTCACCTCCAACTGCGCAACGCTACGCGCTGTTAACAGCCAACTGCCCAACACTACAATGGCCAACAACAATGCAAACCAGTCACAGTCTGTACACAACACAGCCAGTGATTTCCATACAGAGCGCTATGTGGCATTGGCGTTTCCACTATAAGAACCTACTTACATAGACCCCATGCTCCCCACAAAAAATTTTACAAATTGTTTTGGGCACTGGCCAATACTTTTTTGTTAAAACATTTTCACAATTACAATAACAAAGAAATCAAATGCACACACTTATTGATACAATGTTGGTCAAAAGCTAAAATTTTCTCACATTCCATAAAGCCAGTCCTGATCGATCATCACAGTAAAATTGCAATGTTTTTCTCAAAGTCTGAGCAGTAAAAGAAAATGCACATGGAAGTAGTGGATTTCCATGCAGTCTTGAAGAAGAAGTGTTGTCCTTCCAATGGAAAGACAATGCTGACTCTTGACATGTAGACAGGTAATGGGCCACAACAGAGCAAACGCACCACAGAGTCAGTAGAAGTTTTGAAGAATATTGGTAGGTAGGTCATCACAGAGCAGACCCACTGTAGTCCTGATAGAGTGTATGGTATTGGTGGGCCACCAGAGGTGCAGACCCATTGTAGTCCTTGTAGAAATTATCGTATTGGTGAGTCATCGAACGTGTAGACCCACTGTAGTCCTTGCAGAGATTATGGTATTGGTGGGCGATCAAAGGTGCAGACCCACTGTAGTCCTTGTAGAGATGGCCAGTAGCCATTTTTTGCGAATGTGCAGGTGCACTACCACCATCAAAGAGTCTTGCGGATAATATAGCAAGTCCGTAAACCAGCACTTCAGCACTCACAAACTTTTTGGTGTGTTCTTAGAACCAGCAATGCTGTTAACCAGTCCCTTGCTGAATTATCAACACATTTGCAAGCACTAACAGTCCTTTTTTCACAAATTGTGCATATACTATGACCAACAGAAATGTGTGCATTGAAATGAATGCTTACAAGTTACTTAATTTGAAGAAATGGTGTCTATACAATTATAAATTTACAACATAAGAATGCAATTACAATGGTACAAAATACATCATTAAAGAACATAGTAGTGCAGATAACATTTGTAGTAGTACAAGCTTTACAAAACAATCGAACTAACATATACATCAGTGTTACAGGAATTATGACCTAAGTAAATACATAAAAGATCAGAATAAATTTTGAAAGATCAATTTCACACATGAGCATTAAAACAAAACAGAATAAATAATGTCTAAACATCTTTACAAAGTAAGTAACATAGTATTAATGCAAATTATATTTGAGGATAATAGTATTCCTTGTGACACGTAGCTTAGTATTAGAAAAGAAAAAATTTCTATGAAACAGTACACTGAGACAGGAAGAACACAAATACACAAGGGTACACAAACACTTAGCAGGATAACACAAAAGGATTGCACAGGGTTTGTTTTACTGCAGTAGTTGTAATATTTGATTTGTAAATAAAATTTTCAGGGGGGTTCTTCCTTAGTTCTTCATTATTCCCAAAAGGTCCTATCTATACCTGTTGTCCCTAAACCCTACTGTTTTGTTCATATTCTCTTTCTAAATACATTGTACAATACTCGTTTTTGCCCAAATATTTTTCATATAACTTCTCAATGCATTCCTTCCCTATTCTTCAAAGTTAGTTTCTTATATAGTCTACCTCCTCTTAAGCTAACTTAAATCTACTGAACACAGATGCATATACTAAGGGACGAGGCAATGCAGCAGCACATAACAAATTAACACAAACAGTAATGACAAAAACTGGAAATTGGCAAAGCAAGCACCAGTATATCTAAATTAGCGAAGCAACCGCAATATTACAACTAATATAAGGCAACGTGGAGCAAAGAATAAAAATAAATCAGTAGTAAATCTGGCTTAACAGAGCAATACAAGGTCAAATTTAGAAACACTATTCCTGGCAAACAGCAGCAGCAAATGCAATAACTTATACCTAATCATGAATCACTTACCTCACAAAAATCTTCGTTACTCGAACTACTGCAATACAGCGAGCGCCACTACTGCCAGCTAAATAAAAGATTCCAACTACTGAAGGCACTAACTACTGATAGGTACAGTTAGCAAATGAAAGATTTTGATAGAGAATAAACAATGTATTTACCTTAATAGTGTTCAAAAGTCATAATACATACAGCAGTTAATGACATCCATTCTTAAATGCACTGTTTCTTATGGACACACGTCCAGATCACCCGCTCTGAAAAATCCGCTATCTCACTTCCGCACATCCACCACTGCTGGCGGCTCACCTCCAACTGCGCAACGCTACCTGCTGTTAACAGCCAACTGCCCAACACTACAATGGACAACAACAATGCAAACCAGCCACAGACTGCACACAGCACAGCCAGTGATTTTCATACAGAGCGCTACGTGGCGTTTGCATTACCAATATAAGAACCTAAACAGTCTACTTACAATGTAGGTTTTTTTCCTAAATTAAAATACAGAACGTAGGTACGTTTGAACATTTAATTTCGGTTGCTCCAGTGTGATACATGTGCCTTTGTGAAATTATCATTTCTGAGAACGCATGCTGTTACAGCGTGATTACCTGTAAATACCACATTAATGCAATAAATGCTCGAAATAATTTCCGTCAACCTTAATGCATTTGGCAATACGTGTAACGACATTCCTCTCAACAGTGAGTAGTCGCCTTTTAATGCATTTGGCAATACGTGTAACGACATTCCTCTCAACAGTGAGTAGTCGCCTTCCGTAATGTTCGCACATGCATTGACAATGCGCTGGCGCATGTTGTCAGGCGCTGTCGGTGGATCACGATAGCAAATATCCCTCACTTTCCCCACAGAAGGAAATCCGGGGACGTCAGATCCGGTGAAATTGCGGGCCATCTACTTGTCATGAAATATGCTATTCAATACCGCTTCAATCGCACTCGAGCTATGTGACGGACGTCCATCGCGTTGGAAGTACATCGCCATTCTGTCACGCAGTAAAACGTCTTGTAGTAACATCGGTAGAACATTACGTAGGAAATAAGCATACATTGCCCCATTTAGATTGCCATCTATAAAATGGGGGCAATTATCCTTCCTCTCATAATGACGCACTATACATTAACCTGCCAAGGTCGCTGATGCTCCACTTGTCGCAGCCATCGTGGATTGTCCGTTGCCCAGTAGTGCATATTATGCAGGTTTACGTTACCGCGGTTGGCGAATGAAGCTTTGTAGGTAAATAGAACGCGTGCAAAAAATCTGTTATCGTCTCGCCACTTCTCTTGTCCCCAGTGGCAGAACTGTACATGATTTTCAAAGCCGTCGTCATGCAATTCCTAGTGCATAGAAATATGGTACGGGTGCAATCGATGTGGATATAGCATTCTCAACACCGAAGTTTTTGAGATTCACGATCCTCGCGCAATTTGTCTGCTACTAATGTGCGGATTAGCTGCGACAGCAGCTAAAACAACTACTTGGGCATCATCAATTGTTGCAGGTCGTGGTTGACGTTTCACATGTGGCTGAACACTTCCTGTTTCCTCAAATAACGTAAATATCCGGCGAACGGTCCAGAAACTTTGATGATGTCGTCCAGTATACCGAGCAGCATACATAGCACACGCCCGTTGGTCATTTTGATCACAATAGCCGTATATCAACACGATATCGACCTTTTCCGCTATTGGTAAACTATCCATTTTAGCACGGGTAATGTATCTCGAAGCTAATACCGTCCGCACTGGCGAAATGTTACGTGATACCACGTACTGGTACGTTTGTGACTATTACAGTGCCATCTATCACAAACCGAAAAATGTGGTCCAACTATAACCTTCTTATTTTTTACGTACTACAAGACTATGTATTAAAAAAGTCGGTTCCTGTTTAAAAAAAAAAACGCAGTTGATCCGTTTGACCTATGGCAGTGGTATCTAGCGGGCCAACAATAGCGCCATCTGGTTTCCCTCTTCAAGCTAGACGAGTTTCGATCTCTGTAGTTTTTTCGTGTGATGCTTCTTTCGTGTGATATTTGGCCCGTTCACTATCAATTTACCACCCTGTATATGGCCAAAGACATCCGAATCCATACCTCGCCCAATCACTTCTATATTGCGTTCCTCTGTTGGATTAACACGTTATTAAACAGATGGTCATAATGATTCGGTGCATCACTGTACCTTTGCATCCTGTACCGCATTAGTGGCAACTGACCCTTAACGTAGACAGATGTAATGTATTGCGAATACATAGAAAGAAGGCTCCTTTTTATTGTATGATTATATGATAGCGGAACAAAGATTGGTAGCAGTTACTTCTGTAAAATATCTGGGAGTATGCGTGCGGAACGATTTGAAGTGGAATTATCATATAAAATTAATTGTTGGTAAGGCGGGTACCAGGTTGAGATTCATTGTGAGAGTCCTTAGAAAATGTATATCCATCAACAAAGGAGGTGGCTTACAAAACACTCGTTGGACCTATACGTGAGTATTGCTCATCAGTGTGGGATCCGTAGCAGATCGGGTTGACGGAGGAGGTAGAGAAGACCCAAAGAAAAGCGGCGCGTTTCGTCACAGGGTTATTTGGTAACCGCGACAGCGTTACGGAGATGTTTAGCAAACTCAAGTGGCGGACTCTGCAAGAGAGGCACTCTGCATCGCGGTGTAGCTTGCTGGCTAGGTTTCGAGAGGGTGTGTTTCTGGATGACATATCGAATATATTGCTTCCCCCTACTTATACCTCACGAAGAGATCACGAATGTAAAATCAGAGAGATTCGAGCGCGCACGGAGGCTTTCAGACAGTCGTTCTTCCCGCGAACCATACGCAACTGGAACAGAAAATAGAGTTAATGACAGTGGCACGTAAAGAGCCCTCCGCCACACACCGTTGGGTGGCTTGCGGAGTAGAAATGTAGATGTAGATGTAGTGAGCTGCCGTCAATCTTCTGCGATCTATACCCACGCCAGCAATACTCAACCCCCTCTCGCATCGCAGCAGCTGTGGTTGCTATCAGCCGTTTGGTCATCTCTGTCGCTGCACAAGAAGTTTGTCACCTCTGATGGACGAAATGGATCCCCGCAACACCGAAGACAGGAATCGCGTCGTATCTGACACAAGGGCTGGCTGTAGGCCGCGAGGAGGAGGCGAGGGGTATGTAATTGTAATTGTGTATGGTGGTGGGGGGAGGGGGGGGGAGGGGGGGGGGAGGATGAGGAAGGGCATCGTGTTACCGACCAGAACGGCAGGTTTTTTGGGCACGGCAAAATTAAAAAAAATTAATCTGACAAGTAAACGAAGAACTGAACGAAATGAAAATTTGCATAAATGAAGTGTGTGAATAGGTGGGATCTAACAAACATTCTTAAAATCTAGTGCCTTGCTGGTAATTACCTACTGAGAGTGTGCGCCGCGGACCACATAAGGCCCGCTAAGCTAATGTTTCCTTTGTGGACCGCCAAATTACGCTGAATCTTTCCTTAACAATTTATACCTTTTCAGAAATGCAAAATAAACTAATGCATACAATCATTTTATACGGTGCAGCCCTCCTCTAATCTCTGCTTCCACAAAGTGGCCCCTGAGCCAAAACTATTGCCCACCCTCATCTGTAGTATTGTGGAACAGATGACAAGTGAAGCGCTAGAGTTGGCCTTTCAAAATAGCGTCTGTTAAAAAAAGAAAATAACAGGTAAAAAATAGGTAGTACTGGCGCCTCAATTTTCACTATACGCCTACACAACACTTCAAATTGACCAGCGGCTGCTTGAAAGCCGCTACAGAAGAGAAAAATTTTATAATACAGAAATAAATATGAATGTCTGCGTACGATGGTCTAACGGTTATATAGCAACCTTAAGCACCCATAGCACTGATACAAACACTGTAGAATATAAACTTCAGCCACATGTCATAGTCTTTTGAACCCACACATTGTGATTAAGCAGCGTTTATACCACTCCCTCTCCTTTAGACCGTCCTTTTATACCATTTTACTTCGTCCTGAGACGTCGCTCTAAATTAATTTTCCTCCTTTACTTTTATTTCTCAGTGGTGAGGCCATAATCTGTACATATGAATGTTGAGATGATACTGAAAAATCCTATCAAACCTTATTTTTGTACCTGAAAAAATTAAACTACTCAGCAAAAACATAGAGTTTCGGCGTATTTAAAACTGTTCGCGTAAGAACAACTTTAAGTAGTATTTAACTATTACTTTTCGCTTCAGTACATGAAAATGTTTTGAGAACTGCTTGTTTTGAGCTACAAAGCGTGATCATGATATGTCGTAAGCGCACCCCTCCATCTGACCTAAGCCGTTCTTTCTTTATGTACTACGTACTCACTGAATCGGCACTTTTTCCAAAAACTAAAGCATTTACAGAGTGAGATTTGCACTCTGCAGCAGATTAAAACGGTGTGCCACCCCGAGACTCGAACTCGGGACCTTTGCCTTCCGCAAGCAAGTGCTCTACAAACATATCTTTTTTTAGTAGCATATCTGTATCTATTACAGTTAAGGTGAATTTCAGTAATAAATTTCAATTTGATTAAGCATGAACTAACTTCTTGGGTTTAATAACGTAGACTGAGGTTACATATAGGTTTGCAGTGACTAGGTAACAACACATCGGAACTAATAGAAATGCTACTTTATACCTCTGTACAATTTTGTGGCCTTTCGATCTCTGTTTGGCCTAATGTATATAGTCGACATATATGTTTTTAGTCTGAAGCGGAACTCCTCTAACAGTTAATATTTAAATGAACCTTTCCTGGCAGATGAAGACTGTGCGCCAGAGTGCGACTCGAACTCGAGACCTCTCCTTCCGCGGGCGAGTTCTCTACGAACTTTTTTTTTGTTTTTTCATGTTTTTTACTTTAGGAAAAAAGTAAGTGAAGGCTGGGTTATTAGATCCCATTTTTATTTATTTTTTTTATTTTTAAGCCTACTTCATCACTAAAACGTTTTAGATAATGACAAAGCAAACTAAAATCTCTGGTGCTCTAAAATAAATGACGGTGTTCTTCATAAAATAAAAAAATAGTTCTTGAAAAAATAAATAAGTGTACTTTCTCAACATCAATATTTTTCATATCATGCACCATACTAAACATTTTTATTTCTTTAGATCACATAGGACACGCTCCAGGCGAAAAATAATGACGTGTAATTCGCATCAATAACAAACATAAAGGGGATTAAAGAATACGCCCTGCAGGCAGAACAAACAAAATTGCATCCGCGCTCCGTCAACTTGTGGGTAGACGCACTCTGAATCCCAAGGCAGTCAGTCAGGCCTGTTCCAGGCGCGTCTTCGTGATGAATATTCCATTTTGCCGGTACAATGGCCTGGGTCTTGGTACTACACTATCACAGTGAAATCATTTTCTCACACCTGGGACACCCCAGCTGCAGGCGGGATCGAAAAAGACACTAACAGATTATTGGCATAGTAATGACGGTATCGTGGATGGTGCACGACAAAAGTAAAGCGATCTTGTAGAAACGTCCAAAAATCAAGAACACTCTTATCGCCCTCATGGAACAAATAAGAGACCAAGAGGCCTTTTATCCAGATCACAGCGTTGGTCTACGTACGTGGGAAGTAAGTCTCATCTGGAAATAAAAGTGATTTCGGTGTAATGGCATGGGGAGCCGTAAGTAGAAGAAAGGCAAGCAACTTCTGAATCAGCTGCCACACCTCTGCAGAAGATCCACACACCAGTCGATGTTCGTCGGTTCAAATAGCTCTGAGCACTATGGAACTTAACAACTGTGGTCATCAGTCCCCTGGAACTTAGAACTACTTAAACCTAACTAAGGACATCACACACATCCGTGCCCGAGGCAGGATTCAAACCTGCGACCGTAGCGGTCACGCGGCTCCAGACTGAAGCGCCTAGAATCGCACGGCCACACCGCCCGCCGATGTTCGTCCGTGTCAGGCGTGTGACAACGAGGGCGAATTTGTCATTTTTATGGCATGTAGACGAAGTTGTGTCCTACAGTTTTCATTAAAGACCAATACCAGGTCGCAAGAGCGCTCGTGTCGAGGTGGACATGGTGCACAGAACGCCAAACCACGGGCCATGCGATAGTAGGATTTCGGCTTTCCACAACGTTCCGAGTATGATTTCTCATCATTAGGCGGTAAACATCACGCACCGTAGGATTCCTGGTACTAGGCAAGTCGGCATGGACATAACTGTGTTCGATTAATAAGGTCCTGACATATGAGGTAGAGGGAGAAATGTGGGCTACTGCAACGGGTGTCATTCGAGAGGGAGGGGCCAGATCGTCAATCACGCTTCTCGATAATCCGGTTCAGCGGAGGGTTCACAATTTAACCGCCGTACTTACTTACACAGAGGGCAGCTGCTCTCGCTTGGACGTTGACAAGCCCGAGGCCGCCATCTTGTCGCAGCGGACTTTGAATATAAGACCCGTGCTTACAAAATAGCCGAACGCAGCCTGCAGTCCGCATGCCATTGCCTTTGGCATCGGTTAAATCTGTGCTAAATTGGGTAGTCGCGACACTAGATGAGTGTTGACAAAATCCACCCGTTGTAACATGTCCAATGCTCTCAGGAGGTTGCCACGAACCTTCGAGCTGATAGTTTGAAGTAGGCGTTAATAGTTAAATGAGATTGGGCGCAGTATATCACTCGTGAAGGTGATTCCCAAACATCTGAACTTGTCCACTAATGGCAGTGGAGCCACACTCTCTTATGGAAGACCTTTACTGACGACCGTAGCACTAGATTTCGTCAGGTTCACACGGCTTCCCGCAACAGTCCCGTACTGGTGGGTTCATGCCAGTGCCTCTCGCACTTCATCCTCCGATAGAATTAAGAACACCAAGTCATCGCCCGCATCTCGTGGTCGTGCGGTAGCGTTCTCGCTTCCGACGCCCGGGTTCCCGGGTTCGATTCCCGGCGGGGTCAGGGATTTTCTCTGCCTCGTGATGGCTGGGTGTTGTGTGATGTCTTTAGGTTAGTTAGGTTTAAGTAGTTCTAAGTTCTAGGGGACTGATGACCATAGATGTTAAGTCCCATAGTGCTCAGAGCCATTTGAACCAAGTCATCTGCACAGGCGCGGCAGATGAAAGCATTCCCCCCCCCCCCCCCCCCCATTGTTACCCCTGTGAGCCGGCTCCTCAAAGCGTGTAACAGTGGCTCAAGGGCGATGGCGAAAAGGAGCAACGACAGCGGACATCCTTCACGGGCAGACCGCATGGTATTAATAGGGTCCGCCACACGGCCACTGCGCAGCACCTCTGAGGAGCCGCAAAACGATGTGCTTAAATCTGTGGGGGAAGGCCATCCGTAGGAGTACGTTTTCTAGAAAGTCGTGACTCACTCTGCCAAAGGAGTGATCGAAGTCCACTATCGCCAAGACACCGCGACTGCCTTAGGTAGGGGTCAGGACTATGACGTCACAGAAATCGCTAAGTGCCGTCTGAATGTTACTGATAGCACCAAAACACGTTTGATCCAGATAAATGTTGAGAAAAAGAGCGAGCGGAAAGAATCAAGGTAAAAATCTTGAAGTCACAATTTAACGTGGTCAACGGCTGATAATGTCCAACTCCCCGAACTCTCGACGGCTTTGGGACCAGGGCAAGGAATCTTTCTACGAATAGGAAAGTCAAGGTTCATCAGTTCTTCATACATCGCAGTCCAGCGTGAGCCAGAGATGTCGCGGAATGTGCGTAAACCCGTCGAGACCTAGGACTTTGTTCTCCGCATCCTTATGAAGAGCATCAGCTACGTCATCGGCAGTAATTGTGGCTGTGATACTCTCCGCAGCAGCCCGTCAAGGGTACCTGTCAAGGAACGGAGGACATCAGTAGTTACTGCCATGTTATGGTCCTCTGCTGCACAGAACTGTATCTAGAGATCGACAAAGGCGTTTACGATATCATTCTGGGACGTCAATCGGCTACCATCTGGCATGTCAATGGCGTTGACCAGGTGTATCCGACAATGCTGCTTTTCTCGAATGGCTCTGAGCACTATGAGACACAACATCTGAGGTCATCAGTCCCCTAGAACCAAACTAGCCCAAAGACATCACACACATCCATGCCAGAGGTAGGATTCGAACCTGTGACCGTAGCAGTCGCGCGGTTCCGGACTGAAGCGCCTAGAACCGCTAAGCCACCGCGGCCGGCTGCTTCTCTCGGATAATAGGATCCATGGACGAGGGTTCTCCTAGTACACAGTCTTCGCATCTTGCTCATACTGCAGTGCCGTCAAGGCGGTGACGCATAAGAGAAATTATCTTCACGTTAATGTCTTGAATTTCAACCTATCTTTGAACAGAGGAGCCATGGCTGAGAGTTCGCCAAGATATGTGAACTTGTATTCCATGGCGTGTCATTACCACAGCATTTTGTCGCGACCGTAATTCATTATCGATCGACGTACAGTAGGCTTGGTACAGTCGAGCCAGCACTGGAGTGCTGAAGGATACGCTGGAAGGTGTCTCACACACTTGTTCCGTGTCGTCTCTACGATGTGCCTGCATTTCGGATCGTTGAGATGGGTGACATTCAGCTTCCACAGGCCTCGACCGAGCCACATCTTCTGCCTCTGGGGCGAAGCTGCTAATTCCGAAGGAAATATAGAGCGCCAAGAAGGCAGAATCACGTAAATAACTCCGCTAGCAAGCTGTGAGGCAAGACGTCTGTGCCCCTAGCGTGCCGAAAGGCGGCTCGCCTACTGAGCTACCCCAGCACGACTCACGACACGCCCTCACAGCTTCAATTCCACCAGTAGCTCTGCCAGGAAGTTTCATATCTGCGCACTCTCCGCTGCAGAGTGAAAATCTCATTCTGGAAACGTAACCAGGCTCTCGCTAAGCCATGTCTCTGTAATATCCTTTCTTCCAGGAGTGCTATTTCTGCGAAGTTCGCAGAAGAGCTTCAGTGAAGTTTGGGAGGCAGGAGACGAGCTACTGGCAGAACTGAAGCTGTGAGGGCGGCTCGTGAGACGTGCTAGGATAGCTCAGTCGGCAGAGCACTTGTCAGTGAAACTCAAAGGTCCCGAATTCGAGGCTTGGTCTGGAACACAGTTTTAATCTGCCAGTAAATGTCAACTAAACTATTACTTTCTAAATCCCTCGTTGTTCTATGAGATTCCTCTTAGTACAGCACAAGCGCTGAAGACACCGCTGACAAGGCATTACTCAGCTGTGCTGGTTGCTCTCGGTTTCGCACCGTTGTTATCTCCGTACTGCCACTCCGTCTCCACGGCGGTGTTGCGAACTCTCCTCTCCCGATTGCCAGCAGCCGACGGTTGGCTGTTTTCATTATAGAAAAACAATAGTCGCTTGTTCGTTTCGTAGTGGTCTGCAGCAAATAGTTAATAGAGAGTAAACTGTGATACAGTGGTCGAACTGTGGTTTGTGTCGCTGATGTTGGTTTGTACGTGCTGTGTTTGTCAGAAACATATTTCATTTGACACACACAATTTATTTTTCTCTGTTAACTTCGAAAAATAATCATGTATTTGAAGAAGATTCTGTAATCGGTCTTATCATTCTTGTCGTAGGCTGCCTATTAAAGACATTTAGCTGAGAGTGTTGTGGTTGTCAGGAGAGCCAACCGTGTAGTAACGGAGGCCGAAATGCACGCGTTTTAGCTCACGTAGGCTGGCGTGAGGTCTGGAACATGACAAGGGAATTAGAATTGAGAAAAACGGACGTAGCTGGTGGAATACTTAAGTTTAATCCATTAATGATGCACGTCGCTCTTGACATTACATGATTCACAGTAACAATAGTACGGATACAGGCGCCTTGTTAGGTCGTAGCAAATAACGTACCTGAAGGCTATGCTATCGCCGCGGCAAATGAAAGCGTAGAAGACAGTGAACCATTGCTAGCAAAGTCGGCTGTACAACTGGGGCGAGTGCTAGGAAGTCTCTCTAGACCTGCCGTGTGGCGGCGCTCGGTCTGCAATCATTGATAGTGGCGACACGCGGGTCCGACGTATACTAACGGACCGCGGCCGATTTAAAGGCTACCACCTAGCAAGTGTGGTGTCTGGCGGTGACACCACAGAGAGTATCGAGGGATTAGTGACTGAATGTGCATAGGCCTTCTCACTGTGACGTGAAGTGTTTCCATTAGGCTATATTGCAAGTGTTATAAACTCTTGCAGCTTCTGACAGCAGGAAGCACCTCTCAAATGTAGATAAAAATTTGAAATTTTCGTTACAGTATTTTTTTTTCATCCAAAAGACGAGTTTGATTAAGAAGTTCCATGCACAAGTGCAGATGCAGACATAAATTGGAAATAAAATGGTGAAATTGTTGAGAGAAAGTGGTTAATTTATTCAAAAATTGCAGGTGTAGGTTTTCGTTTTTGCTGCAAACTCTTTCCTAACATTAAAATATTTTACATTTTAGTTGGTTACAGGAGGGCCCAAGTGCATTTAGAACCACACAAAAATTGGGCGAAGTTCGGCAGAAGGTTAAAAACTGACGGTAGTATAGGATCTTTGCAGTTATTAAATGCGAAACCTGGCATTGGAAAGGTGTAATCGAGCATCATACAGCAATTATTACTTTTTCGGCTAGACACTATCTTCGTACAGGAGGAACATCAGACAAACTGTTTACTTATAACGGTGGAAATTTCTTAAATTTGGTTTGTTATCCGGAAAATTTGATTAACTTCTAGAACATAAAAGGAGAACTACTCATTCTAGAAACGAGTCTCACTATTATCCGGGGAGAAATGCACCAAATGAAGTAATTCACATTCTTCATCAAATGACTGAAAACATAATATTGTTTTTACTGAAACCTACTAAATATTATAACACAATTTTGGACTTTACTCCAGGTATTTCTTGTGTTGCACAAATGACAGTGATAGTTCGTTTAATTAATGTGAAATATACTGTTGTTGACACTTTTAATTAGAATATTAGTGAACATTTTCATGGCTTTGTATATGTAATATGTACATGTGGTTTGGGGCTTGCAGAGATAGTCGTAAAACAGTTAGAGTAAATGAAAATACGTTTGACAACATCAGGGGACAAGGCTATGATAACGGTTGTAATATGAAAGGCTACAGCATAGGAAGGTAAAAGCGGATTTTACATATAGAGCCTAGGGCATTTTATGTTGGCTACAGTAGTCATTCTCTAAATTTATTAATGAATGACGCTGAAAAGGCACCAGAATGTGCAGTTTAGTCTTTTGTTTGGTGAGAAAAGTGCATGATTTCTTTTCTCCGTCCACGCGACGCTGAGCAGTCTTGAATGATAATGTATCTGCCCTAACGTGAAAGACGTTAAGTAAAACAAAATGGGAAAGTAGGTAGTAAGTATAAAGGTGGAGAAGTCTGTGATGCAGTGGTTGAAATAAGCGAAGGCCAAAAATACGGGCAGAAGAACTGCACGTGAGACTGACAGTTTGGCGGACTTTATCCATGATTTTACGTTCTTTTGTTAAGTGGTGACCAGGTATCACACATTTCTCCCTATTAATATTGCCAGCAAAACCTATAAATAGATATATTGAATACCTCTGACTTACTCTAAAAGACAACATAGTATTTCACAAACTAAAGGGAGGTCCTTAAATTCCAAGACAAACTACTACAAGATAAGGAACTGGCAACCCAACTAGATACTAGAAACCTGACGGTAGGTTGCTCAACCTAGATACTAAAGAGATGGAAGAAGAGACAGTTCCAATATGAGAGAAAGAATGAAAAAATTGACGATGCATAAATACGTACAGTACAAAACAGATTTTCTTTTAAGGTACTGGATGTTACAGTATGAGCTCTCAGTTAAACATTTCTAAAGTTTAAAAGAAAGGCGAGTTTTTTATTTTTTATGTCATAAAAAAGTAAAGACATTTCACCTGAAGTCCTAAATGGCAAGTGTTCTAAACTGTGCGATAGGTGTAGTCATGAACAGGATAAGAGTCAATATTATAGACTTAGAAGACGAAGTTAAATTGCTGTCAACGCTGGTAAAGCCTGGGAGAACAGTAACTGAAACTCTGAAACTAACACAAATCTATGCATTTATGCCTAACGAAAATGTAGCCTTACGAATTCTGGTAACGCAATCAGTGACAGTGGCAAGTGGAGAAAAACAGTTTTTCGAAACTTAATCTGATTAAAACGTACCTGACATCAACAATGGGAGAGGCACGACTTTGCACGCTGGAAACGGTATTGATCAAACGCGAGCTAGACAAATGTTTGGATTCTGACGAAGTGATATGGGAGATCGCTGATGAAAATAAATATATATGTAAAATAAATTTAGTGTGGAAACGTATGTTTATCGTAAATTTTAGTTTTGATTTATTTATTTATGTCGAGGTTTTTCATTCATTTACTTAATAAATATTTATTATAGTGTAGGACTACATTTGTTTTGTCTAACGACCAAATAGGCAGCCGATAGTCACCCGTCTATACAAACCCGTTACTGTTGACTTTTTACTTTTCCTTGTTCCCTTAGAGCCATAGTTGAGCTCGGAATTCGTTGACTTCACTCAGGAATCAGCATCGCACTGCACACTCGTTCACTACGCAGTGAACAGGTATATATTTGTTTCTTTTGCCTTTGCGGTGTGCAACGCATGAGGTAGGGCATATGAAGATAAACATCTATGTAAATACGCGCTTTCACGGAACCCATCTCTCACGTGCATCGTATACACCAGAGCAAGCAACCGATACGAAATGCAAACTGTGAGCGTTGTAAGTACTAAAGGGGAACTCCGCTCTCTTCTGCTCCCCTCGTGCTACTACCCTCGCAGCGGCCATGGTGCTCCTCCGTCCGCACCGCACTTTTCCCGCTGCATCGCGAACGAGAAAAATGGAACGATTTTAGTTATAATGTTGGACTAATAACTAGAAACGTATTACTCGGTAAGCCTTTCACTTCTGTTTAACTGGCTGGTGCACCGTACCTGCCTCTAGTCTGACAGACGTAGTCACATAAAAAAGGGGCGTGAGTAAGTGATACATATGAAAATACGACGTCATGTATGAATAAGCGAATGACAGTGTGAAAATGGTGAGTGTCTGAAAATGCATGGCGTGTATGTGAAGGAGGGGGAGGGGCGCTTGAAAGTTTCGCACGGGGTGGCAAAATATCTATGGAGTCGGCCCTGTACTGCACATCGACAATCGACATAGCTGTACTGTTGGACTTAGTAGACCCAGACCGCAAAATAAACTGAACTGTACTAGACTTCGCTGATTTTCTGTTATACAGTTATTGCTCTATAATAGGATAACCCTTGTATAAAGTTATGTGAACAATTTTCTGAAATTGCGTCGTCATCTACCTTTACCTGGCCTTAATTTTAAGTTTTCTTCTTCACTCCACTACCGATAACGAAAAGCTGCAGAAATTGCTACTGCTTGACACATGGTCCGTCAGGCACCCTATCTGTTAACATTTTGGAGCCAAACGCTGCTGAGAGACTAGTGTTCTTCAAGCTAATCAACATTTCACCTAAAAACAGCTGTTGTGGGAAATGTAACTCACGCTCTTCGCGCCTGATATTCTAAGAGTTAATTGGTGTTCATAGAAAATGGTTCAAATGGCTCTGAGAACTATGGGACTTAACCTCTAAGATCATCAGTCCCCTAGAACTTAGAACTACTTAAACCTAACTAACCTAAGGACATTACACACATCCATGCCCGAGGCAGGATTCGAACCTGGGAGACCATAGCGGTCGCGCGGTTCCAGACTAGCGCCTCGGCCGGCGTTCATAAAAAAAAAAAAAAAAAATGTTCAAATGTGTGTGAAACCATATGGGACTGAACTTCTAAGGTCATCAGTCCCTAAGATTACAAACTACTTAACCTAAATTATCCTAAGAACACACACACACACACCCAAGCCCGAGGGAGGACTCGAACCTCCGCCGGGACCAGCCGCACAGTCCATGACTGCAGCGCCCCAGACCGCTCGGCTAATCCCACGCGGCTGTTCATAGACATTCGGAACTCTTTCAGTGTAGAATTACCCTCACGAGTACAGATCATATTATGTGTTAGTGTCTTAGTGTAAAAAGCGGGGTGGCGCACACACTCATTGCGAGAAGCTTTCACTCTGTGAAGAGATAGCCGCAATTACTTATACACAGTTCTGACTCTTACCTCACGCAACTCGTAACTTCTTGACGTATAACGCAAGTTGCAACAGCTCATCTGTAGTGAAAGCCCTAAGCGGTGGTCATGTGACAATATTACGAGAATTTACATTTAAATTTATTTCACAACGTAAACAAACAGTTACACTTTTTTGCAAGTTTCTCCCCACTTTTATTATTGTTAGTGTAATATTGAAAGGGCTGTGGACACGGAATCTACGTGAACGTGGACGAAGTTAAAATGTTGGACATACCAAACTCAAACTACCTGCTGCACAACCATGCACTGACTTGTCGCCTGTTCTCATCTGTGACTTCAACTGTCAAGCCTTCCTACGAATCTAGGTAAGTTTCGTTTCAGTATTAGCCGCTCCGACGGTTGGGCAAAAGGTGTCTTTACTCCCCTACAGAGACGTTACACAACACGAGAAAGATTTCGGCCACCAAATGTGGAGCTTAATGGCTGCGAGGTGTGCCACCATTCGTCATCGTAACACTAAAACATATTTAATGGTCTCGCCATAAAGCAGGTGACGTTCGCAGGTGCGCGGCAGTTAAGCTAACAGAGGACAATTTATAGCGCACCCGCTGCAGTAATGACCTCGAAACTTGCCCAGCCGCCCGCTGTCCTACACGTAAATGTACAGTCGGCACCCACTGAAAACTGACGTAATTATTGTCGCTAAAGGGTGCCGTGGGCACTTTAAAAACTTAATATACTAGTTTCTCACTTCTCACAATAATTATCTTCTTCTTTCCATTTTAAGAGGGTCGTTCAAACCTTATGCGACATCATTTTTCTCGGCCAATTTAGGTTGAAATAATACGGAATTTGTTCTGGGACATTGTGAACCATTGCCGCTTCAGTCCCTATGCTTGATGAATTTCCGGTAGATGCCGACGCTATATGTAGCCTTCAAAGTGGCGTCTGTAACGGAGGTACGTTTTAAGCAGAGAGCTGTCATTGAGTTTCTTCTGGCGGAAAATCAGAGCATCGCATGTACTCATAGCACCCGGCAGCGAGAAAGTGAGTCTCGGCGATCCTTCGGTCATCATCGCAACAACGTCGCGCTAATCTGTCCGATCTCCTGTACGTCGGCCGGCCGCACGCAGCTGTGACCCCCTGCAATGCTGAAACGTGCCGACACTCTCATTCGAGGTGATAAACGGACCTCATCCAAACACCTAGCTGCACAACTGAAAGTCTCTATTGGTAGTACTGGCACAATCATCCACCATTTGGGGTACACAAACATGTGTCTTCGCTGTAGTCTGTAAGAACAACGAAGGACTATCTGTGTGGAACTGCTTGCATATTACTAGACTTGTCATGGCAATTTTTCGTCGAACATTATCACAGAAGATTAATCACGAGTTTCGAACGTGTAACAAAACGGAAATCCATGAAGTGGTGCCACTCCACCTCTCCAACAGCCTCTTCGAGACTGAGGGGACTATCCTGTTTGATGTCCTCCCTCATGGTGCAACCATCAACTCTGAAGTGTTACACTCAGCAACCTGAAGAATCGACATCAGCGGTTTCGTCACCACAACAATGGAAACAAACTTCTCCTTCTCTACAAGACACAAGTCTGCCCACCCGAGAGGAGCTCACAAAACTTCATTTGCGTTCTTCCTAATACACCCAACAGTCCCGATATGACTCTTTCCAACTTGCATCTGTTCGGCCCAATGAAGGACACACCCCACGGGAATCAGTACATGGATGATGTGGAGCTAACTGTTGCAGCGAGACGCTAGCTCTGACGTCGACGACAAGAGTATTACATTGCAGGTATGTAGGCTCTTTCAGTGAGGTGGCGTAGGGACGTTGAATTGAAAGGAGATTATATTGAACATTAGGATTTGTAGGCAGCACAAGATCATATGTTTTCAGTGGGTGAAATATCTTGTAAATATGCTGGTGAGGTCACCAGTGGAACATTTCATTGTATGAAGTCGATGAGGAAGTAGATGAAGATGAGATGGGGAAATGTGACATCAAGACAATAATTTGAGAGAGGGCTGAAACATAGAGATTAGAGCAGGGCACTTAGGGAGGTGACGTTTTCTCAGAGCTCAGATCCTTGGGGCAACATACTATGAGAGATCTATTCCATCTGGTATGCAACATCTATCAGCGAAATAACCTCATACTCCTAGAACATTAACAGTTCCAATATCAAGGAAGACAGGTGCTGACAGATCCATCAGATTAACAAGTCATAGTTGTAAAATATTGACATAAAATATTTAAGCATTGGGAAGACAGGTAGTGACAGGTAGTGACAGGTAGTAGCTGACTTCAAGTATTTCGTGAAGCGATACTTACCCTACGACCTACCTTAGAAGATAGATTGAGATAAGGAAAAGTTACATTTATAGCATATGTAAATTTACAGTAAGCCTTTGACAATTTTGTGTGAAATACATTCTTTGACACGCTGAATGTAGCATGGTAGCGGAAGGTTATCCACAAATTGTACAGAAATGAATCTGCTGTTGTAAGAGTCGAAAGACATGCAAGGAAATGAGTAGCTGAGAAGGGTAGAGACTTGTTTTTAGATTACCTCGATATTATTCAATACGAACATTGTGCAAACAGTAAGGGAAAAAGGCGAAATTTGGAGAAAAACTTAGACTTCAGGATGAACAAAATAAAAGCTTTAAAATTCGCCGATGACGGTGTAATGCTGTTGTAGACGGCAAAGACCTTCGAAGATTACTTGAACGGAATGAATAATGACTTGAAAAGACGTTACAAGATTTACATCAAGAAATGAAAAACAATAGTAATGCAATGAAGCCGAATGAAAAAAGGCGATGCCAAGGTAATTACTTAAGGGGATGAGATATTAAAAGTAGCAAATGTGTTTTACCGTGTTGCATAGTAGAACTGTTCGTCAAGTATGTACAAATATAAAGGAATAACATAAACAGAAGATGCAAACGAAAGAACATTATTTTCCTTAAATTTGTTCTCTGTGGTTACTTCGGAAAATAAAAATCCCTCAAACAAGAAAGTGTTTTACTGAGAAGCGTAGGCACTAGTCTCGCAGACCTGTGTATCCTTTTGCCATTGTGAAAAGATGTGCATCAGGCGGCGTTCTATAAGAAGACAAGTGTGTACAATTTCATCTCGTCTCAGTAATTAGAAAGAGCTACCCCACTGTCATAAATACTTTAATAACTACAGGTCGTTCCTTTTACTTCAAACGAGTTTCCAGCTATTTTACATATGATCTCCTGCTTCGATGTCGTATATTACAGTAACATTGCACACGGCTCAAGTGTGTGTAACTGGCAGGCCTCTTTGGCTTTCACATCACTTTTCCTAGCCTACAGCCCCTCAGGCATTTTTTTCTTTTTTTACGCAGATAATAAGGTCCACCGATGACCTTGAGACATTAACACACTTTCACGAATGTTTTTATTGGATGCAGAGGTGGCAAGTGGAGACACCTTTATATTGTCTGTACGGTGATGAGGAGCTGTAGATCGTCTTTCGGCGTTAATAGTACTTGATTAACGTGTTACTATACATCAGTTCAGATTGAACGTTCTGTGTATTCTCGCCAGCTCCGGCTGACGTCGTTTTGTAGTAGAATCATGGAACATATTTTGTACTGGGACATAATGCCCTTCTGGACTGAGAAGCTCATCTGCAGAAACCAGCAAGGTTTACGAAACAGCGGTCATGCATGCAGTGCATGATATACAACAGGCTCTAGATACCGGCTCCCAGGTTGACGCCGTATTTCTCGACTTTTGAAAGGCGTTCGACTCAGTTCCGCACTGTCGCTTGCTCCAAAAAGTGCTCGCTTACGGTCTATCCGATGACATATGCGGTTGGACAGGATGTTTTCTAACAGACAGAGAGCAGTATGTCGTCCTGAATGGAGTGACTTCAACAGAATCAAGCGTAGCTTCAGTTGTGCCCCAGGGCAGCGTAATAAGTCCGCTGCTTTTTACAATTTACTCGTACATAAACGATCTTGTTGAGGGTATTGACAGCGGCATTAGACTGTTTGCGGATGATGCTGTGGTCTACTGGAAAGTAGTATTACACGAATGTTGTGAACAAATCAAACAGGATTTGCAGAAAATAAATGCAAGGTGTAAAGACTGGCAGTTATCTCTCAATATTAGTAAGTGTAACCTACTTCTTATAACAAAGCGATAATTCCCATTGATGTACGAGTAAAAAATAAATGCCTAGTCTTTGGAAGCGGTAACATCCGTCAAGTATCTGGGTGTGATTATTCTAAATGATCTCAAATGGAATGATCAGATTACACAAGCAACGGTCAAGGCGAACTCTAGATTATGGTTTATTGGTAGAACCCTGAATCGATGCAGTCCTTCACCAAAAGACAGTCCGCAGCTCGTGGTCGTGCGGTAGCTTTCTCATTACCCACGCCCGGGTTCCCGGGTTCGATTTCCGGCGGAGTCGGGGATTTTCTCTGCCTCGTGATGACTGGGTGTTGTGTGATGTCCTTAGGTTAGTTAGGTTTAACTAGTTCTAAGTTCTAGGGGACTTACGACCACAGATGTTACGTCCCATACTGCTCAGAGCCATTTGAACCATTTGAACAAAAGAAATTGCTTACAATACCTTAGTTCGTCCAGTCTTAGAGTATTATTCGTCTGTATGGGAGCCTTACCAGTTGGGTCTGTTCAATAGATTGCGAAGGTCCAAACAAGAGCGGAGAGATTCGTGACTGGTACATTTAGCCATCGGAGAGCGTTACAAATCTCATAGAAAGTTTGAAGTGGGACACTCTTGTAGATAGACGACGCCGTAAACGGAAGCGGCTGCTCACTAAATTCCGATTTTTGCCGAGGATGTAGAGCATATATTATTACCACCAACTTTCGAATCGCGCAATGATCACCAATCAAAGATAAGGCACGAGTGGAACAGAGAGGGGGGGGGGGGGGGGAGGCAAATATGACTTTGGCGCGAATTGTGCCCTCCGCCACACACTACTCGGTAGATGTAGATGTAACACCTTGTACCAGTGACACGATGTAACGTCACTGGTTCCTGTTGCCGGCTTGACTGAGGCTGCTACTCCAGCAGTTTGGCTGAAGGCTTGCGGCCAGCCAGCTGGCTGTACTGTGCGAGTGCGCCCCCACACTGCTTAGAGCATTCTCGATCCCACTCTGGAAGGTGCCCGTGATGACATACCGGGATGAACTACGCCGTCGAAAGTCGTGTAGTGTCGTCGGACGGGTAGACCTTCGCACCCGAAAGTGCCTGCAGTGATGATCAGGATCAGAGACACTAGACCAGGGTCGGCCAAACGCTGTACAGTGTGCGACAGCGACATATGTTATTAGACATGAGTCCCAAATGAACGGCGGCGGCTCCACTTCCCTGTTTATGTGGTACAAGCAAGAGCGCAACATACCCAGTCTCGTTTACCCCTGGTGACCGTAACCGTGACAGAAGTACTGAGAAATGGCAGGTACTGCGAAAATGCCAAGGACGGGAGATCTATGTTCTCAGTTACTTAAAAATGACTGGGATCTGCAATTATATTTTGTAGCCGTAGGCGAAAACTCACAGTGTTTGCTGTGCCAGCGTAAGTTTTCAATTGAAAGACACTACAATACATATCACGAAAACGATTGTAGTGTACTCAACAGTGAAGAACGACAAGCAAAATTAAATGTCCTTAAGAAAATGGATGACACATTGCCGGCCGAGGTGGTCTCGCGGTTCTAGGCGCGCAGTCCGGAACCGTGCGGCGACTGCTACGGTCGCAGGTTCGAATCCTGCCTCGGGCATGGATGTGTGTGATGTCCTTAGGTTACTTAGGTTTAAGTAGTTCTAAGTTCTAGGGGACTGATGACCACAGCAGTTGAGTCCCTTAGTGTTCAGAGCCATTTTTTCTGGATGACACATCAACTCGATTTTATTGTACATCAAAGTTCAAATGGTTCAAATGGCTGTGAGCACTATGCGACTTCACTTCTGAGGTCATCAGTCGCCTAGAACGTAGAACTAATTAAACCTAACTAACCTAAGGATATCACACACATCCATGCCCGAGGCACGATTCAAACCTGCGACCGTAGCGGTCACGCCGTTCAGGACTGAAGTGCCTTGAACCACACGGCCACCGCGGCCGGCGTACGTCAAAGTAACTGATACTTCTTTAACTCTTAGTTTCTTGTGTTACATTTATGTCTATTTTACTGTACGCTGTACAATCAACTGTTTTCAATTTTTCAGATTGACAACCACACTAAAACTTCACTGAGAGAAAGTTTTAAAAACGCATTAAGAGTTGCACAGTCTGGGAAACCCTTTTCCGAAGGGGAGTTTGTGAAAGGGTGTCTGATTGATGCTGCAAAACTTGTGTGTCCCACGAACGGTAGCAGGTTTCAAGAAATATGTCTATCCAAACAAACTGTAACAAGACGTATCAGTGCTATGGCCGGTGATGTGCCCAGGCATCTAACAAATAATGCTAAAGACTATGTTTCTTTCTCTATTGCGCTCGATGAAGCAACAGATCTCACAGATACAGCCCAGGTTGTGATATACATACGAGCTGTCGATAACGCGCTTTGTGTAACAGAGGACTTTTGGACTTAGTACCTTTGAAAGGGACTACTACAGGTGCGGATTTACTCCAAGCTGTCGAGCAAGCGATTGATGGTGTCGGTATGGACTGGAATCGGTTAGTCTCAGTGACCACAGATGGAGTACCGTCAATGCAAAGCCATCAGAGAGCACTCATAGCACGGATGCGCAAAAGCCTAGGACGCACAGACGAGACGTTGTATGGAATTCATTGCATTCTGCATCGAGAGGCGCTTTGTGCAAAATCAGTAACGTTAGCAACGTCATACACATTGTTTTGCGTTCTGTAAACTATCTGAGGACACACGGGCTTACGCATCGCCAGTTTCGGCGGTTCTTGGAGGAATTACGAGCGGATTACGGCTACATACCTTACTATACCGAAGTACGCTGGCTCAGTCGAGGTACAATGCTGAAAATATTTTTTGCTTTACGTTTGGTCATAGTAACATTCTTACATAAGAAGGGAAAAGGTGAACCTGTTTTGTAAGACCCTTGTTGGATATCAGACCTTGCATTTCTCGTGGACATTTACGTCTCACATTAACAGCCTGAACGTCAGTTTGAGAAGTGAAAATAATTTAATTTCTGATATGTTGGAAAAAGTAAATGCCTTTGAAAGAAAGCTTGCGCTTTGGGAGAGCCAGCTATTGACAGAGAACACTGCACATTTCCCGACTCTTAGACTGTTCCATGGAAGTGCTTCATTTCAAGAATACGTGTCAATAATTGTAAAAATTGAGGAACAATTTCGAGCACGATTTACAGATGTTACGAATTTGTCTCCTGTCATTCGCCTCTTTGCACGACCGTTCTCGTCGTCAGTGGATGATGCTCCGAATGATTTACAGATGGAACTGATCGACTTACAGTGCAATACAAGACTGAAGGACAAGTTCTTTGCAGTGCGAAGTACAAAAGAATTCTACGAAAATTTTTCACAACAAGAATTTCCACGCCTGCACCGAGAAGCCGCGAGAGTTATGTCCATGTTGGGGTCAACATATGTTTGTGAAAGATTTTTCTCGGTAATGAAAATGAATAAATCAAGGTTTCGATCAAGCATAAGTGATGAAAATCTTCGAAACTGCTTGCGTTTGTCAATGAGCCGTGCTTTTGTGCCCGATATTAACTATATAATTTGTCATGACCAGTGATAAACATGTTTGGATATATTTCTTTCATAATTAAAACTTATTGTTTACTAACTGTACATTATTGCCTCATTCTGCTCCATGTTACATATTATCAGGAAAATTGGTCATTAAACCAATTGTTCCAATGTATGTTTATATTTAGAGTTTTTTTTAATGTGTGAAAGGCTACGCTCAGCTGAAGTCGATAAAACATAACATTCATTTAATTGTCGGTTATTATGCAGATTTCCGACGGAACTGATGAAGGATATAGCAATAATGGTATTGAAATAACAGGTGATCATCGAGGGGTCTGCGGTTATCATTCTGTTCAGAGCTCAGTGACACGGAAATTATGTGAGTGTAACTGAGAGCACGGAGAATTAGTTATAGGAAACGTTGCATTAGTTGAATTTTATTTGAAATCATGAATAATGTTCGTTGAAGGTGGCAAAGCGCTCTCTTTCTTAAATACTAGATCAAAAAGATTACGCGTATTTACGTGCCGTCAGTCAAGCTCCCTTAATAAAAACCCAAGGTTTTTAACTGTATTACTTGTCTTACTGGGTTAAACTGTTAACATAAAAATATACGTCTGAATAAGTAGACTGTGACAGTGTTTTAAATGTTTAATATGTGAAATACCTTCCCATGGTTGGCTTGCAAGCTGTGGAACGAGCACTAGAACGCGCCGGTACAGAGTATGCCAGCAAGTGGATAAAGCGACATCTGTGCGTAGAAACTTGCACTACATGAACGCTGACGGCTGCGGCGTGCACGCTGTGACCCGGAAATTGCAGATGTGAAGGAGCACCGCACGCGTGCACAATTTCTGGCCGGCCCTGCACTAGACAGTCCTTTCACTAAGCAATGAACATGTCTGATCGACGAGCACCGTGAGATGTACTGGTGTTGCAAACCCTCAGTCTCGTCTGTGGCGACGTGGTAGGCAGCGACCAACGCGAAGACACATGACTGGCAGGTCGTGGTTACGTGGATGTTGCCGTCTTGGAAATAGCAAGCAGCGTGTTCACGAATACCGCTGGAACAGCTAGCACATGGATGTCACTATACCAGTGCCATCAATACGAACACCACTGATCCTAATGACCAACAGATCTGTACCACTATGAACCTGTCTGAAGGACACTGGAAAGTACAACAGAACAACACAGACACTGCAGTGTAGTGTTTCACGTCTAATAACTGGGACTCGCAGTATCTGTGCGAGTATAGGATGCAGAGGAAAGCGGTGATGCATGGAAATTCGGGCAGACCCAGTAACGGTGGCCGAGGCGCCTAGGCGGCCGCTCACACCAAGCGGCAGATCTGGGTTCGAGTCACGGCCCATGTACGAGCTTTCATTGCCACCAGTGCACAGTGAAGCCAAAGTTCAGCAATACTCGCAAATTTGAGAATTATTCTCGTACTTCACACGGCTGTCGATCGCTGCAGTAGCTGTTGCTTTAGACATGCTGAAGGACGTTGGAAATTTCATTAGCAGAACACAGGCACTGCAATATTCTACAGCACTTTTCTATTAGTTTATTAGAAGTATGTTCTACGATATTCTGTGCAGTGTAAATATAAGTGCCCTCTTTCTGAGGAACGAGTTATGCGATCGGCTTACCTACAAGACAATTTGCACTACTTGCAGTAAGATATTTTAGGCGTTACTGTTTTGAGTCTTGTGTTTCATATGTTGTATGGACTCTGGTACTGAAACAATGAAGAACGACCTTGGGGTTCTACTAAATTTTTATCGCACTTCTTGTCATGGGACTTTTATAAGTCGATGTCCTTATTGATTGGACATGATACTTTCATTTTTGCCTTATAACATATTCACGGTAACTGAAGTTTTCATTAATGTATACTACAGACAGAGCAGGACGACTAGCTTATGGACAAGGGAGTAATTGTGCATTCTAATATCTCTGACATAGGAATTTTACGCCCTTCCATTTCGTAAACAGTTGCCTTGGGAACCAGGTACGGGCGACAACTGCCGCTGGAGAGCACTTCGATCGTGGATACTACCTTTCAGGCATACTACCGTAAGCGTAAGTCGCATCGTTACTGAGCGTTCAGCATCACATTGAGCTGGGCACGCCGAATGTTCACGTTCAAAAGCACGGCCCGCGTGCCGCGGAACATGAGAGGCAGATATTAATAAGAATATTCTGCGAATACATTATGCACGGACAGTCGAAACGCATTTGTAAATCTAGAGTGCATGAGAAAATTAACAACTTCTTGCTGTTGTCAATGGCCGATAATCGGTAAATAATAATTTCATCTCGAGGAATATTTCAAGGAATATTGATGAACGTATACAGTGTAGACAACTTTCCAGCTGTTTCTCGCACGTAGTAGAGTTACGTTATCGAACTAAGTCTGCCTGCGGTACTTAAAATAAAATCAAGAAGTTAACGGTATCTATGGCCCATTAAGGGTTGCTTCACGAAGTAAAGAAACGCAGATGAAGTTTCTTAAAGTTCCTGCCGCGCCTCGGGTACTATATGGGGGCTGGAAGTGGCTGCTGAGATGAAACACGTGAGCAGAATATCAGGCATAAAACGACATCTTTGCGACGCGGAGTAAATAGGTATATGAGAATATCACAATGAAAACGAGAACGTGGGCTATTATATCTGAACGTGGGCTATTATATCTTCAAATTATATTATTAATGTAATATAGGAAAGTTTTATCATATTTAGAAATAGCTCGCTACCGGTAATCCAGAGACTGTTTAAACATGTGTAACACCAAACAGTAACGTATATTAAGTGGTTATGAATTGCAGTAACGTCTTGATATATACAATACGTCTTGTTACAACAAAGTTAGAAGTCTGTAAATAAAGACTATTTACAGCCATGCCTACTGATGTGGAACTAACGTTACACTTACACCGAGTATTCACAAACCTTATGTGTGCTGTCGTATAGATTACAGTAGAAAATTAACACCTCTGTTGTAGAATCATGGGTTCAGTTGCTCAGTTTTATATTTAAATCTTCCCCAAAACACAGTTAAAATTACGTTAGTAGAAATTTTAACAGGGGATATATACACTTCTACGCACTTCAGTGTTTCAAAGCTATTCACAGTTACCTAAAGTAACTTTGAATACTGCACATGACACGCTGAATACACAACAGATGAGTTTGCTAATACTAATCTGCCAATCCTCTAATTGTAAATATGAAAATGAATCTTAAAGCATATAAGCTAGTTTTACTGATGCTAAATCATTAGCATAGTTAGTATGAACATGATAGTTTGAGCTAAAATATGAATCTTCATGATACATATGAGCGCCAGGAAGCAAAAATAGAAAAAAGAATGTGTATATCTTAATTTTAGTTAATGACTGAGTAATCTCATCGGAATTAGTGGATTACATGTTGAATATCCGCTAGATAAACGCCGTGATTCAAAAAGTCTCTTAATTTGGGCAAAGGAAATCTCGCGAATTAAAATCAGATGTCGATACCTTACTGAGAAATGTGGCAACTTGATAATGTGCACAAATCTTAGTGTGAAGCCGTGCAATGACATTAGCCGCGTACACATGGTTTAAACGCCTCTGCAACTAGAATGAACATTACTGTGCTTCAATACTTATTCAGACTGATTTTTAAGCGATAAGTGCAACTCTTTTCAACATTGTCCTTACTGTGAAAAAATCTGCCATCATTATCTATTAAAGGGACCGAAGCATTTGTATATCTGCTTATTCTATTTGTTAAATGGTTTCAACTTCCTACTAACAGTTCTGTTGCTTTAGCTATTACAATACTTTTGATATACTGTCACAACTAACTCATATTTCTCTTCCTTTTTTCAAACGCATATTTTCTTGTTCGGTGTGAACTGAGCGTCATTGTCTAGACATGTTGTGCTCCATGAGTACAAAGCGTTTCTCCTAAGTACAAGATGATTCGTTTTTCATATAGAGACACAACTGTGGCGTCACGCACAATGATCTCTTACCACATGTTATACGATTTTCCACAGTTTTCAGCGTGTATTCAAAGCATCTTAACCGTTTGTACATTGCAGAGCCATTGGGGTATACTTAAATACTAAAATCATGCATTGTGACAGTTTTAAAACTGACTTTAATAAAGAAAAAGTAGTGGCAAGAATAAAACAGTAAAAAATGATTGCTGATCGCTGGAATAAATGAGACGAGCCGGACACCGATAAACAAAAATCATCAGACTAAAACGTTATACAAGTTTCCAGACATTTAGGGTAGGAGGTACGTAATGGTCAAATTTTCCGCTTTGCTGACGGACGCCTGCAGTTACCCTCGGCCACGGCGAAGCTTCAGACAACAACGTGTCGACATATGCGGAGAAAGACCAGAACTATGAAGTTCATGCGACGTGAAACGTGTGTTAATGATGTCACATTGGCACCAAATTTCACGACAATTCTGCGTCATGACTCACAGTGGGAAAGTTGCCCACCTTTGAAATCACGCGGCTTTTTTATGGGTGCAGCCATTCATGAACTTCATATTCACAAACAACTACGGAGGGTTTATGGATGCCAATGCGCCATGTCAATGCCACACTTGTTTCCGATTGATCTGAAAAATTTTCTCGACAATTCGAGTGATTGATTTGGCTACTCAGGACGCCCGACGTGACTCCCATCGGACATTTATGGACGTGATTGAGAGGTCAGTTCGTGCAAAAACTCCTGCATCGGCTACACTATCGCAGTTAAGGACGGTTATAGAGACAGCATGGCTCAATATTTCTTCAGGGGACTTCAAACGACTTGGTGGGTCCATGTCACGTTGAGTTGATGGACAACGCCGAGTGAAAGGAGGTCCGACATCACAATATGCCGTATCCTATGACTTGTCACTTCGGTGTATACCATAAATTATTTGCGATTACGTCCTCAGAACAAGCGGCAGCCTGCAGAGCAACGGAATACTGTACAGTGGAACTTAAGAAGCCCCTAGAAACAAATACACAGTTGTATGCGTCTTTGGTTCAATAGCGGAATTACAGCCTGCAGAGATGGGACTCATTGCATCAGATCATATTCCCTACAGTTCACCTTCGCTGTTTGACCTGCTTGCTCGTTTCCCAAGGTACCCAGGTAGCCTGGTTCTTAGCAGAATGATCAACATCTTCCACCCTGTTGAAGGAGGAAATGTGTGTCAGTTTCATTTTGCGTATCTTACCTACTGGTTACCTTTGCTTCAGTGCCAACAGGACACTAAGGAAACAGGAGCAGATGAGTGACTATTGCATCTGAAGTCGGTCCTTAAGTTCCACTGAGTTCAGGGTTTCCTCGATCTTGCAGTAAATGTTGCGAATTCTTCAGGAAGGCTTCAAAACCATGCGTGCAAGAGCGAATTTAACTGAATCAGAGCTAATCCTGATGCAGACACATTATTAAGAGCTAATGCTGGAACAAATATATGTAACGATTTAATTAAGTGGTTCTAGCAGTCAATTTTAGACTGGGGATATGCATTTTTATCATTGAAATATTTTTAACATGAGAAGGGAGGCGACATTTATTCGAATAAAAAATGATTCAAACGAACTCTAGTTTATTACAATAAGCACTATGATGGACAAGCATCTAAATAAATAACGAAATCACGATAATTCGAAACCTAGAATATTAGCTATGAGAATCAGTCAAGTGAGCTATCTGTTGCCAAAGTTACCAGGTAGTGTTCATAATTTGTTAATAATTATGTAACTGACTTGTGAAGTTTATCTCGAGCTGCCTACACATAAAGCGCAGTGACAGTTTGTCCTTGGAAATGAGGATTCGCTGACGAACGTGAGATGGATATCCGATCGCGAATCTTAACTTCCGGTTCTTAATGGTTCTTACATGATGGAGCTGCTAGCCCTGGTCACCATTATCGTCAGACCGAGAACACCAGGACGATGACACCGCAGGTGGCCGCCATCCAGTACAACACCAGAACCGCTCTGCCGAGGACCTGAACACTGGATCCCATGCTGCTGGTGCAAGGTGCTGTTGCGGCTGAGAACACTGCCTGCGAAGTACTGATGTATCCAGCGCCAAGTCCAGCGACAAAGTCCTTTTCTTTCATGTCAGTAAAGAACGTCTGCGTCCTCATTCCCACCAAACATCTCGGCAGCCAATCCTCTTCAAAGCCATACCAGCCCGACAGAGGCGTAATTATTTCCTGAACAGAATATACCGATAAGAAGAGGCGAAACGTTAAAAAAACTCTCTCAAACAGCAGCCAGTGTTGCATCATAAGCCTTGAGAAAAGCCAACAAACAGTTCTCGAGGCCAGCAACAACTCAGCAGTGTCTTCTGAATTCCTAGCGTATCAGAGATGTCTCGCGATGTTTTTTGGAAAGCCAGGAGATATTTATCAGATAAATGTACTGTTCTAGGATTTCGGCTCGGTTTTCCAAGTTATATACATGCAAAAATTGCACAAGAGGCTTGGCGCCAGTATGATGCTAGCCGAGGCGACTTTCTAAAGACAACACAGGAGCAGTTACATTCATCGCTCATACACGAGCAATCTCTGGAGGCCCTGTTCTCTCACACCAAAGGTGCCGCTTTTTCTATGGCTCTTTCGGCTCTTTTCCGTACCAAGTGTTCTCCTCAAGTTTAATGTTCACCCATAAAAACAAGTTAAATTAAAAAATGCTTAAAATGAGGAAATGAAATCAGCGCACACAGTCAATGTACTCTTATTAATGCATCTCAACTTTTATATTGTCTCAGCCAGTCTGACCCAACACCCATTCCCTCGAATTATTTATCATAAGTACATTGGTGTCGAAAATTAAAGCAACATACAATTAGTTCCCAGTCCTGTGTCTAATTCATGATACTTTCATACAAATTGCCACAGATGTCCGTACAGTCGTGTTCTGCACGGAAGATGGCATTTCGGTCAACGTAGAAACAGACCAACGATGACGTCAGGGTACCTATCAATTGGATCATTGCTTGCGGGATAGTTCAAAATGCCTCTGAGCACTATGGGACTTAACTGCTGAGGTCATCAGTCCCCTAGAACTTAGAACTATTTAAACCTAACTAACCTAAGGACATCACACACATCCATGCCCGAGGTAGGATTCGAACCTGCGACCGTAGCGGTTGCGCGGGTCCAGACTGTAGCGGCTAGAACCGCTCGGCCACACCGGCCAGCTGCGGGGTAGTCCCACATCCAGTACTGCTGTGCACATAATCACAGACAGTGCACTATGGCAAAGAGAAGAGTGGAGGACCATAGCAAGAACGGAAGCAGGACAGTCGCAGACCCTTGTGGTCCGATGGCCTAACTTAATCGTTCTGTTGTTTCTCGGATGTGTCGACAGTTTATAGAGACAGAAACCCCATCATGAAGACCAAGGCAGGGCCGACCACGTGTGAGGTCAGAAAGACAGGGCAGTTATTTGAATGTAAGGACCTAAAGGTACCTCCTTAGTCCTGCGCAGCACTTGGCGTGTGCCCTCGCAGCATCCACTGGACGAGTTGTGTCGAGGCAAACGGTGTAGAGAAGGCTTCGGCAGAATTTCCTTTATTGTCAGAGATCTACTGTATCTGTTCCTCTGACGCGTCCTCACAGAAGGGAACGTCTATAGTGGAGTCGTCAACCTACCACCTGGACAGTCGCATAGTGGGCCAATGTTCTGTTCACAAATGAGTGGTTCTCGAAGCATTCCCATCCGAAGCGAACGTGGAACACGATTTTGGGACGCAAACATTGTGAAAGAGAGTCGCTAATGATCTTTGTAGGGATTATTTCAACACTCGAATATCTCTTCAGGAAGTTGTAAGGGTGAATCGTAAAGGCTTAACTGTTGTCAGATATGGTAACTAGGTCACAGGGCCTCATCTACAGTTGTTGCGAGATGCTGTGCGCCCAGAGTTTGCACTGATGGATGATAATGCTCCAGCTCATAGAGCACGAATGGTTGACTTTTTCTTGGAAACCGAAGATACTGCATGCAGGGCGTGGCCTGCTCGCTCGCCCCTTTGAATCCCATAGAAATTATCTGGGATGCACTAGGGAGCAGGGTTGCTTTATGTCAACATTCACCAACCGCTCTCCAAGACTTGCGAGTAGGTCCGTATGAAGAACGGGCGTTATTGTATCAAGATGACGGCTTGTAATTCACATCATGCTCTGCCGCTGTCAGGCCTGGATTGCTACCAGAGTTGATCGCACCCCGTAGGAATGTGTGTGCAAAGCTCGTAAGTTCGAAAAATGAAAACCATTTTCGTCTACTGTTATGCATGTTCCAGTTGTTTACGTTCCGTGTTATTTGCATTGTTTCTACTTTGCTATCACCTGTTCATACTGTTTTGTGGAGAAAAAAACGCAGAATTGAAAAATTTCCGTTCTCTGCTTTAATTTAGGACACCGCTGTAAATAAAAAAAGACAAGACAAATGGCTTTACAATTCTGAAGGTGAATCCTGATGACACTCTTAAAAAACACTACTAAACAGACAAGAAATCCCCTTGCGTTGCGGTGTACATTATTTTAAAAATGCCTGGGCTAGCAGGACAGAGCGGATTAGGTTGTGAAAAGGGGCAAAAATGAGTTCCTGTCAGTTGCACTCAACATACAAACGTTATTTATCAACACACAATATTACACAAGGATGGAAAACACTCAAAGTTTTAATCCATCTCCTTTGATTAACTTTAGATCGGCTGAAGGCCACTTTCATTATCCAAGGCCTAAGCAAGAAATTAAAATACAAGGTTCTTCTAGAGGTTTCACCTTTTAAAGCCAAACAGGTTTTTTTTTAATCTTCAATCAAAACAGGCTTTAAAAATTTAATTTTAATGGAACTTGGCTTAGGCCGGCTATTAATCAATAATTTAACGTCCTAGGCCTAGAAATAAGAGTTTCAATCAAAAGGCAGAAGGCCTTATCTTAAAACATTTCATGTTCAAGACAGGAACATTAATTTAAAAGATATTAAAACTCGGCTGGTGGAAACACATCAAACCAATAATTTAACGGCTTAAGGCCTTAAAGAATTTCCTATAAAATTCAGCTGAAAGCCCCATATACTGCATAACAATCTAATGCCTAAAGAGCAAGACAGGAACATTAATTCAGGATATATTAAAACTCGGCTGAAGGCCAAACATCAACCAAATAACTAAAACTCTGACAGAGATGTTACTATGTAACAGACACAGAACGGCGCTTAGAAGCTTCCAAGGGTCGGCCTGGAATTGTAGCCTTAACACGCGTTTCGGCGAGACAGGCAGACTGACCAACAATCTCTTAATCGGAAGGCAACCCAACCGACAGACAGCCGACGAACCAACCAATTACCTGATTTCGGTCACCAGACCAACGGCACTACAAGCAAAATACTAGCGAGGCGAAAAGACCAGTAACACTCGTCTTCAGAAATTGGTGTGTTGGTAAGCCAAGGCACAATAACCACTGACGTTCGTAAAAATCGGAACAGCTGTGGAACTACACGCCGTGGCGGACAGCACCAACACAGTAAGAAAACACGCACTTGCTGCGCTGTCACTACCGACCAGCCGGGTATTGCAGTAAGCAGACAGCATTACAGCACGTAACATTGCTCAGTTAAACTGACACAGGGTACACAGTGTTGCACGAAACACTTCCACAAGAAATTCAAACACTCGTAAAACTAATCACTGCTGAACAGCTAGAACAAATCGCAGGGAGACACACACACACAAAACCGAAAGACGGTTGAAACGTCCCCTTAGAAAAATTATGCATAACTGTGCTTAAACTGACACACAATATTTTTAGCGCAACGCAATCTGACTTTCAAAAATCCCTTCAAAAGAATGGCCCTGACTAACATTAACCTATACGTTTCACAAATCACTTACCTCACAAAAATCTTCGTTACTCGAACTACTGCAATACAGCGAGCGCCACTACTGCCAGCTAGCTAAAAGATCCAGACTACGGAAGGCACTAACTACTGATAGACATAGATAGCAAATGAAAGAATTTGACAGAGAACAATCAATGTATTTACCTCAATAGTGATCAAAAGTCATAATGTATATATCAGTTCATGACATCCAGTCTTACAGATTTCCAAACTCCGCCATCTCTTTCCCCACATTCACCACTGCTGGCGGCTCACCTCCAACTGCGCAACGCTACGCGCTGTTCACATCCAGCTGCCGCTGCCCAACACTACAATGGCAGACAACAATGCAAACCAGCCACGGACTGCACACAGCACAGCCAGTGATTTTTCATACAGAGCGCTATGGGGCGTTACCTATAAAAAACCTAAACAGCCTACTTACACGGTCTGTGACGAAACGCATGTCGTCTGACCAGACGACCGACCAACAACCAACCAAGATCGTTGCCACTCAAACCATGTGTGTCAGCAACGGTCGGGCGAGTCTTGACTCTCCGGAGCTCACTGCATTTCCAACCCGACTCAACCCGACGTCCGTCAGGAACTGGGAGACACGGCGATCCGTGCAAACGGGTTCGGACCCAATCATGCAGAGGTAACTCTTGCCTAATGGCCACGACGTCTCAGCACAAGAAGGAACCGAGCCACGCCCAGCAAGATGACGCAGTGACGAGGCCTAGAAACGGTAAAAATATCAAACACACGTCGCCCAAAGAGGCGACCAACTGAACGACTGACCCACGGTCGACCCCGCTGCCATTTCCGTCCGTCGTATAATTCATCCAGTGTCGCGAGTACTGGCTGTCCGCGCCTCTCTAGCGCTCAGTCCCCGACTGCACTTCTGCCGCGTCCCAACTCCAACTACTCCAAGTCTGAACTCTCCTCACGATACATCACAACTGGGAAGTAATAGCTGTCCATCAAATATAATAAGGAAAGGCAAATATCGATACGCGCTGCTGCTGCCACTCACGGACATGCAAGACAGTAATTCAGTGACACTAGTAATTGAAATTTTAAAATGACGGGGCGGCCGTACGGTAAAACAAGATGTTATATAATAGACGGCACGAACACGAGCCATGTACGGCTCAGTGATGGCATATATAAAAATTACAAAACAAAGATGTAATTGTGAAATTTGGAGAGCATTCTTTTTTTAATTTTGTTGAATCTAAAATAATTCTGGTTCTCAATGCGTAAAATTTTAAAATCAGCCACATCCATCTCTAAAGGGTAATCCTTCCTTATTAAAGGATATTTCATTGTATGGCGAACATCTGTTTGGCACGCAGGTTTCAGCACCTCAGATATTCTTTGACGGGTCGGTCGGATGCAACTTGCGTCTCCTGTTCCATATTCATAGTGCTCCTCAGTTCTAAACCTCACCCAGGAAAGCAATGAATGTAGCCAGATCCAGGTTTAATTAAAGAATGTCAAAAGTGAGGAAGTAAAGACTGCTTTGTTTGTTGGCCTGACGGCTGTTTAATGGATGTCTCAGTGGTGTGGTGAAAATATACTGTAACATAATTCACCCGTTACTGGACGCTGTCATAATGTTCGAATACTGCAAGGTTGCTATGCATTGAGTGGTTAGCCTTACTGAGTACCAATTATGGCAGTTTCATTTCGGGTATCGCTCGTCCTGGAGGATGAATCCAGATCGGAATGTGATCGATAGCAATGAATGATCCTGTTGTGATGCTGAAGTGCGTGCTCTGCCCCGTTGTTCGATTTGCTTGCGTGTTGTGGTATTAATGATTGATTTATAAACTAGCTAATCTTAGATTAGCACAGAAACGAACTCAGATCACATCAGATTTGGAAATCCGTGTTACATAACAGTTCATCTCAGACTGTTTTCCTGTAGACTAGGATTAACACTTACAAGCCAAAGCCCTCGGATCATGTCATATTTAATTGCAGCAGTTTATTGACAATTAAACTAGACTAAAAAAACGGAGTTTGTTTTGTGGAAATAAAACTCAGAAGATGTAAATAATAATAAAGAAACTGTTGTTAGTACTCCTACACTGCTGAATTCGAAATTATGTTGGGCTGGGTTACGGAAAATATTGGTGATGTAAGTAAAAAGCGCAGATAAAAATGATTCCCATAGGAATCGTGCGAGACAATTGGGTTGAAAAAATGTAAAGGCATTTCATAGACAGCGGAAGAGTAAGAAAGGACAAATTCGAACCATTCGCAGTGAATAGCTAGTATATGGAGTTCAGTATTAGCAACTGATGATTTAATATGTCTTACAAAAGTGCTATCTAGGTTTGAATAGCAGTAACCCAAAATCCAGGTAATTCCAAGGTCTTTCATTTGTCTTAACGCTACCATTCTCTCTGTAAATGTTTGTTTATGTGCAAAATGCCAAACTGAGTTGTAATTCAGAGACGAAATTAAACTGTAGATCTCCGTATTTGTGAATGGGTAAGTCTCTTCAAAGGTTTGAGGAAGGCGATGGTATACCACTATAAGTCACGATCGGCCTCATCTTAATACAGCCGTCACGTAAATAACATGAGACTTGGGAGTGCGCTGATGACAGAAAGCATGAGTTACATTTCAGTGGTGTCGGTGGACTCTGTCAGCAGGACGGGTTTTACTAGACATGGCGTGCACCTCAACAGGTATGAAAAGGGGAGTTTGACGAAGCTTATAGGTGACAGCTTAGTTGGGGGTGGTGCGATCACTCATGGGAAAATTCCTGTACTAGTGGGTGTTAGAGCTGCACCTTTTTTTAGATTGAAGTCAGATGATAAGTATTCCTGCTTAAGGGAAGTCTCTCTAACAAAACAAAAAAAAACCACTTTCGCCAAAGCTTAGGTATCCGAGTAATGATGGAATTAGTATTTTTCATCAAAATATACAAGGCATTAGAGATAAAGTTAGTGAACTGCTTATAGATGTTGACTCTGAAATTATTGGTATATCTGAACACTTCTTAAATAAGGAGATAATTCAGAGGCTTCCTTTACCAGGATACTGGTTGGCTAGCAGCTTTTCTAGGAGCTCTTTGCGGTCGGGGGGAGTAGCCATGTATGTGAAAAACGGTATCCCATTTGAGTCAGCTGATGCTTCAAAGTACTGCGCTGAAAAGGTGTTTGAATGTTGTGCAGGTGTGGTTAAATTTAGTGGAGTTAAGCTTCTAACTGTTGTTATTTATAGATCCCCAGACTCCGATTTCACAACATTTTTGCTAAAGCTAGAGGAGGTTCTTGGTTCACTTTACAGGAAATACAAAAAGATAGTTATATGTGGTGACTTAAATATTAATTGTATAAGTGATTGTGCAAGGGGAAGGATGCTGGTAGACCTCCTTAATTCATATAATCTGATGCAAACCGTATTCTTTCCACGAGAGTGCAAGGGAACAGTAGAACCACCATAGACAACATTTTTGTTCATTCCTCATTACTAGAAGGGCATTCTGTTAGTAAAAAAGTGAATTTCCTTTCAGATCATGAGGCACAAATTTTAACTCTAAAAGATTTTTGTGCTACAACTCATGTTAAATATGGTTATCAGCTTTTTAGGAAATCTGATCCAGTTGCTGTAGAGACCTTTGTAAACCTTATCAAGGAACAAGAGTGGCAAGATGTTTATAGTGCTGATACAGTACACGATAAATATAATGCTTTCCTCAAGAATTTTCTCGTGATCTTTGAAAACAGGGTACTAGCACAAACAGGCAGCCTGGATTTCTGACTAGTGGGATAAGAATATCCTGTAGAAAAAAGTGGCAATTATATCAAAACGTTAGAAACAGTCAAAATCTAAATGAAGCAGCCCATTACAAACAGTATTTTAAGGTGCTTAAAAAGTTATTAGGAAGGCAAAAAGTATGTGGTATGCAGATGGAATAGCTAAGTCTCAGGATAAAATTAAAAGCATATGGTCAGTCGTAAAGGAAGTGGCTGGTCTGCAGAGACAGGTCGAGGATACAGAATCAGTGCATAGTGGGAATGTCCGAGTTGCTGATAAGTCGCATGTATGTACAGTGTTTAATAATCACTTTCCGAATATAGCAGGTGAACTAAATAGAATCATATAGCGCTCGTAGAAGAAAGTGACTGTTACCTGAAATTCTTCTCCATTATACTGACAAGAGGGAGATTTAGTTCATAATTAAATCACTAAAGACCAAGAACTCTCATGGATATGACGGGGTATCTAGCAGAATACTGAAGTATTGTTCTATGTATGTTAGCCCAGTTCTTAGCCATATCTGTAACTTTTTCTTTAGGAGTGGTCGGTTTCCTGACTGATTAAAGTATTCAGTAGTGAAGCCACTTTATGAAAAGGGAGACAGGGATAATGTTGACAATTATAGACCTATTTCTATGCCATCGGTGTTTGCTAAAGTTATCGAGTAGGTTGTATATACAAGGTTACTGGAGCATTTAAATTCACATAATTTGTTGTCAAATGTACAGTTTGGTTTTAGAATTGGTTTAACAATTGAAAATGCTATATTGTCTTTTCTCTGTGCAGTTTTGGACAGATTAAATAAAAGGTTGCGAACGTTAGGTGTTTCATTTAACGAATGCTTTTAACGGTGTTGACCACAAAATATTACTGCAGAAGTTGGACAATTATGGAGTAAGGAGAGTAGCTTACAATTGGTTCGCCTCTTACTTTAAGAATAGAAAGCAGAAGGTAATTCTCCGCAATATTAAGAGTGGTAGTGATGTTCAGTCCCAATGGGGCCCTGTGAAGTGGGACGTTCCTCAAGGGTCGGTGCTGGGACCACTGCTGTTTCTTATTTATATAAATGATATGCCTTCTAGTATTACAGGTGATTCAAAAATATATCTGTTTGCTGATTACACCAGCTTGGTAGTGAAGGATATTGTGTGTAATACTGAAACATTATCAAGTAATGTAGTTCATAAAATAAGTTCATGGCTTGTGGAAAATAATTTGTTGCTAAATCACAGTAAGACTTAGTTTTTACAGTTTCTAACTCACAATTCAACAAGAACTGATATTTTGATGAGACAGAATGGGCATATTATAAGCGAGACGGAACACCTTAAGTTCAAAAATTGCTCTGAGCACTATGGGACTCAACTGCTGTGGTCATTAGTCCCCTAGAACTTAGAACTACTTAAACCTAACTAACCTAAGGACATCACACACATCCATTCCCGAGGCAGGGTTCGAAACTGCGACCGTAGCAGTCGCACGGTTCTGGACTGCGCGCTTAGAACCGAGAGACCACCGCGGCCGGCCCTTAAGTTCCTAGGTGTTCGGATAGATAATAAGCTGTTGTGGAAAGCCCATGTTCAGGATCTTGTTCAGAAACTAAATGCTGCTTTATTTACCATTACAACAGTATCTGAAATAAGTGACAGTTCAACATGAAAAGTAGTCTACTTCGCATATTTTCATACGCTTATGTTATATGGTATTATTTTTTGGGGTAGTTCTTCTTATTGGAAAAGGGTGTTTTTGTATCAAAAACGGGCTGTTCGAGCTATATGTGGTGTACGTTCGAGAACCTCTTGTCGACTCCTATTCAATAGTCCGGGAATTCTGTCATTGCCCTCACAGTATATATTTTCATTAATGTCGTTTGTTGTTAGCAATATTCGCTTATTCCCAAGAGTCAGCAGCTTTCACTCAGTTAATACTAGGCAGAAATCAAATCTGCATGTGGAATGCACTTCCTTGACTCTTGTCCAGAAAAGAGTGCACTATACAGCTACATCCATTTTCAAGAAGCTGCCACAAGCACTCAAAAATCTTAGCAGTAGCCCAAACGCTTTTAAGTCTAAACTGAAGATTTTCCTCATGGCTCACTCCTTCTATTCGGCCGAGAAGTTCCTGGAAGACTAAAAAATTAAGCAAATTCCAGTATTACATTGTTGATTTTCTTTATTTAAGCTTACGACTTATCACCTGAATATGTTTTTTTGTATTTCGTTTTATCTGTTTCTACTATAGTGTTATAATTTCATGTATTGACTCGTTCCATAACCATGGAAATTTCTCCTTAATTTTGTCTCACGGAACAATAAATAAATAAATTAAATAAAATAAATAAGAAGAATAACACGAAGAGAAAGTAATTAGGAGTCAAGGAAAGAGCGAAACTAGACATCAGGCAATGGACCACTTTTGCCGATACCAGCATCAGCATTCCAGGAACTGTTGGTACCACCAGCCGGTGCTCAGGCATTTTGGCTTTTGACTTCAGCATCATTGCAAGAGCATTTTTGACATTATCGCATTTGGACACATAAACCAAGATCGTCTCAGAAACCTGGCATCGCGTCATTGCCCTGTGAAGGCCAACTACAAACCCCCCGCTCACTCACTCGCCACGCCAACATCACGTCGACACTTCCGCTCGCCGCTTAATGCAATTTTGATTCGATTGCCATATTGTCGTCATTTGATAGTGTACTTCAAAGCTGAAGGGACTCTCACTTCTCCTCTCCTTTATAGCTTAGTGGTCGGGTATTAGTTACAAAAAATTAATCTTTGTCTAAAATTATCTCAACAATCAGACGACGTTACACAAGTGCGGCACACATGCGTCACGCATTCATGACGTCAGTGTAATGTAGGCGTCTCATATACGATACACACACTGGCGTAATTTCACGTCAATGTCTGTAATTAACTTAGAGCTCGTTCCTACCTATATTATTTATCAGTCATGCGCTGTTGTTCCCTATCAGATATGTCTGCTCTGTAGTAAAGGGAATTAGGTGATATAGTGAGAAGCAGGGTAAAAATAGTGACAGAGGAAACATACTTTGATAATATAGAATAATGACTTCATGTTATTGTCAGCAAACTGTTAGTCGAATGGCACCAAACCACAAACCAGAATGTGGTAGTCCTGGCTGTACAATAGGAACATTGAAAGAAAGGTAACTGGAAATTGGACAGGATGCCAACTCAGGAACTTAGTAAATTGGTTGCTTAATTGGTAAATTGGTGTTGTAACACTGAAAATATACCCAATTACGCTATAATTACGTCTGCGTATTTACTTCTAGGATGAACGGACTCTCACTGCTTTCGAGCAATTTCTCTCCATTATAACTCAGTGCTACGGTACTTGTTATAATAAAGCAATTTTTTGCCCTAATGTATCCGAACCGTATGTCAACGTCTGACATGCGGCACACACACCGATGTATTATCAAGTCAACAACCATAGATAATTTAGTGCTCGAAAGAACCTGTGTCATTTAACATGGGCTGTAGCTCGCCAGACGAGGTCTTTGCCATGTAGTACAGTAATTAGCAACAGAATAAAACAAATGACGGAGATAAGATACTGTATAAATTAATTTCATCGTAGAGTAGACTGCTAAATGTCAGTCGAGTGGAACCAAATCTGGATAAATGGTGGTATTAGTTACGCAATAGGCAAATTGATAAAAAAGGAGGCAATTTGGTAGCACAACAAATCCGGAGATTGATAAACTGGCTGTATAATTGCTAAATTGGCACTGTGACACTGCAGTTAAACCACAATTACTCAACAATTACGCCACAAGTACACTACGTATACAGCATGCATTGGCAGTGCATGCACCACGCGTATATTTTACATATCCTGACATATGCTGCGGTAAGTTACTTCGACACTAGTATGAAAGTTAGAGATGTCATTGCACAAGCTGTGAAGAAAAGTTAATTTACTATGCATTTACTATGCATTATCAATTGTAAAGGATAGATCGTTCTATTGGCATCCGTATGTAAGAGGGAAATACAAGGAAACTGTTTAGCATTTCCACAACAGCGTAAATATAGGCAATAATGCCTTTATTCCCACAGTAGCAAACCGTGTCAAAACTAACGAGACCGTGGAGGCTGATTTTACGACCGATATTCCAATGCAGGTGTTCATACCTATTGGACCCAATCCAATACAGGGTCAGTTTAAAAATTTACAGAATACAGCTGTTGCTAAAAACTGTAACTTACAAAGTAATAAGAGATGAGAAAGTTGATTGCTGTATGTCAACATAAGAAATGTTACACTTTCTGCAGAGCTATGAATGCAGTTTATTGTGAGATTTTCGAAAGATTTACATAAAGGGATACCATTTTTAAATGGGACAATAGATGTCTCTATCATGTACTGGAATCATTTAAACCAGCTGTGTACAAATAAATTTAAATAACGTTCTTATCACGTATAGTCTGGGAGCTACAACCTTTCTAAGCTTCCGGCCCAGAGATAACATGCTGTGCATTATACGTGACTTTCTGGTGATGGATGTTTTGGCGGGGGAATGTTGATTTAAATGAGGTGCTGAAATGTTTGTCCATGTTTCTGAATTCAGAATGCAATGCGCGTTCTAAAGGATCTGCAGACAAGATGTAACGTCGCCGGTGTCACGAAGCGATATGCTACCTTGATGCGCCATTTTAGGTAATCTGTGGGTCTTGGGCTCAGTGACATAAACACGAGGCTTTAGATATCCCCACTAAAAGAAATCTACTTATGTGAAATCGGGCGACCGTGCGGACCATTCATAAGGGCCATGAGGCGCCAACCATCAGCTAAGGAATCTATTTTACAGTTCTTCCACAAGAATATGCGCAGATTGGGCTGGGTAACCATAGTACTTTATCCATTTATTGACTTTGACGTCTGGACACGCATGTTCGAGGAGATCACTCAAACTGTCGGCTATAAAAGCCCGATACATTTCACGTGACAATGTACCTGTGAAATAGTGTGGGCCGATGATTTCATTCTCAAGGATTTCACACCATACGTTAATAAACTCCCGACATTGATGTTCGACAGGTCGTACCCACCGAGGATTGCTTGCGGCCCAGTAGTGCATGTTATGATGGTTCACTGCCCCATTATTTGTAAACGTGGGCTCATCCGAGAATGTAACATTTTTTAAGGAGTCCAATGTGAAATTACGCAGGGCCCATTCATAGAAAGTGATTGAAATTGTTTCCCTGCAGCTCCTGAGTCAGTGACAGGCGATCCGCTTGAAACCTGTGACCCTGTACCACACACCATGCACATGTAAGACTGATAGCAGCGACTGTAGCAACGTCTTATAAGCTAACATCGGAATCTTGGTGTTAGTTGTTGTTGTTGTTGTTGTGGTCTTCAGTCCAGCCACTGGTTTGATGCAGCTCTCCATGCTACCCTATCCTGTGTAAGATTCTTAATCTCCCAGTACCTATCACAGCCTACATCCTTCTGAATCTACTTAGTGTATTCATCTCGTGGTCTCCCTCGGCAATTTTTGCCCTTCATGCTGTCCTCCATTACTAAATTGGTGATCCCTTGATGCATAGAACATGTCCTACCAACCGATCCCTTCTTCTAGTCAAGTCGTGCCACAAATTTCTCTTCTCCCTATAATATAATAAAATAATGGAATAGATGATAATAAAATGTTGAAATGCGTGGCTTTTAAAATGTATTGAATTAATGAGATTAATTTCTTGGCATGAATGACAAGCGCATAAGCTGAGCTATGCCTGGAAATAAGTTCGTGGTAGTTCATATTACACTCCTGGAAATGGAAAAAAGAACACATTGACACCGGTGTGTCAGACCCACCATACTTGCTCCGGACACTGCGAGAGGGCTGTACAAGCAATGATCACACGCACGGCACAGCGGACACACCATGAACCGCGGTGTTGGCCGTCGAATGGCGCTAGCTGCGCAGCATTTGTGCACCGCCGCCGTCAGTGTCAGCCAGTTTGCCGTGGCATACGGAGCTCCATCGCAGTCTTTAACACTGGTAGCATGCCGCGACAGCGTGGACGTGAACCGTATGTGCAGTTGACGGACTTTGAGCGAGGGCGTATAGTGGGCATGCGGGAGGCCGGGTGGACGTACCGCCGAATTGCTCAACACGTGGGGCGTGAGGTCTCCACAGTACATCGATGTTGTCGCCAGTGGTCGGCGGAAGGTGCACGTGCCCGTCGACCTGGGACCGGACCGCAGCGACGCACGGATGCACGCCAAGACTGTAGGATCCTACGCAGTGCCGTAGGGGACCGCACTGCCACCTCCCAGCAAATTAGGGACACTGTTGCTCCTGGGGTATCGGCGAGGACCATTCGCAACCGTGTCCATGAAGCTGGGCTACGGTCCCGCACACCGTTAGGCCGTCTTCCGCTCACGCCCCAACATCGTGCAGCCCACCTCCAGTGGTGTCGCGACAGGCGTGAATGGAGGGACGAATGGAGACGTGTCGTCTTCAGCGATGAGAGTCGCTTCTGCCTTGGTGCCAATGATGGTCGTATGCGTGTTTGGCGCCGTGCAGGTGAGCGCCACAATCAGGACTGCATACGACTGAGGCACACAGGGCCAATACCCGGCATCATGGTGTGGGGAGCGATCTCCTACACTGGCCGTACACCTCTGGTGATCGTCGAGGGGACACTGAATAGTGTACGGTACATCCAAACCGTCATCGAACCCATCGTTCTACCATTCCTAGACCGGCAAGGGAACTTGCTGTTCCAACAGGACAATGCACGTCCGCATGTATCCCGTGCCACCCAACGTGCTCTAGAAGGTGTAAGTCAACTACCCTGGCCAGCAAGATCTCCGGATCTGTCCCCCATTGAGCATGTTTGGGACTGGATGAAGCGTCGTCTCACGCGGCCTGCACATCCAGCACCAACACTGGTCCAACTGAGGCGCCAGGTGGAAATGGCATGGCAAGCCGTTCCACAGGACTACATCCAGCATCTCTACGATCGTCTCCATGGGAGAATAGCAGCGTGCATTGCTGCGAAAGGTGGATATACCCTGTACTAGTGCCGACATTGTGCATGCTCTGTTGCCTGTGTCTATGTGCCTGTGGTTCTGTCAGTGTGATCATGTGATGTATCTGACCCCAGGAATGTGTCAATAAAGTTTCCCCTTCCTGGGACAATGAATTCACGGTGTTCTTATTCCAATTTCCAGGAGTGTATTTTGCAGGAGGAAGTAGTTTCTTTCTCCGCTGTAGATTTGTGCTTACCCTTCTTTATAAATCTACGTGGTGTCGCCATGTTCACTTTCGAAGTGTTCACCGCATTGCCAATGAGCTTATCGGATCTTCGTAATATTCCAAAGAACACAGGTGGGCTTCCGTTCTTGTAATTATCGTACTATTTGAAATAACAACTCACACGACCTTTCTGTTAATAAAACAATGCTGTATTTTCTAAACTGTGCACATATGAAATACATACTCCTCACTTATTCATAGCGACCCCAAAATGGCGGCTACAATTACTCGCTTAAAATGGCGTGCTTCTCACTCGTTCACTAGCTGAGCGCGAACCCTTCCTTCCTCCTACTGGTACAGGAAAATCTCCCCTATTTTTTAACAACTGAAAATCAAATATACATGACGGTAGGCATAGGCTCTATGATGGGCTACCGCTTCATCTTTTCTCTCTGACTTTAAAGAAGACGAAAACGTAAAGGAAATGCAGAAGTTTTATCACATCCCCAATTCTATTCAATAGCTCCTCATTAGTTATGTGATCTACACATCTAATCTTCAGCAATCTTCTGTAGCACCACATTTCGAAAGTCTCTATTCTGTTCTTGTCTACACTGTTTATCGTCCATGTTTCACTTAAATACATGGTTACACTCCATACAAATACTTTCAGGAACGATTTCCTGACACTTAAATCTATTCTGGATGTTAACAAACTTCTATTCTTCAGAAACGCTTTCCTTGCTATTGCCAGTCCACATTTTATATCCTATTACTTCGACCTTCATTAGTTATTTTGCTTCCCAAATATCAAAACTCATTTGCTACTTTAATTGTCTCATTCCCTAATCTAATACCCTCAACATCAAGCGACTTAATTCGACTACATTCCATTATCCTCGTTTTGCTTTTGTTGATGTTCATCTTATATCCTCCTTTCAAGACACTGTCCATTCCATTCAACTGCTCTTCCAGGCCCCTTGCTGTCCCCCATAGAATTAAAATGTCATCGGCGAACCTAAAAGTTTCTTTTCTTCTCCATGGATTTTGATTCCTACGCCGAATTTTTCTTTTGTTTCCTTTACTGCTTACTCAATGTACAGATTGAATAACATCGGGGATAGGCCACAACCCTGTCTCACTCCCTTACCAACCACTGCATCTCTTTCATGCCATCTGGTTTCTGTACAAATTGTAAATAGCCTTTCGCTCCCTGTATTTTGCCCCTGCCACCTTCAGAACTTGAAATAGAGTATCCCAGTCAACATTATCAAAAGCTTTCTCTAACTCTAGGAATGCTAGAAACGTAGGTTTCAATTTCCTTTAACTATCTTCTAAAATAAGTCGTAGGGTCAGTGTTGCCTCACGTGTTCCAACATTTCTACGAAATCCAAACTCATATTCCCTTAGGTCGACTTCTACCGGTTTCTGCAAACGTTTGTATAGAATTCGTGTTAGTGTTTTGCAGCCGTAACTTATTAAACTGATTTAACTGATACCATTCTTTAGTAGTTTAGATGACAGAGCTATCAGTTCATTCTTCTGAGTGAAACCAGCCTGCAATAATTTAGTTAGCTAAGCTAAAGCAGTGCAACATTATACAGACAGAGGGTGGTCTTCAGGGAAGGCATATCTCAGTGTTATGCCAAAGTTAAAATGAGCAGTGCATAAGTTCATTACATTATGTACTGAATGGAGTAATTTACCTTTTCATCATTTACAACTGATTCATGTATTGTTATGGATTAAATTGTTCCATGTGCCATTAACACGTGACTAATTAACCTGACGTATCTCTGGGGTAGGCCTGCCATCACCTGCCGATCTCAAACAAAAACTTGGAAAACCCTGGACATCAGGGTCAAAACCGGTTTATTTTCCCATACACAAAGAGTTTGTAGGTGATGTGTTGGTCGATGGCCACATTGTTGCACGGGGAGCGGGAGCATGAGAGGTAAAATGTTTTCTCGCGTGCGTTTCAGTGCCGACAATGCCAGCGGGCGCACGCCTCATCCCGACCAGCAGATATAAACCGCACATGAGAGTTATAAGGACTTGTGAAAGCGCATTATAGAAGCGTTCTTCTTCAGACGTAGCACAGATTTGCAACAAGAAAGATGAAAGTAAATTAAATCAGTTTAATACAGCTCTGTGAGTAGAAGGACAATCACATTTCAGATATTCAGTTGTCTGGCGGATGGGACGACGTCGAGATTTATGCCGTAGCCCATTGTAGGCGGTTTCTCATTGTCGGGGACTTCTCATTGACTCAACAAAAAAGTATGGAAACAAAGGGTGCTCCAAATTGTCTTTACAACTTTTCAAAATGATTCAAATGGCTCCGAGTTTGTCTTTACAGCATTTAAAAGTAATTCATATGGCTCTGAGCTCTATGCGGCTTACCTTGTAAGGTCATCAGTCCCCTAGAACATAGAATCCTCTAGAACTTAGAACTACTTAAACCTAACTAACCTAAGGACATCACACTCATCCATGCCCGAGGCAGGATTCGAACCTGCGACCGTAGATGTCGCGCGGATCCAGACTGTAGCGCCTAGGACCGCTCGGCCGCCCAGACCGGTTTTACTACTTTTATCACATATATTTCAGAAATAGGGATAGGTAGTAAAGTGTGGTTTACGGTACAACGTTCACATATAACTAAGGTTTTAGTAGCCGCGTAACACATTTCGGTGAGCTAAGATGAAGATTAACGACAGGCAAACCTACGTGTCTAGCATTTGTAGACTTAGAGAAAGCTTTTGACAATGATGATTGGAATACTCTCTTTCAAATTCTAAAGGTGGCAGGGGTAAAATACAGAGAGCGAAAGGCTATTTACAATTTGTACAGAAAGCATAAGGCAGTTATCAGATTCGAGGGATATGAAAGGGAAGCAGTGGTTGGGAAGGGAGTGAGACAGGGTTGTAGGCTATCCCCGATGTTATTCAATATGTATATTGAGCAAGCAACAAAGGAAACAAAATAAAAGTTCGGAGTAGGTATTAAAATCCATGGAGAAGAAGTAAAAACTTTGAGGTTCGCCGATGACATTGTAATTCTGTCAGAGACAGCAAAGGACTTGGAAGAGCAGTTGAACGGAATGGACAGTGTCTTGAAAGGGTGGTATAAGATGAACCTCAACAAAAGCAAAACGACGATAATTGAATGTAGTCGAATTAAGTCAGGTGATGCTGAGGATTAGATTAGGAAATGAGACACTTAAAGTAGTAAAGGAGTTTTGCTATTTGTGGAGCAAAATAACTGATGATGGTCGAAGTAGAGAGGATATAAAATGTAGACTAGCAATGGCAAGGAAATCGTTTCTGAAGAAGAAAAAATAGATAACATCGAGTATAGATTTAAATGTCAGGAAGTCGTTTCTGAAAGTATTCGTATGGAGTGAGGCCATGTATGGAAGTGAAACGTGGACGACAAATAGCTTAGACAAAAAGAGAATAGAAGCTTTCGAAATATGGTGCTACAGAAGAATGTTGAAAAGGTATTGAATGGAATTGGGGAGAAGAGGGGCATAATTTGACTAGAAGAAGGGATCGGTTGGTAGGACATGTCCTGTTACATCGAGGGATCACGAATTTAGAGCTGGAGGGCAGCGTGGAGGGTAAAAATCGTAGAGGAAGACCAAGAGATGAATACACTAAGCAGATACAGAAGGATGTAGGTTGCAGTAAGTACTGGGAGATGAAGAAGCTAGCACAGGATAGGGTAGCATGGAGAGCTGCATCAAACCAGTCTCAGGACTGAATACCACACAACAACAAGCTGACCACATTTGCCAGAACAAATTCGGAACACATCACAAAACTTTTATAGTGCAAGAAAAGTGTTAATTGAATGTAATAAATGCAAACCATCACTTTAATTTTTTGCTAAAAGTACATTAATTTCTATTTTATTAGTACCTTCTAAGATGAAGGAGTGCATGCAGACATACTGTATTCATCAGTGCTGTAAATTTTCTTCAGCATTTGTGTATTCTTCAACACCATTATGAAATCATTCAGCTCGAGCCACTAACATTGCTTTCTAAATTTCTACAAAAAGTTGTGTTTTGTCACTGCTCCATACATTATTCAGTTGGAAGAGTACCCTTTCAGTACCAGCATACCGATACAGGTGAAATGAACATCTAATTCTGAACATATCATTTCATAACTGGTAAGTCCAGAACAAATACGAGTCCCGAATTACTTTCAAAAAAATTCTGGAGAGAGTTAGGAAAGTAATGACTGTTACGAAAAAAAGGGGATGGAGGAACGGATGATCACTTCAAATTAGTGTGCTATCTGTATCTCATAGGTTATCTAAGTGATATTACATTTCTAATTCGGCCTAGGATGTCCTCATTAAAGTGTGCTATTGCTGCTCTGATGCGAGCTCACAGTTCGTGCAAGTCCCGCCTAAAGAAAAAAACCTAATGTGGCCCCTCAGGACCTGGGTGACAAATCTGATCTGTACCAACCATCTCACACTACGTGCTAGCTTCTGGATGTTTCCAATTTTACAGGTAGTGTCGTAGCTATTAAAACTTCACAAGCACAAACTTTCTGGACTATCTATATGACGTTAGGAATCTGTATGGGGCTAGAACAGATTTTTTAATATTTATTAGGCCGTTTTGAAAGAGTTTTATATTGAAAAGTTTCTGTACTTTGAGCCATAGTAAAAACTGCTGTTTGGAAGAGCGCACCGCACCGCAGCGTGTAGTGTGAAGCAGTCGCCCTCCGTTTCTGGCAGTGGCACCGCTGTGGCAATTGTAGCTTTGGTGTCTCCCTCTGGTGGGAAAGGGGGAAAGGTTACCTGTTTACGAGCATTTAAGGGGCGCTCTGAGCTGGCCAGTCAGACCCAGGCGACCATCATAGGCCACACCACCCGCTCCTTCCGCCTCACCATTTATGGGCGTCCTATCCACCTCACTCCTAACCTCAAATTCCTTGGCCTCAATCTCGACAGCCACCTCACCTGGACTCCCCATCTCCTTACCATTCAAAACAAAGCTCACAACCGAATCCACCTCCTGAAACTCCTGTCTGCCAAAACGTGTGGTCTGCAACCTCCCCCATCCTCCACACCTACAAAACCTTGATCTGCCCCATCCTCTATTATGTCAGCGTAGCTTGAACTTCCGCCCCTCCCGAGTTCTATAAAGCCCTCCGAATCCTCGAACGCCATGCACTCCACCTCGCCTTCTGCATACTCCTTCTGTCCCCCACGCGCATCCTCTATGACTTCATCCCCTTCCCCGACCTCCTCCTTTTCCTTGAGCACATTCGCACACTATATATTTTCCGGCGCATTGATCCCCCTCACCCCCTAGTGTCTACCTTTCTCTCCACCCCCAACCCGTTGCCGCGACTTTACCGTTGTGTCAAACCTTCTCTCCATCTCCACACCCTCCACCTCCTTTCCCAACGCAACATCCACCATCTACCCCTCCCGAATGATGAACTTCGCTCTGACATATACCCTTCATACTAACTGTAACCCCATCTTGCTGCCTCCTCCTCCTCTGGGCTCCCTCTCCTCCCCCTCCCATCTCCTGAGCGGCTTCTACCGCCTACTCCCCCTCCTTCTGTTGTGCTCCCTTTCAGTGTCTCCACACTTCCTCCTGCCTTGTCTTCCCTCTTCATCTCCTGCCCCAAGTGTCTCCTGTCTCTTAGTGTACCCACTGACGCCCCTACTCTCTTCATCCCGCTACCTCCCCTGTTGCCCCATGCTATCCCATCCTTTTCCATCCCCTCTGACCTCTCCCTTGGCAGGTCCCACTTAGCAGTTTTATTCTTCATCATATGTGCTCCAAGTGGGTTTTAAGTGTGTTGTTCTGGAGTTTTTTAATACTGTGGGCAACTTTTAACCTGTGCATGTGCATTCAGTGTCCTCTTTGTATTTTAAGAATCGCCAACTGTGTTTTTTAACTTTCTGGTGACTTTTTTAATCGTCCCCCCATAAATGTCTCCATGTCAGTGTATTTTTACTCCATTTTCTCCCCTTACCCTGTTTTCCATTCCCCTTTTTTATCGCCTTATATATGTAACATTTCATTCTTATTGGCTGAAGAGAAGCAGATTGTGCCACTGACAGCCCTCCCCTGCCCATATTGTGAAATCACAATAAATAAAAAACAATACCTCGCCAGTCGGTCAGTCTGGGTCAGTCTCTCGTCCCCAGCTTCCTAGTCTGTCTCTCGACCGCATTTGTTAGGCAGTTAGTGTCTCTCTGTCATTCGGAGTGCTAGTATGTCTGTCGTTCAGATCAACCTTTAAAGCCAGCAAAATGAGAGTTTTTCCACTCCGTTAGTAAGAAAACTAAGCGTGTTGTCCCCCGGTCGGGGCTTAGCTCCTGATCTGAGCCTGCGCTTTAGGTCGCTCGAGTTTGCTCAGGCAATGGTCATTGGTGGTTGGATCGATCGGTTGGTCAGTCGTACACTGAGACTCAGTATGACTTGTCCGTCTTGAGCGGCGGCGCATGTGAGGTCGCCACATGAGTCCAGAGGGCCGCGGCTTATAGCAGGGAGTAGTGACTTCGCAGTCGACAAGAGAGCAGCAAGAGTCCACCCACGACTTCAGTCCGGCCGGTGCGAGCTGCAACACCGTGAGACGGGAGATCGGCGCGCCTTCCTGCGTCCACTGAAGCTGGCAGCAGACGGTTCAGGAGAGCGATTTGCGGGTGCTGCGACAGGTCTTCTCGAGGAATCGCAGTTTAATAGAGGTTAAGTGATTGGTCATATGTTGTTTGATTTACTCTTATTAAATTCTACTTGTTTTCTTGGTGAGGTCACCAGCCGTTTTGGTTTGGGTTCGTCCCACCATTCTTCTCCGTTTGCCCACCCACGGGAAGGTGGTTGTTTATAAATTGGGTGGTCCGTTTTTCCCTTGTGGAGTAGGGGCAGCTTAGAGCAACCTGTGGTTCAGGTTGTTCGGTAATTTTCCTATCAATCTACCGTACGGTAGTAGCTGCCTCTGTCATGTTTGTTGGATTTGGCGTGTTAAAGAATTTATTGCTTGGAGTGTAACGGCATAGTGCCCGAAATATTTTTTGATCTTTGGAAACTTTGATATTATTGCCTATGATCATGAGAGGCGCTATCTGTGTACTGTAGAGCATCTTAACTACTGTTTGGCCAACCTTGTAGAATTTTACGTAAGATTGCATTTCATGGGCTTTTATTTAAATGATCATTTTGGTATATAAAGTTGCCACACTTTCACTGTAAGACTTTTCTTAGAACTTAAAATCAAGTTGTACCTACGCTGGCAAGGTTAATATTTTAAATGTTAGTTTTTTTAACCATTTCCATCCCCCCTATAGGTGTTGCATAGTTTGTGTGCTTGTGTAAATTGTTAAAACTCTTAGTTTAAAGTTATCTGGTGTGTTGCAGATTTGCACCACTGTAGTCTTTCAGAGACTGTTGTTAGTGGTTGTAGCTACGACCATGTCAAAAGGGAGCGGCAAGGTTTTCTGCATGAAAACTCATACAGTCAAAACTTGTTTCTTTCTGCCTCTGAATAAATTGTCACTTTGATACTTAAAAGGTGCTTTCTGATTATAATTTTAAATCTGTTTCTTTTAAAAAATGCTTTTAGGCACTATTAAAATGAATAAAATTCCCATTTGTTAAAAGGAATTTGTTTATGATTTCATCAGTTACTCCCTGGCAACTACTTACATGTTTACATAGTGTGATTAAATGTTCTTGATGAATAGCTGGTAAATAAAATTAATTCTTAAGAATTCTTTGAAAATAAATCACGATTTTGTATTGAAGTTTCTGTACGTAAGCAGTTATTGTCTGCGTTTTAGACCTGCGAGTAAGGCATTTTTCAACTGATTTAAAACATTTCGATGAGACTACAACAAAGACATGTGACAAATTTCAGGTTTATTTCAGTTTCTGGCCGGCCGCTGTGGCCGAGCGGTTCTTCGCGCTTAAGTCTGGAATGGCACGACCCCTACGGTCGCAGGTTCGAATCCTGCCTCGGGCATGGATGATTGTGATGTCCTTAGATTAGTTGGGTTGAAGCAGTTCTAAGTTCTATGGAACTGATGACTTCAGATTATAAGTCCCATAGTGCTCAGAGCCATTTGAACCATTTGAGTTTCTCTTCTATTCAGTCAAACCAATATACTGCTTCCTGACAGGCATACCTCGCGAGAACACCGCCAATGTAAAAATGAGAGACAATAGAGCTCACAGGGAAGCTTAGCAGTAGCCGTTCTTAACAGCGAAACATTCGCGAATGCAACAAGAAAAAAGGGAAATATCAGTGGTACACCAATTACGTACTTTCCGCCATACACACAGAAAAGAAAGTGAGTTAATACTGCATTGTCATCCAATACTGGTTAAGTAGAAAATTTCAAGTCTTTAGCTTATAGTGAAGTTAATGTAAAATCAATTGCAAAATTTGTATCTGTAAGTAGGCTGTTTAGGTTCTTATATTGGTAACGCCACCGCCACGTAGCGCTCTGTATGAAAATCACTGGCTGTGCTGGGCACAGTCTATGGCTGGGTGGCATTGTTGGAATTTGCTATTGTAGTATTGGGCAGTTGGATGTGAACAGCGCGTAACGTTGCGCAGTTGGAGGTGAGCCGCCAGCAGTGGTGGATGTGGGGAGAGAGATGGCGGAGTTTTGAGAGCGGATGATCTGGATGTGTGTCCATCAGAGAGAGTAAATTTGTAAGACTTGACATCATGGACTGATATATAGATATTATGACTTTCGAATACATTGCTTGTTCTCTATCAAAATATTTCATTTGCTAACTATGCCTATCAGTAGTTAGAGCCTTCAGTAGTTTGAATCTTTTATTTAGCTGGCAGTAGTGGCACTCGCTGTATTGCAGTAGCTAGAGTAACGAAGATTTTTGTGAGGTAAGTGATTCATGAAAGATATAGGTTATTGTTAGTCAGGGCCATTATTAATGTGAGATTGCGTTGCGCTAAAAATATTGTGTGTCAGTTTAGTGATGATCAGAATAGGTAAAGAGTGAAATGTCTGAGTACGTTCAGTTCTGCTCAGCTGTTTGAAAAGCAAATAATGTAAGGAGTTTACCAGCACACTAATTCAATAACTTTTCTAAGGGGACGTTTCATATCGAATAGACAGAAAAAAATTGTTCAAATGGTTCTGAGCACTATGTGACTTAACATCTGAGGTCATCAGTTCCTTAGAACTTAGAGCTACTTAGACCTAACTAACCTAAGGACATCACACACATCCTTGCCGAGGCAGGATTCGAACCTGCGACCGCAGCGGTCACGCCGTTCCAGACTGAAGCGCGTAGATCCATTCGCCCACACTGCCAGTCCGAACAGACAGACAGCCAGACCAGAAAAAAGTGCCTTTCGCTACACATGAGACTCGAAAGCGAGTTAATATTACAGTGTCATCCAATTCTGAGCTATGTTGAAAGTTTAAAGCCTCTAACTTAACGTGAAGCTACTTTAAAATCAGTCTTTGTACCGAAAAAAGAACAGACAAGAAACTTATCTAATAAAAACGTGTTATAAAGGGAATGTTCATTCATATATACAAATCTGCAGTGCAGCACCAGATGTTAAACTTTTGAAATGAGCAGAAAATAGACATTAAAACATTCATGTGAAGGCCGTGAACGACACAGACTTATTTCAGTCTCTTGTCTCGCATTGAGTGAAACCATTGAAACCTGGTGAGTGAGTGAGAACATTAGTTTAGTGGGCGCATCAAACGGAGACTTTTTCTCTCTCTCGTCTCGCACTGAGTAAAACCACTCATACGTGGTTGGTGAGCGAAAATATTCATATAGCAGACATAGTCGCAGTGACTAGTTTCATTCGATTCTTTCATTATCTTGAAAAAAAAAAAAAAAACGACTGAACGAATAAACAATCGACTGACAAATCGATTGCTACAAACAGTCGACTGTCAAATCCCTAGTCGGTGCTCTTCTTCTAGGATATCTCAAGGTATAAGCCACGGATACTTATGCAGTATCGTGTCCGCATTCGCCAAGCATCAGTAACACGTCAAAGTACTCGTTATACGTGCATGCCATCTACTCGTACAGCACAGTCAACCCCATTTGTCTGTTTGGTTCGACCTGTCGAGTATATGGTCGTGTACGGAGACAGACGGGAGTCCAAACAGCGCATCGAGGTAGCTTATTGCTTAGTGACACCGGTAACGTCCGCAGCGTCTTTAGATAGCTATCGCGTTATGTACAGCTTGTAGTCTGTGCCCAGCATCTTTAGAAAACTCATCGCGTTATGTACAGTTTGTAGTCTGGGCACCTGAAACTTTGAAGAGTTGTAGTCCCAAACGAAACATGATAGAGATGTGATTTAAACTGATTCATACACAACTGGTTTAAGTAATTCAAGTGCATGCTAAAAAAACGATGATCCCAAATAAAAAAAATGTCTCTCTGGAAAAAAGCACAATAAACTATGTTCATAGCTCTGCAAAATGTGTACGGAGGCACTACTATTGGAACATGATAAATATATTGCTATTTCCCCCATGTGCTATCCGCACGGCTTGTGCGCCCTGCGTATTGTATACATACACTGCACATGTATTTATTTATTTTCCTTTCTGAGTCATCAGTCGTCTCACAGATATGATACGACCCGCCATAAATTGCTCTCCTGTGTCACTTGCAACCTGCTTCCTCAGTTATTTGTTGTTGTTGTTGTTGTTGTTGTGGGTTTCAGTCATGAGAATGGTTTGATACAGCTCTCCATGCTAATCTATCCTGTGCAAGCTCCTTCATCTCCCAGTACCTACTGCAACCTACATCCTTCTGAATCTGCTTAGTGTATTCATCTCTTGGTCTCCCTCTACGATTTTTACCCTCCACGCTGCCCTCCAATGCTAAATTTTTGATCCCTTGATGCCTCAAAGCATGTCCTACCAACCGATCCCTTCTTCTAGTCAAGTTGTGCCACAAACTTCTCTTCTCCCCAATCCTATTCAATACCTCCTCATTAGTTACGTGATCTACCCACCTAATCTGCAACATTCTTCTGTAGCACCACATTTCGAAAGCCTCTATTCTCTTCTTGTCCAAACTATTTATTGTCCATGTTTCACTTCCATACATGGCTACACTCCATACAAATACTTTCAAAAACGACTTCCTTACACTTAAATCAGTAATCGATGTTAACAAATTTCTCTTCTTCAGAAACGCTTTCCTTGCCATTGCCAGTCTACATTTTATATCCTCTCTACTTCGAACATCATCAGTTATTTTGCTCCCCAAATAGCAAAACTCCTTTACTACTTTAAGTGTCTCATTTCCTAATCTAATTCCCTCAGCATAACCCGACTGAATTTAACTACAATCCGTTATCTGGTTTTGCTTTTGTTGATGTTCATCTTATATCCTCCTTTCAAGACACTGTCCATTCCGTTCAACTGCTCTTCCAAGTCCTTTGCTGTCTCTGACAGAATTACAATGCCATCGGTGAACCTCAAAGTTTTTATTTCTTCTCCATGGATTTTAATACTAACTCAGAACTTTTCTTCTGTTTCCCTTACTGCTTGCTCAATATACAGATTGAATAGCATCGTGGACATGCTACATTGCTATCTAGTTTCTGTACAAAATCTAAATAGCCTTTTGCTCCCTGCATTTTACCCCTGCCACCTTTAGAATTTGAAAGAGAGTATTCCAGTCAACATTGTCAAAAGCAAGAAACGCAAGAAACGTAGGTTTGCCTTTCCTTAATCTTTCTTCTAAGATAAGTCGTAAGGTCAGTATTGCTTCACGTGTTCCAACATTTCTAAGGAATCCAAACTGATCTTCCCCGAGGTCAGCTTCTACCAGTTTTTCCATTCGTCTGTAAATAATTCGCGTTAGTATTTTTCAGCTGTGGCTTATTAAACTGATAGTTCGGTAATTTTCACACCTGTCAACACGTGCTTTCTTTGGGATTGGAATTATTATATTCTTCTTCAAGTCTGAGGGTATTTCGCCTGTCTCGTACACCTTGCTCACCAGATGGTTGAGTTTTGTCAGGACTGGCTCTCCTAAGGCCGTCAGTAGTTCTAATGGCATATTGTCTACTCCCGGGGCCTTGTTTCGACTCACGTCTTTCAGTGATCTGTCAAACTCTTCACGCAGTATCGTATCTCCCATTTCATCTTCATCTACATCCTCTTCCATTTCCATAATATTGTCCTCAAGTACATCGCCCTTGTATAAACCCTCTATATGCTCCTTCCATCTTTCTGCTTTCCCCTCTTTGGTTAGAACTGGGTTTCCATCTGGGCTCTTGATATTCATACAAGTGGCTCTATCTTTAATTTTCCTGTAGGCTGTATCTATCTTACCCCTAGTGAGATAAGCCTATACATCATTACATCTGTTCTCTAGCCATGCCTGCTTAGCCATTTTGCACTTCCTGTCGATCTCATTTTTGAGGCGTTTGTATTTCTTTTAGCCTGCTTCATTTACAACATTTTTATATTTTCTCCTTTCATCAATTAAATTCAATATTTCTTCTGTTACCCAAGGATTTCTACTAGCCCTCTTCTTTTTACCTACTTGATCCTCTGCTGCCTTCACTACTTCATCGCTCAGAGCTACCCATTCGTCTTCTACTGTATTCCTTTCCCCCATTCATGTCCATTGTTCCCTTTATGCTGTCCTTGAAACTCTGTACAATCTCTGGTTTAGTCAATTTATCCTGGTCCCATCTCCTTAAATTCCCACCTTTTTGCAATTTCTTCGGTTTTAATCTACAGTTCATAACCAATAGATTGTGGTCAGAGTCCATATCTGCCCCTGGAAATGTCCTACAATTTAAAACCTGGTTCCTAAATCTCTGTCTTACCATTACAAACTCTATCTGATACCTTTTAGTAGCTCCACGATACTTCGATGTATACAACCTTCTTTTATGATTCTTGAACCTGGTGTTAGCTATGATTAAGTTATGCTCTGTGCAAAATTCTACCAGACGGCTTCTTCTTTCATTTGTTCGCCCCAATCCATATTCACCTACTATGTTTCCTTCTCTCCCTTTTCCTACTGCCGAATTCCAGTCACCCATAACTATTAAATTTTCGTCTCCCTTTTTAAATTTTTTAACCTACCTGCCCGATTAAGGGATCTGACATTCCACGCTCCGATACGTAGAACGCCAGTTTTCTTTCTCCTGATAACGACATCCTCTTGAGTAGTCCCCGCCCAGAGATCCGAATGGGGGACTATTTTACCTCCGGAATATTTTACCCAAGAGGACGCCATCATCATTTAATCATACAGTAAAGCTGCATGCCCTCGGGAATAATTACGGCCGTAGTTTCCCCTTGCTTTCAGCCGTTCGCAGTACCACAACAACAAGGCCATTTTGGTTAATGTTACAAGGCCAGATCAGTCAATCATCCAGACTGTTGCCCCTGCAACTATTGAAAAGGCTGCTGCCCCTCTTCAAGAACCACACGTTTGTCTGGCCTCTCAACAGATACCCCTCCGTTGTGGTTGCACCTATGTTACGGCTATGTGTATCGTTGAGGCACGCAAGCCTCCTCACCAACGGCAAGGTCATGGTTCATGGGGGGGCTCACTTATTTACTGGATTTATTTCAGTCTCTGTACTTCTCTATAGTTTTTACTCTCTACCGTTCCCTCTAGTACTATAGTAGCTGTTCCATGATGTGTTAACTAACTCCCTTCTTCTCGTCAGTGTTTTCCATCTGTTCCTTTCCTCACCGATTCTCTGGAACACTTCCTTATTCTGCGCCTTATCAATTCACCTAATTTTCGACATTCTTCTGTAGCATCACATTTGAAATGCTCAGATTTTCTTCAGTTCCGGTTTTCCCACAGTCCATGTTTCACTACCATACAAATATCTTCTTGCAGTTAACACCCATATGAGATGCTCGCACACTTTTTCTGCCCAAGAAAGTCCTTTTTGTCAGTGCCAATTTGTTTTTATGCCATCCTTGCTCCATACGTGACAAGATATTTTGCTGCCTAGATAGCAGAATTCCTTAATTTCATCTACTTCATGATCACCAACCGTGACGTTAAGTTTCTTGCTGTTCTCATTTCTGCTGCTTCTCATTAATTTCGTCTTTTTTCGATTTACTCTCAATCCATGTCCTGTACTCATTATTCTGTTTCTTTCATTCAACACATTCTCTAAATACTCTTCACTTTCGGTGAGGATACGAACATCGCTATCGAATCTTATCATTGATTTCTTTTCACTGCTTTATCGATGTATAGATTGAACAGTAGGGGAAAAAGACTACATCTCTGTCTTACACCCTTTTCAATTCAAACAGTTCGTCCTTGGTTTTCCACTCTCACTGTACCCTCTTGGCTTTTGTACATAATATATATCAGCCATCTTGCTCTATGGCTTACCCCTATATTTCTCTCAATATCAAACATAATTCTAAAATAACCGGATTTTTATTGCTGTTACTTCCAGCTTGAAGAATCCTAACGAAGGTGAAGGAGTAGCAGGTCTAGATAGATACGAGGTCTCAGTGAAGACGGCGAAGTTGAAGGAGATCGGCGTGGAGATGGCAGAAGCAAAATGTCAGAAGTCGATAACTTCCCTGCATCGTCACTAGTCTTTACATCAGTTTTTAAACCTGAAACTAAACTAAACTCCTCTCGAACACGCTATGAAAACCCAACGGTACCGATCGACTGCCGTGTCATCCTCAGAACATAGGCGTCACTCGATGCGGATATGGAGGGGCAGGTGTTCAGCACACCGCTCTCCCGGCCGTATGTCAGATACCGGTGCCGCTACTTCTTAATCAAGTAGCTCCTCACAAGGGCTGAGTACACCCCGCTTGCCAACAGTGGTCGGCAGACCTGATGGTCACCCATCCAAGTGTTAGTCCAGCCCGAAAGCTCTTAACTTCGGTGATCTGAAGTGAACCGGTGTTACCACTGCCACAAGGCCGTTGGCTTTTCAACCTGAAGCAAACACCAAATTAAGAGTGCCGTTATTGTTCCAAGTTAACGACATGTCAGTGAAATTATAGGTATAGCAATCAATTGGCCTTATCTTCCAAGGGAAGTTGTGGATGTTCTTTTTTTTCTCCATTCTATTGCGCCACAAGCTTGGTTTGCCCCTTGCCGTTTTTAATCTTTTAAATAACAGGGGGCATTTGTCTTCACTGCTACCGCACATTGTAAAATACTTCCAGACTAGGGAATGATGCCGTTTCGCAAAGCAACCTATAGCCGAGGACTACAAAGAGAAACTGCCGTGTAGAGTAGGGGCAAGTCTTCCACACTGCACCTACACACTATCGTGTAGTGGGGCACACCACACGGCAACAGGCAAATTATTGTCTCAGTAATTTTGTATCGATTCTAACGATTTGAACTGTTGCTAAAATAGCAATAGTCGCTTTTCTTGTTTTCTGTAATAGCCCAATATTTCAAAGCCATCAAATTGTACAAATAAGCATTACTCCTTCGTAAAAAAAAGTCGTAATAAAAACATAAAATTCCAGCTTTCGTGCTATGGTAAACTGACATGTCAGTTTTTTTTACCTGGTTTTTAGAAAAAAAAGCACTTGTTGTAACTGAGACCAAATAAATACTAAAAATACCGGTTATTCAGAACTAAAATATCGCTATCTGTTTTAACCAGTCTGCCTCTATTCGCACGGATTCAAATACGGTGCTCCACCAGCAATGGAGAATGACAATGACAGCCACATGTGGCGGTGTGACATCAGCGAAATAATTAAACATATATCGGCCAAAGGTTCCAGGACGAAAGCTGCAACGAACAAATTGCCACAAAAGCCTCAATAATTTTGCAGCGGTATTACTCTTTTTTGTATCCCCGTCCAGTCCAGTTGCGATACGTTTCACACACCGTGGCGGCACGTGTGTTATTTCTCAGAATCACCAGTGTATCTGTGCATCAGTGTGTGACCAGTCATCAAGCTAATGGTGGACAGAGCGCAGGGATGTGCATTCACCCGTGGGATGGAGACGGTGATGGATAGACGGCATTGATTACTTGTGGCTCCCGTGAGTAATCCGTCTAACACAAGGCTGCTGAGACGGTACTCTGGATGATAAATCAGCCGCAGGGTGGGCTTTCTCGACTATCTTTTGCATCACTGAAGTGCAGATTCGTCTGTACTCTTCAACAGCGGAATATCTGTCATTCCTGATTCAATACTCAAAGTTTGGTTGCTAAGATTTTTCAGTAGAATGGACACTATAATTATTAACATTCCCAGATAAAGAATTTCAGAACAAAGCTTTATGGCTTTGCGTTGTATATAATTAACTGTATGAGGTCCTCATACACAGGGTGATCCATTGACTGTGACCGGGCCAAATATCTCAGGAAATAAGCGTCAAACGAAAAAACTACAAAGAACGAAACTCGTCTACCTTGAAGGGGGAAACCAGATGGCGCTATGGTTGGCCCGCTAGATGGCGCTGCCATAGGTAAAACGGATATCAACTGCGTTTTTTTTAAAATAGGAACCCCTATTTTTTCTTACATATTCGTGTAGAAAATAAATATGAATGTTTTAGATGGACCACATTTTTTCGCTTTGTGATAGATGGCGCTGTAATAGTCACAAACATATGGCTCACGATTTTACACGAACAGTTGGTAACAAGTAAGTTATTTAAATTAAAATACAGAACGTAGGTACGTTTGAACATTTTATTTCTGTTGTTGCATTGTGATACATGTACCTTTGTGAAATTACCATTTCTGAGAACGCATGCTTGTTACAGCGTGATTACCTGTAAATACCACATTAATGCAATATTTGCTCAAAATGATGACCGTCAATGTTAATGCATTTGTCAGTACGTGTAACGACATTCCTCTCAACAGCGAGTAGTTCGCCTTCCTTAATGTTCGCACATGCATTGACAATAATGCGCTGACGCATGATGTCAGGCAGCAAATTTGCTTCAACTTTCCCCACAGAAAGAAATCCAAAGACATCAGATCCGGTGAACGTGTGGGCCATGGTATGGTGCTTCGACGACCAATCCACTTATCATGAAATATGCTATTCAATACCGCTTCAACCGCACGTGAGCTATGTGCCGGACATCCATCATGTTGGAAGTACATCGCCATTCTGTCATGCAGTGAAACAACTTGTAGTAACATCGGTAGAACACTACGCAGGAAATCAGCATACATTGCACCATTTAGATTGCCATCGATGAAATGGGGCCCAATTATCTTTCCTCCCATAATGCCGTATCAAACATTAACCCACCAAGGTCGCTGATCGATGATGTTCCACTTGTTTCAGCCATCGTGGATTTTCCGTTGCCCAATAGTGCATATTATTCTGGTTTACGTTACCGCTGTTGGCGAATGATGCTTCGTCGCTAAATAGAATGCGTGCAAAAAATCTGTCATCGTCCCGTAATTTCTCTTGTGCCCAGTGGCAGAACTGTACACGACGTTCAAATTCGTCGCCATGCAATTCCTGGTGCATAGAAATATGGTATTGGTGCAATCGATGCTGATGTAGCATTCTCAGCACCGAGGTTTTTGAGATTCCCGATCCTCGCGCAATTTGGCTGCTACTAATGTGCTGATTACCCGCGACAGTAGCTAAAACAGCTTCTTGGTCATCATCAATTGTTGCAGGTCGTGGTTGACGTTTCAGATGTGTCGGAACACTTCCTTTTTCCTTAAATAACGTAACTATCCGGCGAACGGCCCGGACACTTGCATGATGTCGTCCAGGATACCGAGCAGCATACATAGCACACGCCCGTTGGGCATTTTGATCACAATAGCCGTACATCAACACAATATCGACCTTTTCCGCAATTGGCAAACGGTCCTTTTTAACACGGGTAATCTATCACGAAGCAAATACCGTCCACACTGGCTGAATGTTACGTGACACCACGTACACATACGTTTGTGACTATTGCAGCGCCATCTATCACACAGCGAAAATAGTGGTCCAAATAAAACATTCATATTTCTTTACGTACTACACGAATATGTAATAAAAATGGGGGTTCCTGTTTAAAAAAACGCAGCTTATATCCGTTTGACCTATGGCAGCGCCATGTAGCGGGCCAGCCATAGTGCCATCTGGTTTTCCCCTTCAAGCAAAACGAGTTTCGTTCTTTGTAGTTTTTTCGTGTGATGCTGATTTCGTGAGATATTTGGCCCTCTCACTATCAATGGACTACCCTGTATAGCCTAATAATACTTTTTTGAGCTAAACATGCGCTGGTTTGTTTAGTTTTGTTTAAGCAGTGCGAAACAATATTCGAGATTTGGTGGTATCACTGGCTATGCGAAATGGAAAACGCTGATATAGATGCAAAACTAAGATCAAATTGAGCCACAATGTTTTTAATTTCACCTAATTATAGGCGTGTACTTGACATGTCTATTTTACAAGAAAAACATGAAAATGTTCTTTCTTCAGTCTGCCAAACAATTCATCAGATCAAGCACTGGACGATGAGTAGACCACTACCAGCTCACTAATGATCTCCATAGATGCACCGTGAAAGCCCTGGGTCCCTTTGGTTTCCCTAATAACCACGGATGGAGTAGCCTGTGCACTAATCTAACACCGAGAAAGATCAAGCTAGCCAGTTCTGCTTTCACTTGGTATTTCATTGTTCTAGTGAGAGGACAATGAGAGTACTATCAACAACTAAACTCATTGTGTTTCAAATGATGTAGCCCAGCTTACTAAGGGATGAAAAAGGAAACTGGGATTTCAAATTCTCCAAGGCATGAAATGAAAGTGGGACTTGCATTTGATAAATTCGGATAAATGTTTCACGGAGTTCTAATCGAGTCTTATTTCTGTGTGATCTCAAGCATGACTTTTTATACAGTTCTGACGCAGGAAGAACATTATGATTCAACTGTCAAAATATATCACAGCGGCTCATTACGTACTCATTAAAGCAGTACTTTTCGAGTTCTAAAAATTCAAAATGTTAATACGCATTTCGTCCAAGCTTCTTTGCAGAACCTGTAAGTGTGATTAGCAATAAGTGTAATATAGGCCTACCCTTTGACCATTTACAAAGCAATGCTTCTCCGAGTTGAAGTGATTGACGCAAACGAAGAGTTCGTGACGGACCGCATCAAGCCACTCAGAGAACTGGTAACTCAATAATATTAACGAGAAAAGAAGCAACTGATAATAGATGCAGAAGTGACATATCAAGCTAAAACTAAACAATCGTCGCTACACTGATTACCAAAAAGCTTTTGATAGTGTACCCCACTCATGGTTACTACAAATATTGGAAATATACAAAGTAGATCCTAAATTGATACAGTTCCTAAACATACTAACGAAAAATTGGAAAGCCACACTTAGTATCCAAACAAATTCAAATAATATCACATCACAGCCAATGCAGATTAAGCGTGGAATATACCAAGGAGACTCATTAAGTCCTTTCTGGTTCTGCCTTGCTCTGAACCCAATATCCAACATGCTAAATAATACAAATTATGGATATAATATTACTGGAACATACCAACACAAAATCACACATTTGCTATACATGGATGACCTAAAACTACTGGCAGCAACAAATCAACAACTCAACCAATTACTAAAGGTATGGCTTTTGGAACAGACAAATGTAAGAAAAATAGCACAGTCAAGGGAAAACACACTAAACAAGAAGATTACATACTGGATAACCACAGCGACTGCATAGAAGCAGTGGAAAAAACAAATGCTTATAAATATCTAGGATACAGACAAAAAATAGGAATAGGTAATACAAATATTAAAGAAGAACTAAGAGAAAAATATAGACAAAGACTAACAAAAATACTGAAAACAGAATTGAGAGCAAGAAGCAAGACAAAACCTACAAATACTTATGCTATACCATTATTGACCTACTTATTTGGAGTAGCGAAATGGAGTAACACAGACCTAGAAGCACTCAATACACTTACACGATCACAATGCCACAAATATAGAATACATCACATACATTCAGCAGCAGAAAGATTCACATTAAGCGGAAAGGAAGGAGGAAGGGGTTTATCGACATAGAAAACCTACATTATGGATAGGTAGACAATTTAAGAAAATTCTTTATAGAACGAGCAGAAACTAGCAAAATACACCACTGCACTCACTCATATAAATACATCGGCTACACCATTGCAATTTTATAACCACTTCTACAACCCTTTAGATCACATAACATCAACAGATACAAGGAAAGTAAATTAGAAAAAGAAAACACTACATGGCAAGCACCTATATCATCTAACACAGCCACACATCGATCAAGACGCACCCAACACATGGCTAAGAAAAGGCAATATATACAGTGAGACGGAATGATTCATGATTGCAATACAGGATCAAACAATAAACAACAGATATTACAGAAAGCCTGTTATTAAAGATCCCAATACCACAACAGATAAATGCAGACTTTGCAAACAACAAATAGAAACAGTATATCACATCACAAGCGGATGTACAACACTAGCAAATACAGAATACCAGAAGACATGACAATCGAGCAAAAATAATACATTAACAACTTGCCATACGACATATACTAATAAAACAACACGTTTCCACATTCAAGTATGCACCACAAAATATACTGGAGAATAATGAATACAAACTATACTGGAACAGAACCATTACAACATATAAAATAACACCACATAACAAACCTGACATCACACTCACCAATGAAAAGAAGGAATTAACACAACTAATGGAGATATCCATACCTAATACAACAAATATACAGAAGTAAACAGGAGAAAATATTGAAAAATACATCCAACTAGCTGAGGAACTAAAGGACATGTGGCATCAGCAGAAAGTTGACATTATGCCTATTACACTATCAATTACAGGAGTCATACCACACAACGTCCACCAGTACATCAACGCAATACAGCTACATCCAAACGTATATATACAACCTACAGAAACCTGCAATTATTGATACATGTTCAATTACCCGAAAGTTCCTAAATGCAATGTAACGTATACCGTTCAGTTAAAAGGAAGTCACGCTTGATCAATGTCCGCGTCACTTTCCATTTTTAACCAGACATAACGTCTGAGAAAGGAATAAAATAATAATAATAATAAATTAATGAAATAAAAAGAGAGAGACTCTCTCGTGTCTGCTTGAAAGCGGGCAAACCAGTGTTTAATTTGCTGATGAACCATCAGCCGTTTTTGCTTACCTATCACCGGGCTCAAAGTATACATGTCGTCGTTTGCAGATGGCCTGCATCATCGAGCAGACTCTGCAACGACGAGCTATCCAGTCGGTGAAAACGTGCATCCTCCTTGCTCCTGGTATCCACTTTCATCAGTCCAATACGAAACTTGATGTGAAATTAATTACCGAACAGCCTAGATTACAAAGAACTTTTATTAAAAGGTGATTGGTTTCTATCGTTACTTGACTATTTGCTGCCTTACAGAACAGTCTAGATTACAAGGAACTTTTATTGAAAGGTGATTGATTGCTATCCATACATGACTATTTGCACCCCTTCTACTATACTAATTGACAATGGCTGCACATAGAGCAGCTGACTATAGTCATTCTACCGTTCCTACTCCATGCAAAGCTATCATCCAACAGTATGGCTGTAAGTTTGAAGATGATCACGTAATGATCGAAATCAGTCACCTTTTAATAAACTTACCGTCTGGTCTAGACTTTTATAATTAATTTCAAATATTAAATTGTGGTCCCTGATTTCTATCAAAAATATTTTCAAAAATCGGCAGCAATAATTGCAAATCACACTGTTGGCGGAGCATCCATAAAAAAAAGATCATCAGCGTTAGTACCTTTTGAGCAACATTTGCAGATAAAAATGCAGTGCGAAGACTGATGCCTGGCCAATCATATCACAAACAAAATGCTTATATACGAGTAATGGCGCACATACAATCTAGCGCAGATGACAAAAAGTTTAATGAAGTTGAGGTTCTTTAAGAAAGGCGACCACAACAGCTTGTTGTCGTATAAGAAATCGAGAAGCCCCTTGGAATATTTTATACTACAAAATAACGTCTCATGTTGTTGGATCCGATAAACTAAAATTTTGAAGAGAAGTCGCACACATACAACTCCAAGAAAAATTAAAACTAGCATCTTCAGTACATGTTCTAAACTTATAATTTCAACTGGCACTCTAAAACAATCACTGCAGAAACGATTATGGAAACAGGTAAAAAAATTCAAATCCTTTTTGGTGCAACCATTCCAGAGTGTTTTGAAACCTGATACTATCGTATGTCATTTCGATATTAAAAATATGCTTATTAATCTTCACTGTGAAGTCCGTTGTGTAGCCGTAACCTACGTGTCCAGATTACCGGCGAATACCTTCTCTACTTGTGTTGAGAAGAGACTAAGTTTCTCAGTAGCGCTACGTGTTAAGCAGTAAACAGTTGTTAGTCAGTCAAATGAGGTAATCAGCGGGTTCAAATTTTACTTTACTATGATCAAGAGCATAAAGCTTTCAGCAAAAAGCCACTATCTCCTTCCCCGGCGAATGTAAGATGGTGATGGGAATAACTAATGAGTACAGTTCGGTTAAATTTTACTCATCGGTTGAATTATACATTCGTTCTTTCCCGTGAAACCAGTCAGTTGGAGCAATCGACTGGAAAACATCGGTTCCGTCGGTTGTATGTTTATGCATTGGCTGGCGTATTATTTATCAATTTCTTTCGACCGACGTCATTTAGTAGGCCCAACCAAATGAAAGTAGTCGACATATGGACCTGATCTCCGGGACATTCAGTTCTGCGCGGAATCGTTTGGCTTTGACGCAAAAAAAAAAAAAAAATCACCAAGGAGGAGTTGTGCTACACAGACTAAAATTGGTAGGCAGGTTTCTACATCTCAGAGATGATGTCTATTCAAATCTCGCGGTAGTCGCAGAAAAGTGCCACTAATAATATAAGGATGTAAATGAGGTTTGCTTTAAATACACGCTGTAACGATCGTAAGAGTTAGTTGACTTTGAGGTTGGACGAGCTGAACTGATGTCAGACAAGAGCGCCTTTAATGTGACAAACGCGTCATTATAGACACCTCATTGAATTTGAACAGGATCGAGTAATAGGGCTACGAGAAGCTGAAAGTTCCTTCTGCGATACTGCAGAAAGCCGTGCCAAGAATTTGATTAGCAGCTTGCATCGTAGTGACACAATCAATTGTTACAAATCGGTTACAGTTCCGAGCCAGACGCCCTGCAGCATGCATTCCGCTTACCACAAACGACCGCCATTTGCGACTTCAGTAGTGTCAAATGGGAGCTCACTGGAGGGCAAGGTGAATGAAAGCTGGTCGTGCCTCGGTGCCAGTGATGGCTGAGTGTTGGCTAAGAGGAGGCCAGCTGAGGGCGTGCAACCAACCTGTCTGCCTGCTAGACACACTGGACCTACACCTAGAGTTATGGTCTGGGGTGCGACTTCGTATGATAGCAGGAGCACTTCCGTGGTTACCCCACGCATTTTACCTACAAAATAGTACGTCAGTCTGGTGATTCAACTTGTTGTGCTACCATTCATGAACAGCATTCCAAGAGGTGTTTACCGATTGGATAATGTTCACCCACAAATCGCTGTTGTAGCTCAACATGCTTCACAGAGTGTCAACATGTTGCCTTTGGCAGCACGATTACCAGATATGTCTCCAGTCGAACACATTTGGGGATCATCGGACTACATCTCCAGCGTCATCCACAAAGAACATTAACCGTCCCTGTATTGATGGACCAAGTGCAACAGGCGTGGAACTCCATCCCACAAACTGACATCCGGTAACTGTACAACACAATGCATGCACGTCTAAATCCTTGTTTTCATCGCTCTCGCCGTTATATCGGGTATTAACGTGCCACAGTTTCACATGTTCAATGGCTCATCTCGCGCATACAACCTGTGATCTAACAATGTTAATCACTTAATTATCAAGAGAAAATCTTGCAGAAATTTCATTACTCTACATTCAATATTTCTTGGTGCTATGATTTCTTTCCGTTTGCGTTGCTGAAGTTCACTGCACTCCGTTATCACCTGTCGTCACTGTTCTTGTCGTTTCGATACCTCCTTCTTATTTGGTGCTAAAAGTTACTTTTAGTTCGGTTTTTCATCCATGTTTATTTATAGGCATTTTACTTGAACTTTGTGTCTGATCAAAATGCCTAAATTCAAAGGCGTAACAATGCAACAAGTGATATGACTGGAAAAATGTTATGCTTATGATAAATTCACTGCGATATACCTTCTCATTATCTGCAGGAATGAATCACATTATGCAACTAAATTAATTACAGAAAATTAAAAAAACTAACTAATCATGAGAAATATTTCTCGAGAAAAAATATACTTCAGAATAAGCTTAAAAATAAGTAATTAAATTACGAAACAAATAAATAGTTGTATCTTACGTTCTTTCTGTTCAAGTCTCTCAACATTTACCGACAAATAAATAAGGACGATGAGTACAAATGAGCGGTAAGCTGGAGACAACGCTTCAATAAATTTTGATGAAAAAGTAATTGTTCACTTATTTGAATATAAATTTATAATGTATCGTCAGTCATTAAAACTAAGAAAAATCTGTATTTAGTGCTACAGTTATGAAAGGTTTGTAGTTATTTAAGTAAATATAGTTTTGAAAATACATCGTTTTTAGAAATATACTAATTATTTTCCTCTCCTTGAAGTAACACACACTGTTTGCTCCCGAAATATTTGTAAACCTACTCATGCTTCATGCATAGTCTTTAATGTTAAAAAAAATTGTATGTTGTATCACTCTGACAAGGAGACGAGTGGAAACTTCCAAACTACTCACGTAACTGTAAGAGACTTGTGTCAGTCGGTTGTCTCACATTGAGTGAAACCACTCAGACCCGGGGAATCAACGAAAAATATTCATATAATTGCATTATCCACAGAGACTAGTTTCATTCGGTTGTTTCATTCGGCTGAAAAATCGACTGAACTAAAAACCAATAGACTGGTTAGTCAGTTGTTAAGGCCAGTCCATTGTCCCATCACTAGTGTCAAGTATTACAAAGTTAGGCAATTAAGTCGCATAATGTGTTATATACATTATGATTCCCATACAGAATTAATGGACGGGAGAGCAGCTTTTAGAGTTCTGAGTGTCTCTCTGTTCACAGAGATACAGCTAACATTAAGTTTACCAAAAAAATGGCTCTGAGCACTATGGGACTCAACAGCTGTGGTCATTAGTCCCCTAGAACTTAGAACTACTTAAACCTAACTAACCTAAGGACATCACACACATCCATGCCCGAGGCAGGATTCGAACCTGCGACCGTAGCAGTCCCACGGTTCCGGACTGCGCGCCTAGAACCGCGAGACCACCGCGGCCGGCCTTAAGTTTACCAAAATGCCATTATATCGTTCCAGCGGTTGCTTTCTACTTGCTTCTTATGAGAAGTGAGGTATTGCATAAAGATTGATTGAGGTTTTCCTTATCCGTCTTGTGTGACAAACTAACAGTCTCAGGGATGGGTTGGGTTGTTTGGAGGCAGAGACCAAACTGCGAAGTCATCGGTCTCATGGGATTAGGGAAAGACGAGGAAGGAAGTCGGCCGTGCCCTTTCAAAGGAACCATCTGTGCATGGGCCTGGAGCGACTTAGGGAAATCACGGTAAACTCAAATCAGGATGGCCGGACGCGGGATTGAACCGTCGTCCTCCCGAATGCGAGTCCAGTGCGCTAACCACTGCGCTACCCCTCTCGGTAGACAGTCTCAATGGAGGCTTCTATCGAGCAGTCCAGTTATTTCAGTAGACTGATTCTAGAAAGTGTCATACACCGAATGGTGCATTGCTTTTTTGTACGGAACATGTTTCACATGAAACCTATTACCTGACCATGAATAAGACGCTGTTGCGGCTGACAACTGTCAGTAGAGTGAAGCGTAATTTGCAAGAGGGAAACCGTTAACGAAAAGTTAAATGATGGCAGCTGATGGAGTTAATGTATACTGAATGATTGATATGACAAGTAACAGAACTTTCATCTAATCTGAAGATGTGTTACTAAATGTAATAGGTAAAAACTCTGAGTGACTAGAAGAAGAGTTTAGAGGCAATTGATCAGGTATCAGTCGATTGCTATCTAAAAATCTTTGAATGGTGAGAGTGGTACATTTATGTTAATCATATCATAAGCGTTTGGGAACCTGTTTTACAATTCACATTTTCCGGCTACCATTTTCTTGTTCGTTCCATACAACGCTTGCATGAACTGTTCTCTTGTCCCCCAAGAGCACAAAACAGGCAGTTCAGCATATAAACTGCACCTTCACGTAACGTAACCCCTAACAGTGTCCGCAGGTAATATTTCTTTAGCGATTTGGAGTTGGCACACGCTCAGATAATTTAAACGTAAATGTAAGAACCGCGCAGCTGGTAGTCGCTGGTTTACAGCCCAGCCTAGTTACGTGCGCCGTTTAAAGATAGAAGACGTAGCCCTGGTCGATTCCGTGCTGGCGCAAGAGGCAGCCAGCCATCCACTCAGGAGCTAACTGACGCCGGCTGCCGGCGCACGGAGCCACTCTAAGCCACACCGCTTGGTCCGGTTTGCGTCTGAAGGTACCTTTATGCCCACATACCGAAAATTCTCTTTCTCACTGTGATTCCAATTTTGCAGGCGTTTAAATTAGTCTCTCAAAATTTATAGATATGCTTCTTTGACGTATACAGTTTTGTTCTATTACTTCTATTTCTCGACTGGAGTGTCGTTGGAGTCGTTACCCAGGATCCTAGGAAAACAGTGCCGGTACGCAATGTGTCAAGGCATTTGATCTCGGCCAGACTCTTGATGCAAAACAGTAGGACATTCTAAGATTGACCAGGTGCTGGACCTTCCACGTGCCGTCATGACAAGGTTTTATAGTAAAATGATTCGAATGAAATCAACACCGCCAGAATTAACTGTTGTGTCACCATCGACCATAGTGGACTGTACGATAGAAGGCCGACAGTGCAACAAATGACTCGTTTCTGTTTCCGGTGGTCTGCTTTTTGCTTAGCAAGAGTAGTACAATACAAAGTGCAGAGTATCTGAGTAGTCAACAACAAATATTCAGTGCTGACGAAGACGTGCACCAAAAATTGAAAACAATGAAAAGCATCATTCAATATGCCTTAGACATGTATGTTCCGAGTAGGGTCTTACGGGGTGTGAAAGACCGACCTTGTTTTAATAGCCGTGTTAGAAAACTGCTACCTAAGGAAAGAAAACGTCGTCACAGCCTTAAGCGAAGTCAAAACACGTATACAAATAAAAACTAAACGAAGCTGAAATGAGCGTAAGGTCTGTGAGGCAGACGTTAAATGTTTTTAGAAGTGGAATTTTTTCAGCCGATGTGAGTAAGAATCCTACTTATTCACTTAGTGACCATACTGGCACCGAAAAGGAAGATAACGCAGAGATCGCCTAAACACTGAATTCCGTCGTCCGAGTTTGTTTCATAGTGGGAAATCTCTACACGGTCCCTTTCAGTCATCGTACGAGCGTTGAAATGGCAGATATTGAGATAACATATGACGGTACAGGAAAGCAACTATAATCGATTAGTAGTGGAAACGCATAGGACCTGTAAGATTCTTCAAAGATTCTGAGAGAGAGCTGCTTCCCTTCTAGCAGCAGTTTATCGTTCTTCGCTTGAGCAACTGGAAGAAAGCGCAGGCCATTTTTCTTTTTTAGAAGGGTCTCAGGACGGATGCATATAATTACATGCCTATGTCGTTGACGTCAGTCCCTTGTGGAATTATGGAACATGTTTTATGTTCATGAATTAAGACTTTTTGGAGATGGAAAATCTCCTCTATAAAAATCAACAGGAATTCATCAAACAGAGACCATGGGTAATGCAGCCCATTTTGTTCCTCCATAGTGCTGTAGAGAACGGCGCTCAGGTTGATAGAGTGTTAGTTGGCTTCAGGAAGGCAATTAATACCGCCCCTCTCGGCCGTTTAGTGAAAAAAGTACGAGTATCAAAGCAGATTTGCAACTGCATTCAAGACTTCCTTGCAGACAGAACTCTACACGCCGATCTTGACTGAACAAAATCTACAGATGTAATTTACAGAGCGTCCATGATAGAACCGTTACGGTTTACGATGCAAAGTCTTAAACTTGGCTAAGAAACACTAACTGTGTAGATCTGAAAAGGTAGAAAAAGTCTGCCAAACAGTTGCGAAACAGAGGTTTATTAGCCCTTGACCTAGGCTTAGATATTTTTAAAAATATCTTCTTCACAAGGACACGTGGCTAAAATGACTTGCAAGTTCGTGGCGCCCTTCATCGACAATGCTGGAATTCAGTATGGTGTTGGCCCATTCTTAGCCTTGACAACAGTTTCCACTCTTACGGGCATACGTTCAGTTAGGTGCTCGGAGGTTTTCTAGGAAATGGATGCGCATTCTTCACAGTGTGTGACACTAAGGGGAGATATCGATGTCGGTCGGTGAGGTCTGGCACGAAGTCTGCGTTTCAAACCACCCCAAAGGTGTTCTGTAGAATTAAGGTCAGGCCGTGCATTATGAAGAGGTGCTCGATCGTGTTGAAAGAAGCAATCGCCATCCCCGAATTGCTCTTCAACGGTGGAAAGCAAGAAGGTGCTTAAAACATCAATGTAGGTCTGTGCTGCAATATTACCACGCAAAACAACAAGCGGTGCACGCCCCTCCATCAAAAACAGGAGCACACCGTAACACAGTCGCCTCCGAATTTTTCTGTTGGCATTACACACGCTGGCAGATGACGTTCGCCATACCCACACTCTGCCTTAGAATCGCCACGTTGTGTACCGTGATCCCACTGTTCAATAGTCCAATGCTTAAGCTCCTTACACGAAGCGAGGCGTCGTATGGCATTTACCGGCGTAATGTGTGGCTTATGAGCAGCCGCTCGACCATGGAATCCAAGTATCATCACCTCCCTCCTAACTGTCACAGTACTTGCAGAGAGTCCTTATGCAGTTTGGAATTTCTGTGTGATGGTCTGCATAGATGTCTGTCTATTGCACATCACGACCCTCTTTTACTGAAGGCGGTCACTGTCAGCAAATAGACGAGGTCGGCCAGTACGGTTTTGTGCTGTACGTGTCCCTTCACGTTTCCGCTTCACCAACGCATCGTTAACGGTGGACCTAGGGATGACACTCAATCAAATGACCGCGTTCAAAGTCCGTGAGTTCCACGGAGCCCCTCATTGTGCTCTCTCACGACGTGTAATGACAACTGTGGTCGCTGTTAGTACCTGGCAGTAGGTGGCAGCACAATGCGCCTAATATGAAAAACGTATGTTTTCGGGAGTTTCCGGATACTTTTGATCACATAGTATATATAAATAATCTAGTAATGGAAAACGTCGGAATTTCTTTAAGACTACTCGCAGATGATGCTGTTGTCTATAAAGAAAGTTGCAATGCCAGAAGACAGTATCGATTTGCATCGATTTGCAAAAGGACCTACGCAAGTTTGATGAAGTTTCAGTCTCTGGCAGTTGAGCCTGAACGTAAATAAATGTAATACATTGCGGATATATAGGAGAAGATGTCCACTACTGTACAGTTACAGTACTGATGTAAAATTGCTGGACAAAGTATTCATGTGGATGATGTAGACACTAACGTAACCGAAGGTGAATCTCCAAGTCCTGAAATTCCTGGCATGATAGAGCCGTTACTGTTTACAATGTAAAATCTGAAACATGGTTGCGAAGCAGCAACTGTGTAAATCTGAAGAGCTAGAAAAAATCGGCGAACCAGTTGCAAAACCCAAGTTTATTAGCCCTTGACCTAGGTTTCGATATTTCGAAAATTATCTTCTTCAGAAGGAGTGTGCCTTGTTACATCACATGATGGTACATTAGATTAGGTGAAGCCAATCGGCTCTTGTCAGTTGGGCTTTGTCTCTCGTATTATGTACAGGTAAGTTATGCAAATACAGAGGCACTGACACGTAGCAGTGAATAAAGGCACAGTGAGTGAGTGGGCGAGGTATCTGTCATCGTTTTTTTTTATTTATTTGCACGTGAAGTTCCGTAGGACCAAATTGAGGAGCAAATCTCCAAGGTCATCGAAAATCTCAGTACATGAAATTACAACGTAAAAGTAATAACAGATAAAAATAAAATATCTATGAACTCTAAAAATGTCAATCCATAAGTAAACGCAGTCAACAATACAACAAGAATCAGATTTATTTTCCAAGGCACTCGTCGACAGAATAGAAGGGGTGACCCGTGAGGAAACTCTTCAGTTTCCATTTGAAATCGTGTAGATTACTGCTTAGGCTTTTGAATTCGAGTGGCAGCTTATTGAAAATGGATGCAATAGTATACTGCACACCTTTCCGCACAAGAGTTAAGGAAGTCCGATCCAGACGCAGGTTTGATTTCTGCCGAATATTAACTGAGTGAAAGCTGCTTATTCTTGGGAATAAGCTAATATTGTTAACAAGAAATGACAATAAGAAATATATATATTGAGGAGCCAATGTCAAAATACGCAGACTCGTGAACAGGGATTGACAAGAGGTTCGTGAACTTACACCACTTATTGCCCGAACCACCCGTTTCTGAGGCAAAAAGATCCTTTTAGAATGGGAACAGTTACCCCAAAATATGATACCATACGACATAAGCGAATGAAAATAAGAAAAGAAACTAATTTTCGTGTCGACCGATCACTTACTTCAACAAGGTTGCGTAAACCTCTTCGTCCTCCCGCGTTCCGGCCAGATGACAACAGGACTGATTTTGTAGCTGTTGAGGCTAAATGCTCGCCAGTATGTGGCAACAATGGCAAATCCTGTTGTTCTACATTTCGTATCAGTTTACCAAATGGCGTATTCCAGCAGGATAATGTAAACCCCAACAGTGGATTTCACAACTCAAATGCCTTGAACGATCCTTGACTCGCCCCAGTTTCCTTAGGTTTCACCTATACAACATGTCTGTGGCACAATGTAGAGCGTATCCTTCCATACTACCCTCCAAGGAACAAGTCATGAACACACCTACGAGGTATTTCGGGAATGTCAAGAAATTCCGCAAGACGACATTCAGAGGCAGCTTACTTCCATGCCACAACTGATACTAGAGTTTCTTCGTGCCCGCCATTCTCATGTTGATGACGTACATCAGTCCCGAATGGAATGAAAGATTAAAGATTTAATACCCTATTACACGATGAGTATACCTACAACGTCTGATAAATATCAGACAAGTACTTGGTTGAAAAACGCATTACATTTACGCCAGTATATATTACCAAAGACTGTTTACTCTTTACATGTCTTTAACGATGTGGGGACACTGAAATAAATAAATAAATAAATGATGTTAAAGGAAAACGAGATGTTAAAGATTTTAATGCTTCTATGAGGGGCCTTCAATAAGTAACGCGACAATGTTTTTCTCTCGTCTAATTTCTGTTGAAAAATATGGAATTGTTGTGAGATATCGCGGAATATTCCCGCTTCATCCCCTGTAGTTTCACGAATTTATGACTGATGCTGTAACTAAACGTCCGAGACACGTCTTTAGCCGAGGGACGCTCCCGGGAGAGAGCTATCATTGAGTTTCATTTAGCGGAAAACAGGAACTTCCCAGTAATTCGCCAGCGCTTGCAGAATTTCAGTGGAGACCTGGCAGTAAACAGTAACACAGTGAGTCATTGGGCGAAGCGTCTGTCATCATCGCAAGAAGGTCGCGCAACCTATTCGACCTCCTGCGTTGCTGCCAGCCGCACACAGCTGTTATCTACCACAACACACTCATTCAGAGTGATCGACGGATCACATCAGGCACCTCGCTGCTCAACTGGACTTCTCTCTCGGAGGTGCTGACACGCTCGACTACCATTTGGGATACTTAAAAGTGGGAGCCGGCTGGGTTCTTCGCCGCCTAACAGAGGACTACAAAGAGAAACGAAGCACATCAGTGCGGAACCCAGATGATGTGGGGTGTTGAATTGCTTACACGTTACGAGGCTGATCGTGACAATTTTTTGTCGACACCGACGATCAATTATGGTTTCATAACGCCGAACCAGAAATAAAATGGCAGCCCGTGGAGTTGATCCACGCCGAAGAAAAAGTTCAGAACTGCACCTTTAGGCGGAAAAATGATCTTCTTGGACTCTAAAAGGGGTCAGTACGTTTGATGTACATCCTCATCGTGCAGCGATCACCTCTGACATGTATTCTGCTACCCACAGGAAACTGAAGAAATGACTTCAGCCTTTCGTCGCCACAAAAGTGCAAATAAATTTCTCATTCTCCATGACAGCGCCAGGTGTTACACAAGTTGGCGCACCGGAAAGAAGTTCAAAAAACTTCCTACTACTGTTCTTCCTCATTAACCCAACAACCCGGAGCTCGCTCCTTGTGACATCCATCTGCTTGCCTCAACGAACGCTGTACTCCACGGGAAGCGGTAAGTGGATGATGGGAAGCTTATTGGTACAGGAAGACGTTGGGTCTGACGTCAGCTACTAGAGTCGTACCATGTAGACATATAGACCCTACCAGAAAGGTTGAGGATGAGTGTCGCAGTGAACGGAGAAGGTGTTAAAAAATAGGATTTGTAACGAAAAAAGTGGGGAATAATATTATGTGTTGGAATTCTGAATAGAACTAACATGCTTTCAAAAAAAGTCTCATAACTTATTGAAAGCCCCTCGTAGCTATTTTAATGTCACTTCATCCTTAAACTGATAACTTATGAAATGATATGGTAATAAACTCTGTAGAAATAAGTAAGACACATATAGACTCAGAAGAAGCAAAATGTCTTCTTAGACACTCTGTCATGTCGATGAATTTAACTCGAGTGGATTTTTCCGAAGGAGGGAAACAAAGAAGTTAGAATGACTTCAACAAACACAACCAAATTCAATGAAAGGAACTTTTAAGCGAAGGAAGAAGTTCAGCTGATGACATGCCCAATGTGAACAGCTTTGTCATAATCGCACGTACCAGCATGAAACTTTCTGTCCTGCATTTCTGTATCCCTAAATTAGTCAGATATTCCACCATAGCTGATTACTAAAACTGTAGCATTGTGAGTGGTGCTCTTCAATTCTGTCTTCGGTAAAAGAACTATAAAGAGTCGAACGTGTAACTAAATGTATTGACCTGCCGTAGGAACTAACTCACGGAACAGAAACCGGTCGTTTGCTGATGTTATCATGTTGTCGGATCGAAAGCGGCTATTTTTGCACGTAATTGATATAGACTCCGTGGCCTAATTTCCATGCTATTATCCACGCCGTGAAATATGCTCACGACAGTGCACGCAAAGCTTGTGAGATCTGTTTCTGCTTGCATTTTCTGACAAGAGCTCACCTTCCTTTACAGAATAAGACTTGGCTCTTCGGAAGGCAAAACCTTGGTACCTATATGTTGACTGAAACAAGAATCAATTTCCATTATTTAGTTAATATTCTTACCACATTAAAGAAAGTCCTTCACTTCAGCCTTTGGCCTACGAAACGCTGTTGCAGCTGACGTTTTGTTCTGCCGTAATGTGTAACTTATTCTGATGAGTCGAAACTTTGTGACCACCGCCTGCTTTGAAATGGCTGCGGTAGTAGTCAAAGGCAAGATGGCAAGAGCGAACATTGTTGTTATTCAGATGTATCCCGTCATGTCTGACGTCTTTCCCAACAGCGATGCCATCTTCCAGCAGGATAACAGTGCCACAAGGCCAGAATCGTGCCACAGTACTCTGAGGAGCATGGTACTGTACTCAATGTCTTTGCCAACAAATTCCCCTCATTTAAGTCCCATGGAACACATCTGGGATGCTATTCGGCGCCATATCAGCACTCACAAGCCACCAGCCTTTAATTTACGGGAACTGGATGACCTGTGCGTAGACATCTGGTTTCGCATATCTCTGGGAACCTTCCATGACCTTGTTTAATCGACATCACGCAGGATCACTGCCTTATTGCATTCGGAAGTTGGACCAAAAGCACACTAGACAGGTGTTATACTGTTCTGACACATCAGTGAAATTTGAAACGTGAATGGATGGTTTTAGATAGTCGAAGTGTCTTCTGTTATCTCTTAACTACAGATTTAAGATTATCTTCATAGGTTTCTCTGACAGGAAATGTTACGCTTATGAAGGGTGACCAGAAAGTTTCTGCTTGAGGGCCTTGCTGCAGTGTATAGATAAAGCAGCGCGGCTCCGATGAGGTTCTGTAAGCACCGACCAGCAAGAAATTGGTGTAGCATTTGTGTCTTGCACGCAGTAAATATGGAAACGTGAACTATGGCTACTTTATTATCAAATTCTTCTGATCGGGAATAACGTTATGTTACTATTTTCTTGGCTGCCTAATGACAAACCCTGGCAGACATCCAACGGAGAATTAATTATGTGAATGGAGCAACATGACTGTCTGTGGAATACTGAGCGACAAAGGGTGCTGCTGCTTCATGATGACGTATGACCCGATACCGCAAGTGCCCTAAGGTGGCACTTACCCCAACTCAATTTGGAGACAGCCGAATACCAGCCCTACAGTCCTGATCTCACCCTCACGCTGTTATCATGTCTCGATCCTCTAAAAAAGCCTTGAAGCACCGGCTAATATGTCGGACGAGGTTGTGCAGCAGGCAGTTGCGAACTACACGATGTCTTACCAAACACGTACATTCAACCTGGAGCATCCGTGGGATGATTGCTTCAGTGCTCACGGCAATTTTTCCTGCTTGACACCGATTCTGGACTGTACATTTTTCGAAAAGAAGCTTTTTGATCGCCCCTTGCTTGATTAAACTCGTAGGATACTTGCTGTTAAGTAGTGTGATGCTTTCATTTTCCTTGCATTGTATATGCTATTTGAAGGGGTCTTATTTTTGATACAATACCGAAGTCTTACAGTTGTGAAATGTTTATGAGTTTGGTATGATGCGGATGGCCCCACATTCCGCTCTTGTGCCAACCTCTTCATCTCAGAGAAACACTTAAACCCCACACACTCAATTATTTGTTGGATGTATACCACTTTCCTACAGCTTTTACACTCAGTAACTCTCTCTAGTACCATGGACGTAATTCCCTTTTGTCTTAAAGAAAGCGGTATTATCTGTATTACCATGGATGTTGTTCCCTTATGCATTAACGAATGTCATATCATCCTGTATCTTGGTCGTGTCAGGGGCTTCAATAGCATAGATGTGTATTAACTAGCTCACCCCTCAACCCTGGGTTTGATTCTAGACATCTTGGCTTCAGAACCCAGTGATGTCATTTTTACCAATACCTGCGTGTTACCTTTCTGCAGGGCAATGACATGACAATCCAAGATGACGGTAGGTAACTCCACCTTACCTTCACGTGACAAGCCAAGCACCTTTCCGCACATCACGCCCTCCCTTCTCACTGTCTCATTGTCTGTCACTTTCTCAGCCTACAAGGAAACTAATCGCTCCACCAATTCATTTTGGTTATTCCAGCGGCAAAAAATCGACATTTGCTTGTGATTCATTAGAAACGTCAAAGGAAGTTACCCCAGTTTGGCCTACGGTATGGCTCCGTGTTTGTATGATAGAACTCAACAGCTAGGACTACTACGTGAACGAGGGGGTATGTCAATTTTGTTCTTAACTATTACTGATAAAAGCGTAAGCCTAAGTAGGTGTCGCTGCATGCAATGGAATCTATCCTAATTGTATCGTATTCTTTCGTTGATTGGTCAATCGAACGTTGTCATGAAAACAGGAGAAAGGTATTATTTAACCCAGCACGTAGGGCAACATTAGACTACGTCAATGAAAAACAAAACGCAAGAAACAGGAAAAGAAACAATGACCGCAAAGGAGAAGGTGGGAAAATATCGATCATATGGAAACAACGGCTCGAACTACAGAGGGAATAACCAGCCACCGTGGGAGACAGACGTAGAAGAACAGCAGAATGGAAACTGGAGAGAACCACAAAATCCAAATCCGTAGGAGACTGCAGAACCACAGAAACCAAAGAAATAACTGTGAGAACAACAGTCAGTGCCAGCAAAATAGCCAACAAGATCCAAATATCCAGATCATGCCACCTAATCTGTCTCACGAGAAGCGTTGCCATTTGTAGAATAGGTGTATACAGTAGTTCATTTAGCTTTCAAATGATAGAGCACAGCAATCACTTGTTCATTTCTTGTAGGTTTCATTAGGCAAATCTATATTTCGGTTACTGTATAGCCGTTATCAATATACCATTTCATAGTATCAATGCATGTTCTAGAATGTCAGTCCCCTGTTGTTCTGGCTTCTGTTACAGATCTTTCAAGACTTCATTGAAACTAAACAGAAATGGTGCAATGACAAAGGTTAGGCACTTGCCTAAATCTAGATTTGCCGAAAAAAACTTGCAAGAAAAGGACGACAGATTGCTGTGCCCTATCGTTTCAAAGTCATATTACAGTCGTTGAGTGCAGTTCATTTAGGTTACAATAAATAATTATTTTGTACAAATATCTTCAATGAATCAGCAATTTATAGGTGATATCATGTATCGTAGTCTAGATAATCCATTTATTCAATCTCAGTATTTGGTGTATTTGTGATTGTCATTTGTTAGCTTACGGTATGACTCTCTGTGAAACGTGGTCGAATGAGTTGCCTGGTTATTACATCACAGTAGCAACGTCTTCACTGCCTGTTTGAAAATCAAAGTAAAAAAAAAAAAAATAGTTCAAATGGCTCTGAGCACTATGGGCCTTAATATCTGAGGTCATTAGTCCCCTGGAACTTAGAACTACTTAAACCTAACTAACCTAAGGACATCACGCACATCCATGCCCGGGTCAGGATTCGAACCTGCGACCGTAGCGGTCGCGCGGTTCCAGAATGAAGCGCCTAGAACCACTCGGCCACACCGGTCGGCAAAATAAGTGATAACTCCCTGATAAAATGACACTTTCTTGTTGCATGACTGCCCATGAAAGTTGATAAACTAAGCTCTTTGTCCAACCATCATTTTACCTATGTTTCAAATGGCCATTAAGTCTGTGGACCACACTGTCGTTGTCCATTATCACGTTCCAATGAGAGCAAGAATAGTAGTCAAGAAACGATGGCATTATAAACATCTAATAGAGGTGTATAATTCTCGTAGCAGTGTCTTCTATAATATTTCTGTGGTCTGTGGGATTATTTCTTTCCTTTTCCGGGGTATATTGTACACTACCCAATAGGCGAGTGTACGTTGCTTTCTACTGTTTTGCAGTAACGAGATTGTGGCCATGCCACTGTGAATGTTTGTCTCGATATTCGGTTGTGTTATGGGTGATATGAGCTGCCCACGCATTAGTTGCAGTGGGGACACTAAGTCATCTGGAGTTCTGGGCCATCACCACTCGGACGATGAAACCTTTCTAGAGGAGATACGGATGGTAGCTGAACAGCTTGTTGAAAGTATAGAGGAGGTCAAGAAAGAAGTAGCGGGTGTTAAGGAAGGGAGAGAAAACATCTATAGAGGCGTTTGCCTATGTTTTTGCCACCTTGGATTTGAACCAAGTATATCATCAAATTCCATTCTAGAGATCTTTCTATTTTGTCGGTACCATAAGAGCGCTGTGGGCAAAATGTTTATTATGAAGTGCGAAGGTGTACAGTGCCGTTCATTGTGGTGTGGCGTACCTCAAGCCCAGGAAAGGGAAGGCCCTAGGAAGAAAAGGACCATTGGTGAGGATGAAGGTCATCCTACACTAGAGAACTACTTTTTAGTACTTTACAGCAGCGCCGATTCAACAAGAGGAAGACTGGTGGCAGTTTTGTAACATGTTAAGCAATCCGTACGAAACCATGACACACTAAGTTTCAGATGTATGAATCTAGGAGGAGTTGCCACGAGACAGAGTATGTACGCAGACGAACGAGAACTCGGTTGCAGACCACTCTGAAATGTGGTGACATCGCCACTGGAAGGACATGGAACCGGAGAAGTTTATGTAGCATAATCTAAGGGTACAAAGGGTTTAGAAGTAAATTTGACAGGTGTTCGAAAAGAAAAAATTTAATACTAACATCTAAACCTCCAGCAGGTGTCAGACACTCAGATCGGTACGAAACGTTGTACGTCGGTAGAATATCAACCAAAATTCCGATGTAGTTCGTGCTACGTGACGTCGTCCAGTAGAACATGCGCAAACGCTAATTTAAAGTTACACCACAACAATGAAGTACAGGAAAAACGTATCTCTGAGGGATTCTTCAACAGATCTCACGTAGATGCGTTGGTAGGGCTTGAGATCGACGCATCAAAAGTCTCGCGGTCTCGGGTTCAGACATCAATGATGATTTTTTTTAACGGTTTCTGCTTTTTGCGAGAAACTGTTACATGGGAGGACATGTAAAAGGACTTTAGAAATTTGCAGTAATGTTCTCTTAGCAGTCTGCTTTCGCTTCGTTAGTGGAAAGTAGCAAACCTGTAGAGTACATTTGAATAGATATATGTGATTATCCTTCACAGATGCGTGCTCTATAGTTTTGCTGCTTTCAATTAACGAAGTGAAAGCGGACTGCCAAGAGAACATTACTGCAAACTCCGAAAAGTCCTTTTACATGTCAGGAACATGTTCTCCCAAATAACAGATTTATGCAGAAACAGTAAAAACAATCATCAGTGGGGCTTGAACGCAGGACCTTTGTTACGCCGACTTCACGCTCTGCCAACTCACATACGCGAGATCTACAGAAGAATCACTCACAGATGCACTCTTACTGTGACCCGTAGTTCTGGAGTTACTTTTAATTACTGCTTTCGCATATTCTACAGGGTGACAATACATAGCACGGCCCAGATTGTGTTTTGGTTGATGCTCTATCAACATACAGCGTTGGGTACCGATGGAGTGTCTGACATCTGGAGGTTTGGGTGTAAGAGTTGTGTGGAGTGATGCTGTTTGCGTGATGAATGGATGCAGTGCCAGCCTAACATAGGGGTATGCATGATGGTAAATGGTACTAACACGACTCACAGACCAGAGACACTTCACACCATATTGACAGTGAAGGATGCTATGTTTAACTAAACATGATAACACCAATGTCTCCTTTTCATTTTATTACAGTCACTGAGATAATCTTATATGGGTTCATACTGCATTTATTCAAAGGATTTATTCTTCTGGTGTTGTTCTGTTCTTCACAAAGTATTTGTGAAAATGGGTGTAAAGATATAGCATTGAAGCATGTTATGAGGATTCTGCAGATCTTGGTAGCTGTCAGTTCCAGTATTGATGTGCTTGTGGCGTGTCGCAAGACAGCACACTGCAGCCAGCAGTGACAGTGACAACCATGATGCACCTTGAAGGAGAACACTTGCGCCCTGGGCTACCGTGAACGCTGCCAAGTGGAGGGCCAGTCCACACGCTGAATGAATGCCACGACAGCTGGAGGCCAGTCAGCCACCTTCACAAGCAAACGAAAGTCAGATTATAGGGGGACCTGTGCCACATGACGCAGCTGCCATGAACCAACACACCCAGGGTAGCTGTGAACGGAGGTGTCCTGCCAGACAATAGTGGCGCGCAATGACACCACACCACTCCATTGAGAGGCTTGCAGACGGCCTGTTACCGAGTAACTCACAGCGACAGCAACCGCCCACTGAGGGGTTGTGAATGGGACTCAGCTGACAGAAAGCTCAACTGTGATGTCATGCCACACTCTCGAGGGACCTGCAGAAATGTCACTGCTACAATAAGTCCTGAAGGATTCCCCCAGGCGGACACACTCCTCTACAAAAAAAATGGCTCTGAGCACTATGGGACTTAACATCTGAGGTCATCAGTCACCAAGAACTTAGAACTATTTAAACCTAACTAACCTAAGGACATCACACATATCCATGCCCGAGGCAGGATTCGAACCTGCAACCGTAGTGGTCACGCGGTTCCAGCCTGCAGCGCCTAGAACCGTTCGGGCACTCTGGCCGGCCACTCCTCTACAGATGGCGTGCAGAGTCTGATGGCTGTGATCTGGGCGAGTTTCTCCAGTAGTCACGTACTGTAATGCAGACTACTGCTGGCAATTGTGGAAACATGACACACTACTACTGGCATACTGAGAGACCAGAACTCATCACTAGAGTACAAGTTGTGCACCAAATGCAACACTGTCTCACAACATAGTATGAGGGAAGGCTGCACTCCTTCAGCTACATGGTCGAGAGACAAGATGGCGGCAGAGACGTCTTTTCTGAACTGGACATGTTGGGGGCCCTCCATCAGCACTCGTGTCCCATTGCCTCATACCAGTTATCATGTCTATCATACCTGACAGCTCGCCTGACTATCGATTGCTGCCAGGTCGAGATAATGCCAACAGCCCAGCTGCCGTCCTGATTCTGCCAAGGACAACATAGGGGATCAGAACCAACTGCTGCTGCTTCTACATCAGGGATTGAGTGAAGGGCAACACTCACTCTGGCACAACCTCGGTGCATCTTGACGCTACAGCCAGTCTAGAGACAATTTGTGCTTCTGTCTAGTGTCATGTTTTATCAGTGTGAATTTGTAAATATAAATTGGCATCCCAGAAATTCTTGCAGAAGAAGCGATAGGATGTTTTGTGTAACACGTGATTTCATGTAATTCTGTATATTTTCTTGTGCGACTTATTTAATTTTTGATACAGCCATACTTGTAAAAATAAGTTGTCATGCATATACCCTATATGTCAATATTCAATTGTCTTGTAGGTATTAGAAACAATATTACATTGCCCTCTGGTATAAGCACACCAGATAACACAAGTTACTTGCTTGTTTACATTTTGGGAATGAGTGTATTACTTATATTATAATTGTTATCTGTTTATGTATTATGGACGATTGAAGCCATATAGATGACTAAGCAGTGTCAACTCACTGGGACAGAGGACGATTCAAACTCCATGGAATTTCAATCTGATTATGGATACTATGCATCTCTGACCTCAGAAACTATGTTAGTGACCAAAAATGTTACTGTAAGAACCTTTTAGCCGCTTAGTAATTGTTCTCTGAAGTCTGTGGTGTAGCAACGATCTTAGGGTCCACATGAATCATACTAAACACTGCAACTATCGTATGTTTTTCTTGCAGGCATGCAGCTTTGTGTGAGTGAGTGACCACTGTGCTGAATAAGAATGCTTTTTACGTGTGTGGTCTTGGTCGGCCAAGTCATCCCTATCCCTTATGTTAACATTACAAGGTCTCAACACTATTCAATGATATCGTCTGTCCTGTACCACACTACACAATTTTGAATTGAGACACTACTCATGTGGAAATCAATCATACGTTAGGGGCCGAGAGAGAGGACAGGTCACTCTCTCACTCATTTTCATATTCAAAGCTATTCTTTAAAGTTGTTATTACATGCGAGAAATCATTTCCTGTGAGACAACAGGAAATTATCGATATATCCGGGTGTTGCTGGGAGCATGTACATTGATAACTCATGCTGGATCTTTATGGCAGCTCTCCATCGAATAGTATATTCTGGAGTTGAGAACAAGCAGGTGGTTTGCTTATTTAACAAGAAACCTTGCAGTGGATATTTGGGGTTTGGAAGGAAAGATACATCTCAATCATTTCCTGGGGAAAGAAAGCTGCTCCCAAGAATTTCATGCACTGGTGTGCGGACAATGTTTTAGGCCAAGGAGGCGAGAAACGGCATACCTGCACCTCCCTTTTAAGTGTTTCTGCTCACAGGTATGGCCGCGGTGCAGGAGAGAAAGTTGGTTGCCCAGCTGAGGCTTTCGACGGTGTCGCAAGTGCCCATTGCGTATGTACCTGGCGTCCATAAATATCTGTAAGTTGCCATACTCACCTTTGACCGGACGCTGTAGATTGAACCCTCAGGTGGTGTCGTCCCTCAGCCTGCGGAGTTTTTTTTTTTTTTGGGAAGCATCAGGCCTCGTAGGAATTTTAGTATGGGTCACTACACAGTCTGGTCTATGGCCTATGGTCTATGATCTATGTTGGAACTCAAAGGACGTCTCTTAGTTTAGTCGAAGCCCCTGGTCAGAATGCTGTAACGTCTGGCCCGTCAAGATCACAATCTCCTTGATAAATATGATGTTCACTTTAGGCCAAAACGAAAACACTCAAATCATGCTGTCTAAAGTGGCCACGGGAAACACAGTTTGGGAGTATAACGTCTTTTCCCCCCTGCACGCAATTTACGACTGAGGGATTTGCTGCTTCTCTAGCAGGGAAAAATGTTATTAACTTTGGTTACAATTGATCCAGAGGTTGAGCAGACGAGCGAGGGAGGTGATGTTGTGCTTTTGGAGCCTTGTTGTTGGCACAAAACCCTGTGGGGAGGGTTGTATTGGTGCACTTTTCGAGTTTACCGAAATTTGATGGAAAGGTGACGAGCGGAGAAAAACACTTCTGATTTACGAGTCCGGTCTCGAGGGGAAATTCTGGACCTGACTCTTGTTATGAGGGTTGCACTCCGGACTTTGACTTTTCACTGGCACAGGTCTTGACTGGGGCACTTGTGATGAAGTCTTAGCCGTACCGATAGTTTGGACCTCAATTATCTCGGACGAATCCCAATGCCTAGGACAATTTTATGCGTATCAGGTCTGCTGCCTTTACGTTTGATATCATTGTGCGCACTGCCAAATACGGGAGTCAAACTAGTCCATGATATGGCAGCGAAAATGAGTGTCACATGCTGGAATCTGTCAAGATTTCAAGATGTAACCGGTCATACGAATGAAAGGAAATTAACTTTCGTAAAATGACTGAATTTCTAGTGAAACACTCAATTTCTGCATTACTTTGAAGGAGAGAGTATATATAAGGAGTGAGATTTATGCAACGTATGTATGCTGTCTGCGAAGTCAGATAAGTCAAGACTTTAAGTTGTTGACAAAGCATTATACTACTCTCGTTCTCTCATTCTGCTGTAGCTCAGTTTCGTCAGTCTGTGCAAGCCGAACAGTGCCAATTTACACAGTTCAGGTGAGGAAGCTTAATTACTTTTTTGAAAAAATTCACTGTGTTCATATATCTTTGAGCACTGTCAAGAAGGCTACATTGTGCTTGGATTTTACATTTTAATACCCTTAAAATACTAAGTAGTAATTGGGTGCCTCATTAAAATAGCATGTTGATGACCCAAAAAGGAGAGGGGCAAGGGGATGGTAGATTGATTGGAAGCAGGGGATTGGGCTTCGATTGGGGAAGACCTGCTGGATTGTGATGTCATCGACCCTAGATCAAGGCGATCCACAGACACTGGCAAAAATGCCGTCTCTGCGTCCTGAAGCCCGGATCTCTACACATTTTTTTAGGATAAATTTCAGTTATCAGTTACAAATAAATTTTATTACACTTTACTGGTTTCGAGAAATTAATGTGCATATTAGTTTAACAGACGTCAATATCTTCTTCATAGAAGGTTAATGATGTACTATGTTTAGAAATTTACATACGGTGTATGATTGTTTTAAACACAGATTGACAATTTACAATAACTGAATCACATCCATGAAGCGGTTATTGACGTCTGCTAAACTAATAATAAGGTTAAAAGATGACATATTAATTTTTCAAAACCAGTGAAGCGTAATATAATTTATTTGCCGCTTGAGCCGTGGTAAAAATTGCTGTTTTGAAGAGTGCACCGCAGCGCGTAGTGTGAAGCAGTCGCCCTCAGTTTCTGGCGGTGGCGCCGCTGTGGCAATCGCAGCTTTGGTGTCTCCCTCTGCTGGGAAAGGGGAAAGGTTGCCTGTTCACGTGCATTTAAGGGACCCTATGAGCCCGGCAGTTGGTCAGTCAGAGTGAGGTGAGTCTGTCAGTCTCGGCGAGTCTGCCCAGTTGGTCAGCCGGGTCAGTGTGGGGCAGTCTATGTCTGTCGCCCGGAGTGCTAGTATGTGTTAGGCCACCAGTCTGCTCGAGTTTGTTCAGGCAATGGTCATTGGCGGTTGGATCGATCGGTTGATCGATCGCGCACTTGGACACGAGATGACTTGTCCGCCTTGAGCGTCGGTGCATGTGAGGTCGCCACGTTGAGTCCAGTGACTGCGCCACAGAGCGAGGGGCAGTGGCTTCGCGGCCGACACGAGAGCAACAGGAGTCAACCCACGACATCGGTTTGGCCGGAGCAAGCTGCGACGCCGTGAGACGGGAGATCGGCGCGCCTTCCTGTGTCCGTTGAAGCGGCTGGCTGCGGACGGTTCGGAAGAGCGTTTTGGGGGTGCTGCGCCAGGTCTTCGCCAGACATCGCAGTTTTTTTAGAAGTTAAGTGATTCTTGATATGTTGTTTCATTTACTTGTTAAATTCTACGTGTTTCTTGGTTAGCCTCTCGTCCCCAGCTTGTTCGTCTGTCTCTCGTCCGCATTTGTTAGGCAGATAGCGTTTCTCTGTCTGTCTGTCGGTCTCCCACACGTTAATAGCTGCAACTGTCATGTTTGTCGGATTCGGTGTTAACGAATTTATAGAATTAAGGTGTAAAGGCTGAATTCCTGATATATGTATTTATCTTGCCTATCATCTTGCAGTAGGCAGTATATGTGTAATGTAGAGCATGTTGTACATTTTATGTAAGTCTGAATTTCATGGATTTTATTTAAATAGTCATTTTTATAAAGTTGCCACCCTTACACCGTAAGAGTCCTTTTAAAAACAAATTGCACTTTCGGTAAATAATTTCGAGGGTGCTTTTCTGCTTATAATTTTCAAATCTGTTTTTGAAAAGTCTTTTATGAATAAAATTACCATTTGTTAAAGGTAATTTCATTTTCATCAATTACCCCCTGGCATCTACATCAACACTCACCTAGTGTGACTAAATTTGTTAATGTTCTTGATGAGTCGCTAGTAAATAAAGTAAATTCTTTAAGAAAAGATTTTGAAAGTAATTTCACGGTTCACCACTGATGACTGAAAGTTATCCTGAGAAATAAAAGTACAGTTCCTGAAAAAAAGAGCCACGAATGAATTAATATATCTAGATAAGTACTCAGGTCTGAGGTGTCAGGTCGATAGCACATGGCTATACTACTGTTTTACATACGCTTCATTTCTCTACAATTCGGTGGACACCTCTTCATCAATTATCTTATTAGCCCACCCATGTTTCAACATCGTTCTACAACACCAGTTGTCAAGCCCTTTGATCCTCTTCTTTTTCTGTTTTCCCGGAATCTATTTTTTATTACCATGCGATACTATGCTTCAAACGTCGATCCTGATAAATTTATTCCTCTAATTAAGGAAGTTCAAATGGTTCAAATGGCTCTGAGCACATCTGTAATCCATAACTTAGAACTACTTAAACCTAAGTAACCTAAGGACATCACACACATCCATGCCCGAGGTAGGATTCGAACCTGCGACCGTAGCAGTCGCTCGGTTCCGGACTAAAACGCCTAGAATCGCTAGGCCACCGCGGCCGGCACTTAAGGATGAAGTACTAGTGTATAAGTAATTCCTGTATGTAAAGTTTCTCTCTCTAGTTTCTTACGACTTTTCTTTTCGCCAGCACAGAATGTAAGGGGTTTAAATTTTATCGTAATAGCCGTGAAGGTAATATTCCCCTTCAGTCCTGAGGTATCACGCAAGACACCTCCACGTTTTACTTTTTTCTCAGGTGCGTATGCAGCTGACCGTTTTATTGCCTGTGGTATCATACACGATAAACATGACACAACTTGATTGTTCAACCAGTCGACCGGAGGTGGTACCACTGATGGGCAACTTCGCGTTCTTCAACTGTACATCACGTCTCGGTGCAACAAAAGTGAATGTTTGATATCAAGTTTGCATTTTTAACTATCTTGGATTACAGTAAATATGGGAAAGTTGTTTAACGATTATGGCCAGTTTATTGTAATAAAACAACCTGCTGCATGCTGGGTCGATAACTCTCCTATCTGAGACCCAAAATATCACGTATAATAACCATCCATGAAAGTTAATTATTTATTTGTGTGGCCATAGTGCTCATAATTGCTTTATAATTCTTGAGGTATTTTTGTTCTGTCGTTGAAACTACAAAAATGCGTCATTTTTTCATCAGCCGATTTTCGCTTTGTTAATGTAAACCATCATGACTGGTCTGTAATTAAGTTATCTACATTTTGATTTGCTTTTAGAGCGGATACAGTTCGTTGAGATTAGATTTATATTTACTTACGGTAATTTTTGGCCGGTTTCTCGCTTACATCAGGAACTGCCGTCTGCTTGCACAGTGTTGTTTTTCTGTGTTGTACACTGATAATTTTGCTCTAATGTTTAGATGTTCGGCAGCAACATGTATTTCTTATGTTTTCCACAATACAGTTCTATGCACACCAATGTATTTACATCTATTAATTTTTCTATGTGATTCATGCAAATGTTGGATTGTGATCCTGAAATAGGTGAGCCCATGTATTAATCTTATTCTTCTATGTAGTAATCTTTATTGAATTCGAAATAATTTTGTTGTGTTATAGATTGAAATTATTCGATTTTGATGAATCATATACAAAAAATAATATTTGAAGACATAATAACATAGAAAAGCAACAATGTCATCTACTGGCACACATACATGGATGGCATAATATGCATGGTAGATAAGCCAAAAACGGAATACAGCAACCAAACAAAGACATAAATACTGAACACACAAAAAGTTGACAATAGAAGAAGCACAAGAAAACACACTCAACTTTTTACACGTAACCATAAGAATAGACAATAACAAACACACATTTCATATATACAGAAAGCCCACAACAAGTGACATTATCTTAAATGCAACCTCAAACCACGGACAGAACCACAATCAAGCAGAAATCAGATACATATTAAACAGGCTGAACAGTATCCTCCTAAACACTTTTAAATACGAGAAAGAGTTAGTCATTATAAAACAAGTAGCATTAAAAAGTTGACACAAAGAAACAATGGTAGACACTCTGAACAAAAAAATAAATAAGAATAAAGAGACAAATAATGAAAAAAACTAACCAAACCACACTAAGTCATACAACCTGCACTATAACAAAAAAGGGTATACAATGACCTACCACAACAAATTCACTCATAAAAGAGCTAACATATTCAAGTAACAAGGCATAAACATTGCTTACAAAACAAACAATTCCATACAAAAGCACAGCCCTAAACTGAAATCAAAACCAGACAGATACCAACAATGTGGTATCTATCACCTCAATTAAATAGATTGCGAGAAGATATACATTGGAATGAGTGACAGGATATTCAACTTAAGGTATGTAGAACACATGAGAGCATTTAAATATGGTACAAATCATTCAACATTTGCAGATCATCTAAAAGAACAACACCGTAGACCAAGCAATATTGAAAACTACACTCCTGGAAATTGAAATAAGAACACCGTGAATTCATTGTCCCAGGAAGGGGAATCTTTATTGACACATTCCTGGGGTCAGATACATCACATGATCACACTGACAGAACCACAGGCACATAGACACAGGCAACAGAGCATGCACAATGTCGGCACTAGTACAGTGTATATCCACCTTTCGCAAGCAATGCAGGCTGATATTCTCCCATGGAGACGATCGTAGAGGTGCTGGATGTAGTCCTGTGGAACGGCTTGCCATGCCATTTCCACCTGGTGCCTCAGTTAGACCAGCGTTCGTGCTGGACGTGCAGACCGCGTGAGACGACGCTTCATCCAGTCCCAAACATGCTCAATGGGGAACAGATCCGGAGATCTTGCTGGCCAGGGTAGTTGACTTACACCATCTAGAGCACGTTGGGTGGCACGGGATACATGCGGACGTGCATTGTCCTGTTGGAACAGCAAGTTCCCTTGCCGGTCTAGGAATGGTAGAACGATGGGTTCGATGACGGTTTGGATGTACCGTGCACTATTCAGTGTCCCCTCGACGATCACCAGAGGTGTACGGCCAGTGTAGGAGATCGCTCCCCACACCGTGATGCCGGGTGTTGGCCCTGTGTGCCTCGGTCGTATGCAGTCCTGATTGTGGCGCTCACCTGCACGGCACCAAACACGCATACGACCATCATTGGCACCAAGGCAGAAGCGACTCTCATCGCTGAAGACGATACGTCTCCATTCGTCCCTCCATTCAAGCCTGTCGCGACACCACTGGAGGCGGGCTGCACGATGTTGGGGCGTGAGCGGAAGACGGCCTAACGGTGTGCGGGACCGTAGCCCAGCTTCATGGAGACGGTTGTGAATGGTCCTCGCCGATACCCCAGGAGCAACAGTGTCCCTAATTTGCTGGAAAGTGGCGGTGCGGTCCCCTACGGCACTGCGTAGGATCCTACGGTCTTGGCGTGCATCCGTGCGTCGCTGCGGTCCGGTCCCAGGTCGACAGGCACATGCACCTTCCGCCGACCACTGGCGACAACATCGATGTACTGTGGAGACCTCACGCCCCACGTGTTGAGCAATTCGGCGGTACGTCCACCCGGCCTCCAGCATGCCCACTATACGCCCTCGCTCAAAGTCCGTCAACTGCACTTACGGTTCACGTCCACGCTGTCGCGGCATGCTACCGGTGTTAAAGACTGCGATCGAGCTCCGTATGCCACGGCAAACTGGCTGACACTGACGGCGGCGGTGCACAAATGCTGCGCAGCTAGCGCCATTCGACGGCCAACACCGCGGTTCCTGGTGTGTCCGCTGTGCCGTGCGTGTGATCATTGCTTGTACAGCCCTCTCGCAGTGTCCGGAGCAAGTATGGTGGGTCTGACACACCGGTGTCAATGTGTTCTTTTTTCCATTTCCAGGAGTGTATATGAATGTCATAAAAATCAGTAAAGACAGTTGCCTCCTCCCATTCCAAGAAGCATTAACACAAAGTAAGCAGTTGCTCGATGACCAAATATATTTTGGAAACCAGATTCTATATAGAATTTGCGAAGAAATACATAAAAAAGTGCCTTTTCCATCCTTCATCCCCGCCCACTCACCCTCCCGCCTCCTCTCACGGTTTCTTTTCACTTTTCTCTCCTCACCTTGTCCTCTAACCTAACTCACACTCCATCACACTGATACGTACTTATGTCCACTCATCATGGTTTCCCCTCCCCTAAAAAAGAAAAACTAAGAAAAATAAAAAAATCGCTATTCCTTCTCTACTCTTACACAGTACTAAATACACAGAAAAAATAATTAAATAGAATTACACACATACAATAACCTAATTTAAAAAACGTGTTGTAGGTCGAAGACAAAGTAATGGAAAGGTGATGTTGACAACACTGCAAAATACAAACTTCAACACATTCTTGAAGTGAAAAAAGAAACAAAAAAAAAACAGAATACAGCGTCGTCCAATAAGGGTGTTTTGCGAAAACGTAAGAAATACATAGTGCTGCAGAACATCTAAACATTAGACCAAAATTTAAATAACTTAATTACAGACCACTGATGATGCTTTACCTCAATAAAGCGAAACGCGTCTGGTGAAAAAATTCTCCATTTTAGTAGTTGTAACGACAGAAGAAAAATACCACAAAAATTAACTATGGTTTCAAAAATGTTTTCGGATCATTCATTGGTAATATCATTAACATAAAAGTAGCTCTCTTCTAGCTTTAATATGAGCTCGTGATTAGCGAGGTTACGGGCGTGTAGTATGGGTTCAACTGAAGACTGTTGAGGAAGCGATCAAGATATTCGTACTCTCCATCCTAGCTTTCCCATGATACAGGACAACTGTGGAAGGCCTTACTCATGATAATTGGACGAAGTTGAACTCTGATCCTTTATTAAGCTCATTTCTTGAAAACTCCGTGATACCCTACGTGGGTACAATGGGAGCAAATAATTCCTCGTCCTTCTATTGTGACATGTTTGTTCTTAAATGACAAAAAGATCAATTTTATATAAAGGCTGTGGTGACTTATCATTTACGATATTTGTTTTCAAACAAGTGTCCTATATATGCTGTACTATTTTGTTTAATAGATTCAGGAAGACCAATTAAGTTCTATTGTATATTTATGAAGAAGACAAGTAACACCTGTCTGGTACATGTGAAGTATAGCGGATTTCCCAAATGTTTTGAATTTGTGGCTATTAGAGAACAAACTCAAGACGTATTCTAGCTGAAAAACCAGACGTGGTACACGCATTTTCCAATAAATGCGTTCTATAATGCCATGAATTAGCGAAAGGAATATAAGATTGGATGCAGATTATATTGAGTGGAGTTGTAGAACAGCAATAATTCATTCGATCTATTCAGTGTGTGGGGAACGGCGACGTTCACCAGGAAATCTGAGTCATGGGGCTGATGTGGGGGATCGTGGATAATTTCAACATAACTGCTATCCATTTGCGTCTCCATTAGCTATGGTATTTTTCTGAACGCCATTTTCCGCACTGGGAAGCTACGGATGTACTGCGATGATTTTAGGAGCCTATTACTAAATTCGTGGTTCCATATTCGTCGAATATCACCCCTATAAAAGAAGACCACAGACCATAAAAGTCCTGTGATGTTCGGGTATATCCTAACATCGACCACAAATCAGGGGCCTGTACTCTGTGTCACGTATAAATGTGTATGAAAATGGTAGCAAGGCTTTATATGGTAGATAGTCTTAATGATTTCACTGAACGATGATATCCTATTTGCCTTTGCTCTTTAGTACTCTTACGGAAACATTAGTTTGTACACAAGTTATTCATACATTTTCTTGTTTCTTCCTTTTCATAGCGAATTTCTCTTACACGTCAATTAAATACCCTATGTCGTTTACGCCACGCAAAAAGAAATAGATAGTCGGCAGCTGATTTCTAAGATGAGACTTCGTCTTCAGAACTAAAGATGGGTTTATGAATTGACGCAGAAAAAAATATTAAGAGTTCACTTCTCACTCCTTGTTTAGTTTAATATTTAAGGGTGTTATTTAGGTCTACATACTCATTGTTGTCATTTCTACACAATATAAAAACTTATTTAAGGCTCTGAGCGTTATTGTTGTCCGCGTCATCAAATTCTTCCAAGCAGTTACAATATGTTCGCTTTCTTATGAAGATAAGGGGAAAGGGACAAAGAAATCACGGACTGCTGTGTACTCGCTTTCTTAATAAGATAAGAGGAAAGGGACAAAGACATCACAGATCGCTGTTGAACGTATTGCTATTTGTTTATCAATCACATTATTGCTTCCTTATATTTAACGCCATGGTAAAGATCAAATGTACACATTTTCACTTGCTTGCTTAGATCCAGCGAAACAGGTTGCTGTATACAAAGATATCGTCTGGGGAAAATTAGACACACGGTGTAATGTTCAAAACATGGATTCAAATGACATCCGGTTTATGTTTCCTGCTCGCCTGGTCTTCATTTGTCGATTACGTTACGTTCAATTATCCGAAAGGAAACGGAAACTCGTGAACACGTGGACGTAAATGTGATGTATAACGTATTGACCAGTGAGACGAATGACCAATTTGCATAATCTGCACGGAATAATTGGATTATCTGAAATACGACTTGTACCTATTGTGTTAACTTGCCTATGAATTCAGCAGTTGTATCGGCTCTGCCAAACATATCGTGGTGTCACCGTTGTTCAGCTGCTTAATTCTTTGAATATCTATAACGTTCTGTAGAATAGTTTCTGCACAATTAAAGAGCAACGGATTCTTAAGAAACTGTATCTCTGTTCTGTCTGTTTTCTACTTCTTAATGCCTTCCTTTGGCAAAGATAAAAGTAGTGGGCTTTCCAGCAAATTTCACTGCTTCCCACAGATACGTTAACTGATGACTGTTAGTGGGCAAGAGTAACTTTGATAATGATGATATTATTTCTAAGAGGCATTCGTACATATCTGATAATGATGTGCTCAGGGTTTTAGATGATTAACAGCGCTATTATTAAATCATCACTAGAAACTTCTATGATACTATGCTATGTTTATATAAAAGTAATCGCTCATTCCTGTTAGTAATGGATATCTGCGAAGATGAGAGGATTGCTCTGCCGCAAATGTATGAACCGATTTAGCAGACACACACTTCATGAACTCCCTTCGCCTGAGAACCGTTACGTTAAGTTCAAACTGTGTTCAGGCCAGAGATATAAACCCTACTCGCAGTCTTCGGGGCCACTCACCTTCCAGATACAAAATTCATGCACGCTTCATGAAGCTAATTAATGCTTCACAGTATTACTCTTCCCTCTATATATATTATTAATGATGATGCGACACTAGCACTGTTGTTAGAAACAAAACAGTGATGTCGTTAAGAGAAATGGTAACATGTGGCCGGTTCTAATCGGCCACACAGTTTTCTCATTCTCCCTCAAGAGGAAACATATCTCTATTCCTGAATGCGGCATTCACTTCCTTCGTTTTTTTCGTAAATCCATGCTTATTACAGGTACCTAGTCTGTAGGAGTACCTCACCGAATAACAGAAATGACAAGTGAGATACATTACATTTCAGTTTCACATTCGGATTTTCTGCATTACCTGAAATCTGTTCGAGTCGTACGTAATTAAGTGGTGTAGAATCCAAACATTCTTAAAAAAAGCCAAGTACATCGCCTCAAGATATATTGCTACTCAAAAACTGATGGCAAAATGTGCACAAATCTAGAGAGTTTCGCATGTCAAGTATTTAGGCGAAATACTTTGACCTACAGGGGGAGATAATAAGGCACAGAGAATTCGCATGTAAAAACTTAGGAGAGTTTAAGGGACTACTTGTCAAATCAGTAGTATAACTATAGTGACTCTGGTGCAATATGACCTACCGTGAACCCTGGTGATGTCATGTGCCGTCAATGACCACCACTGCATTTCGTCATGAATGGGTCTGACCTTCAACAAGATGTCAAAATCCAAAATGGCAGAACCAAAGATAATAGTGTTGTGAAATTTTAAAAACTCCAAGATGACGGAAAAGCGCAGTTGAAAATGGCAGGAAATTTTAAAAAATTAAGGACGGCGGATCTGACTCAGTTACCTTTTGTAACCTCTTCGTTCGTACAACCCAACATGAAGCCATGTTCAAAAATATCGAAACGATATGAATCTTGTGTAAATCGGTGCGATGTTCAAAAGTACCCAAAAGATCAGACATATTTACAAAAATACGTACATATATTGACAATACTGACGAAACTTACAGTATGTGAATGCCTGCATTATGTATAAGCTTTATGACACAATATTACACTGCTGGAAAAACATTAGTACACCTGGAAAAACGATGTCGATTTTTATCTAATCACGGTATATGGAATCTAGGGGATGCTCCATGTACTGATAATGGTTTGAAAATCTTGCGCCAACAAATAGCGTAGTGGTATAGCTATCAGAACGCCATCTGTGTCCCAATTTTCTAGGGAATGCCAGAAGACTGTGTTCGGTGTAAACGTCTAAAGCAAGTTGACAAACATGCCATGGAGATGCACTCATTCTTCCCACAGTCAACTGAGCCAATTTGAAAGGGATCCAATTTTGGCCTTCCAAGTGGTCGGATGGTCCTTTCGGCGAATAGGCACACAAGTTGGACGTGCTACGTCATGAATATTCTCACACCTATGGACTAGGTTCTAGTCGCACACGCAGCAGAGATGCCAACCAGGATAGTCGTATTGTAAGAGCAGAAACGGCAGATCGTACAGCTATCACAGCACAGGTCTGAGGGCTTCTGAGCCCAGATGTGTCAACACGGACTTTTGCGAACCGGATATTAACAATGGGACCACGAACCCACACACCTCTAGCCATATTCCACTCACGCAACGGCATCAGCGTGCACGGCTCCACTGGTGCCTACAGAAGATCACTTGGAAGCTGGAATGGCGTCCCATGCTCTTCGCCGATGAAAGCGGATTCTACCTGCACCCAAATCATGGTAGTTTGTGCGTACGATGTAGACCTAGTGAATCATGTCTCGTAGAGTGCATTCGTCCGTGGCAATAAGCTACAGCTCTTGTTCACCTTTTGTGTTTCTGGAGGAGACGCTAATCAGCGCTCGGTACGTGCAGAATGTTGTTAGACCCGTTCTTTTGCCGTTCTTGCCACAGGAAGGGGAAGTGTTGTTCCAACAACATAGCGCTCGCCCACACACTGACAGTGAAACTCAACGTGCTCAGAAAGACGTGCAGCAGCTTCCCTGGCCAGCACGATATCTGGACTTGTCGCCAACCGAGCACATGTGGGATGTGATAGGGAGAGAAGTGATTCGTGCGACTCGTTAACCAACAACTACTCTTGCAGAACTAACTATATAGGTAGAGCAGGCGTGGCATAATGTATCCCAGGACAATATTCGCGTTCTTTACGATCGTCGGGGTGCCACAGTCAGCGCCTGCATTGCCGCTCATGCAGGCTACACCACGAACTAATACAGGTGCTTCATCATGGGTCAATACCTGGTACCTCAGAACCATTTGTTCTACTGACCTGTATATGGAACCCTTCCATTTACTCTAAATACACTGTTGCAGCAGTAACTCTTGAGTGAACAGGAATCTCTAAAAGGGTGTACTACTTTTTTCTGGCAGTGTATTTCCATATCTAAAATGTTTTAAAAATATTTTAAGGAAATGATAATAATTTATAGTATTTCCACATCAATATTAGTTACCAAACATAAAATGTCATAAATCTATTCCCATGTCTAAAATATCTGACAAAAAATTGTAAAAATGCTGAGAATACTGGTCTAACACACGCTATTTATCAAAAATACGTAAGCTTAATCAACAAAACATGTATACACACACACACACACACACACACACACACACACACACACACACACACACACACACAAATGGTTCAAATGGCTCTGAGCACTATGGGACTTAACTGCTGTGGTCATCAGTCCCCTAGAACTTAGAACTACTTACACCTAATTAACCTAATCACATCACACACATCCATTCCCGAGGCAGGATTCGAACCTAGGAACGTAGCAGTCGCGCGGTTCCAGACTGTAGCGCCTAGAACCGCTCGGCCACTCCGGCCGGACACAAACACACACACACACACACACACACACACACACACACACACACGCACACAAACACACACACACACACACACGCACACACACACACACACACACATAAACACACAAACAGAGAGAGAGAGAGAGAGAGAGAGAGAGAGAGAGAGAGAGAGAGAGAGGCAGAGAGACGGACATACAGTTATTCATGATAGTTATACACTTGACTAAAAGCATTTCTGTCAGTGTCTCAATAAATTTCATTACCTTATTATTTTTAATCCATTTATTACTTTAAATACTATAAGACATAGTGTAGAGCAATAGAGGAGTTACTATATTCACTTAATCTTTAAGTGCATGTAGTATCATTTCACAGTGATCGGAAGACGCAATTTTGCCAACATTAAGCATTACAATGGTCCTAATGCTGTTAAATCGAACTGTAGAAAGGAATTTTTGCTTGAAATATATCAATTACAAGTCGATTGATGTTTTTTTTTTTTTATTTTCCCACAACAAACGAGTAATATTTAACGTTCATCAGATACAAATCACTTTTAATGTTCCTTACATTTCCATACACAGCAAAACCAGTAAATGTCCTCCAGATGATAGCGACTCAAAGGCAACATATCCACTTTGTCTTTAAGTAATAAAAGTTTATCATCTTCTGCTGATGAACCTAGTTTATATTGTTCAACAGTAATACCAACATGGTGCTTGCAATTAATTAGAGGCTGTAAAGTTATTTTAACATCAAAATTCAACATATTTTGTCAGTAATCATTAATTGGTAGCATTTTTACTGGAGACTGGTTCCCTATCATTGTTCTGCGCATTATACATCCCGATTCAGAGTTGAGAACATATACGTTCTACCTCACAGATTGATGAGTTTTGCAATAGGTTCAACATCTAACTCGTCATTCAATAATTTGACCTCCTTTTTGTTTAAAAATGGATTGTTGACTCTGTAACTTACAGGTAAATGTGAAGTTGGAAACCAAATACGTATGTGGCTCTGATATCCCCGTAAATAACTAAAGCTGTAATATTATAAATAACGTCATCAGTTGCACTCATACGTTTCTGTGTACTAATCAGATTAGTTTGTTCATTCAGGGACCTTGGCCTCATGATATATTTCCATCACTCGTTTTTTGTGCTAATTTATGATGGAAATATTGTTTTAGATTTATTTAGTGAATAACATAGTTTTTGTTATCCTATGAAGTAGATCTTTGATCTGTTACTATCAGGTGGTGGTGGTAATTTTTCAGGATATAGGGGTAAATCGGACTGAAAATCATGAATACTCTCAGAATAATCGAGGTCTGCATCGAAAACGAATTCTATGTCAGAATGATGTGGTATATTTTCAAATCGGAAGTTTCATCACTTTGTGGGGAAAGCCATACAAATCTGGACAATTGTAATGGTTATTAACATCAAGATATACAGCGTGAGATTCGCCAGTGTTCACGCGACAACTAGCCAAGAACCTATTGTCTGCAACAGCAAATGTATATGAACAATAAGTAACAACGTCTCTGAAGCTTCCTTCAATAAACTGAAGTTGTTCAGTGTCAGCACTAAGCCACATTACAGTGGTCTAAGGTTACTGTCTTTGATTAGTAATCAAAACTTCCTGGCTGCTGGTATATGGGTCTTGATTTCGACCCAGTCACTGCTTAAATTTTGAATGAAAATCGTCATCAATGGCGCCCGAAGCACATCGTACAAAAATCCACCCTTGTTCTCCCAACGCCCTTGTTAAAGAGGGTGGAAGGGTCGACAGAGGTTCTAGGCACTCTCATGCCTCTGGCATCGTAAGCTGCCCCTAAAAAACAGATAATCAGCGTCGATAAACGGCATATGGATGCAAATACAATGGAAAGTACTACATTAAAGACACATAATATGCGTCCAAAGACATATGGCCTGTGCCTCAAAAAAAAAAAAAAAAAAAAAATGTGACGATCCCTCCATTGGTAAAAGATTCAGGATCAATCCTCGATTCGCATCGCCAGGAGGCAGCTGCATAGGCGGAGATGACCATGTGAAAAAGGTGGAATAACCAAACATTCTACGATGGGAACATAGAAGGTTAGAAGTTTGAAACTAAAAAATCTGAAAAGGGGGATGCAAAGGCTCAACTAGATACAGTGAGGGTCACAAAGTGTAGTGGTAAGAGGATAAGAATTTCCGGTCAGATGAATGTAGCGTAATATCAACATGTGTAGAAAATAGTATGATAGGAGCAGTATTTGATGACGAGAGACTGAAGTTCAAGAGAGTCGTCTGCAAACATCTGTGTTTAAGGGAGTGGAATACTGAAGTGGTGAGGGGCGATGAGACGCGTCTGAAGTTCGCTAAGGATGTGGATAATGCGAAAAGGATACTACAGAAGGCAGTTGAGGCAGAGGGATGGACATCTCTAAAAAGAGAAATCAGAGATGATGGACAGACAAGTGCAGGTATAAGGACGGTGATTTCGAAGAAACCTACGACAAGAGAAAAAATATTTCAACTGTTTGACAAAACAAGGAAGTACAAAAATTTCAGGAAAGAGAGCAATACAAGAACATAAATCCGTTAGGAATCAAATAAGCAGGATGTGGTGAAACACAGTAGAGAGAGCGGATAAGCGGAAAGAAGGCGTGTAAGAGGGGGAGTAAGACGCGATGGAAAAAAGAAATTTGGAGTCGATATGGAAGACACAGGGGATCCAGTACAAGAGGCAGATTTTAAAAGAGCTCTGAAAAACATAAATTGAGATGAAGCAGAAATAAATTACATACGATCGGAATTTCGATAGACATTGAAGGAAAGTAACAAACAAACGTATGTTATATTTGATCTGCGGTTCTATGAGACTGACAAAATACCATATAATTACGAATATAGCAAGGGCAGATAAGTGCCAGAGCCATCGCATCATCATCTTATCCATAACTCACCCAAGCTTCTGACGGGAATAATATAAAAGAGAATGGAAAGAAAATTGATGATCTGCTAGATAACGATCAGCCTGGCTTTAGGAAAGGTAAACGCGCCAGAGAACCAGTTCTTACGTAACGTTTGGTAATGGAAGATTGACTGAAGAATAGTGAAGACATGCTCGCAGGATTTACCGACCTAGCATCAGTAATCTGATTTGCGTCATTAACCATCCGTAATGTAAGTAGTACGATTTTGGACAGATTTTAATAATGATAGATACTGTGGCATTGTCAAAACATCCAAGACCAACAACTTTTAGGGTCTGAAATGTCATGCAGTTTTTATAACGTGGGATATATATGAAAATGTTTCTCTTAAATATGCTGATCGAACTGTTTTAATATATGGCCTTGATGTAATTGTAGAAAATTCGAAGTGAAAGTTTATTAGCCTAGAATTACTGATTGTCTTTGCAGTGCATTTTTTGTGACCAGCTTTACTGACAACTGTGAGTAACTAAAAAACTATGTAGTATAACATTAAGCATATGAATATAATGTATAATCATTTCATGATACCAAATTTGGTATTCGTGGCTTAAATTATCTCAACCTCAATTACATCGATAAAATGCTAATAACTCCTAAACTATTGCTCGCAAGAGCAAAAAACATTGGCTCTTGGAGGTTTTATGTATTTTGAACGCAAGTCCATAATGATAATGGTATGTCTCCATAGAACACAAACGCAACAGTAGGCTGCAGGCTTGGCTGCATGTGGGGGTTGAAGAGTTAACAGTCTCGGGATGCCTCATCTTGTCCGGCACGTCACTTAATCTGTGCATCGTCTATTTGTCTATTTGAAGCAATGCGGTATGTGCATTTTACACTATTTCGCACACAACGCGCATGCTGTTGATTCATGTAGATGCAAAATTTTCTCGAGTCCACCTTATAAAATCGATTGATATGCTGGAGGGAAGTGGGGGATGGGGGGAGTAAAAAAGGACAGAGATCAAAAGTTATTTGCAGATGAAGACACTTGCACAAGATAGAGCTTCAAACATGCTGTTGCCTCCTTGAGCCCCCCGGTTATAGATGTACCCTTGTCCGGTTTGTGGCTGACGCTACAGATCAGTTTGCAAAAAAAACTTTATTTATCAAAATATACAGTACAGTCACCAACAAACTTTACATATTCACATACACCTTGAGACTGAAGATTACAATGCTAAAAACCAACCTTTGTAGGAACTCATTCATGTTCAGCAGTACGTTTTTAAAAACAAAACAGTCATGTACACCATTAGCCATTACAATTGCTTCACCACGAAGATGACGTGCTACAGACCAGAAATTTAACCGACAGTAACAAGATGCTGTGATATGCAAATGATTAGCTTTTCAGAGCATTAACACTAGGTTGGCGCCGATGGCGACACCTACAACGTGCTGACATGAGGAAAGTTTCCAACCTATTTCTCATGCACAAACAGCAGTTGACCGGCGTTGCCTGGCGAAACGTTGTTGTGATGCCTTGTGTAAGGAGGAGAAATGTGTACCATCACGTTCCCGACTTTGATAAACGCCGGACTGTAGTCTATCGCGATTGGGGTTTATCGTATCGCGACATTGCTGCTCGCGTTGGTCGTGATGGCTTCTGTTACACAGATTGAGGCTGCAGTGGAAGGGCACCACTGTTATGGGCTGGCCGTGGGGACCCAACGGACGTCCAGCGCGTCAGAGTCCTCCGATCGCTCCTCACCGGTGGCCAGCCCAGTTACTGCTCGCACTGAGGCTGACCCCACACCTGTGGTCGAGTGGGAGGTCGTCCCAGGGCGAAGCAGACGACGAAAGACTTCCCAGGCAGCCGCACATAAGGCCTCCCAGGTTTGTCTGACAAACAGGTTCTAGGTGCTGTCTGTGACTGATACTGTCTCTGAGCCAGATCCTGTCGCCTGTCCTGCTTCAGAGGAAACCACTCAGCTTGCAAAATCCGTGCAGTCGCAGAGGGTGGGATTATTGGTACTTGGGAGCTCCAAAGATAGGTGCGTTATGAAGCCCCTTAGCGACTTGGCTGACAAGAAGGGAAAGAAAACCAATGTGCACTCCGTGTGCATACCGGGTGGAATCATTCCAGATGTGGAAAGGGTCCACCCGGATGCCGTGAAGAGCACAGGGTGCAGCAAACTGCAGGTGGTTGCTAAAGTCGGCACCAATGATGTGTGTCACTTTGGATCAGAAGAGATTCTCTCTGATTTAGAGCAGCTAACAGAAGTGGTAAAGGCTGCCAGTCTTGCTTGCAACATGAAAGCAGAGCAGAGCAGACCATTAGCAGCATGGTCGACAGGACCGATTGCGGACCTCTGGAATAGAGCCGAGCTGAGGGTCTGAATCGAAGGCTCAGACGGTTCTGCGACCGTGTAGGCTGCAGATTCCTCGACTTGCCCCAAAGGGTGGTTGGGTTTCGGGTTCCGCTGAATAGGACAGGTGTCCACTATACGCAGGAGGCGGCTACACGGATAGCAGGGACCGTGTGACGTGGACTGGGTGGTTTTTTAGGTTAGAGGGTCTCGGGAGAACACAAGAAGGGCTTCAGTCACAAAGTGAGCAGGCTGAACACAGGAAGAACGTAGATAAAGGAACCATTGGTATAACAGTTGTAAATTGTCGTAGCTGTGTTGGGAAAGTACCAGAGCTCCAAGCGCAAATAAAAAGAACTGATGCTCAAATCGTTATAGGCACCGAAAGCTGGCTACAGCCGGACATAAGCTCAGCCGAAATTTTTGCGAAGAACCTACCGCTGTTCCGAAAGGATAGGCAAAAACGGTTGGCGGTGGCGTGTTTGTTGCTGTCAGAATTATTCTAACTTGTCGCGAAATTGAAGAAGATACTTCCTGTGAGTTAGTGTGGGTAGAGGTCATTTTTGTCAACCGGAATAAAATAATAGTTCGTCTCTTTTACCGACCTCCCAGTTCAGATGATACAGTTGCTGAAAGGTTCAAAGAAAACTTGAGTTTGATTTCAAACACGCACCTGGCTCATACGATAATATTTGGTGCTGACTTTAATTTACCCTCAATATGTTGGCGGAAATACATGTTTAATTGCGGAGGTACGCATAAAATATCATCCGAAATTGTGCTAAGGCATTCTCTGAAAATTATTTCGAGCAGTTAGTCCATGAGCCCACGCGAATAGTAAACGGTTGTCAAAACACACTTGACCTCTTAGCAACAAATAGTCCTGAGTTAAGAACGAGCATCAAAACCGATTAATGGATTAGTGAACACAGGGTTGTCGTAGCGATATTGAATATTGTATTCCCCAAATCCCCGAAAAATAAGCGAAAGATATACCTATTCAAAAAGCAGATAAAAATTCACTTGACGCCTTCCTGAGAGAAAATCTCCATACGTTCCAAATTAATAATATAAGTGTAGACCAGATGTGGCTTGAATTTAAAAAAAAATAGTATCGTCAGCAATTGAGAGATTTATAGCAAATAAATTAACAAACGACGGAGTTGTTCCTCCTTCTCACACCAAACGGGTTAGAACGCTGTTGCAGAAACAACGAAACAAACATGCCAAATTTAAACAGACGAAAGTCCCCGAGGTTGGCGGTATTTCACAGAAGCTCGAAATTTAGCGCGGATTTCAATACGAGATGCCTATAACAGTTTCCACAACGAAACGTTGTCTCGAAACCTGGCAGAAAATCCAAAGATATTCTGGTCATATGTGAAGTATGTTAGCGGAAAGAAACAATCAATGCCTTCTCTGCGTAATAGCAATGGAGATACTATTGAAGACAGTGCTGCCACAGCAGAGTTACTAACACAGCCTTCCGAAATGCCTTCATAAAAGAAGACGAAGTAAATATTCCAGATTTCGAATCGAGAACAGCTGCCAACATTAGTAACGTAGAAGCAAATATCCTCGGACAATTGAAGCAACTTAAATTACTTAATAAAACCAAGTCTTCTGGTTCATACTGTATAACAGTTTGGTTCCTTTCGGAGTATGCTGATGCATTAGCTCCATACGTAACAATCATATGCAACCGTTCGCTCGACGAAGGATCCGTACCCAAAGACTGGAAAGCTGCACAGGTCACACCAATATTCAAGAAAGGTAGTATGAGTAATCCACTAACTTACAGGCCCATATCGTTAACTTCAATATTTAGCAGTATTTTAGAACATATATTGTGTTCAACATCATGAATTACCTCGAAGAAACTGTCTATTAACACAACAACATGGGTTTAGAAAACATCGTTCTTGTGAAACACAACTAACTCTTTATTCACATGAAGTGTTGAGTGCTATTGACAAGGGATTTCAGATCGATTCCGTATTTCTGGATTTTTGGTAGGCTTTTGACACTGTACCACACAAGCGGCTCGTATTGAAATTGCGTGCTTATGGAATATCGACTCAGATATGTGATTGGATTTATGATTTCCTGTCAGAGAGGTCATAGTTCGTAGTAACTGACGGAAAGTCGTAGAGTAAAACAAAAGTGATTTCCGGCGTTCCGCAAGGTAGTGTAATAGGACCTTTGCTGTTACTTATCTATATAAACGATTTGGTAGACAATCTGAGCAGCCATCTTCGGTTGTTTGCAGACGATGCTGTCGTTTATTGACTAATAAATTCATCAGAAGATCAAAACAACCTGCAAAACGATTTAGAAAAAAAACCTGAATGGTGCGAAAAGTGGCAGTTGACCCTGAATAACGAAACGTGTGAGGTCATCCACATGAGTGCTAAAAGGAACTCGTTAAACTTTGGTTACATGATAAATCACTCTAATCTAAAAGCCGTAAATTCAACTAAATACCTAGGCATTATAATTGTTGTTGTTGTTGTGGTCTTCAGTCCTGAGACTGGTTTGATGCAGCTCTCCATGCTACTCTATCCTGTGCAAGCTTCTTCATCTCCCAGTACCTACTGCAACCTACATCCTTCTGAATCTGCTTAGTGTACTCATCTCTCGGTCTCCCTCTACGATTTTTACCCTCCACACTGCCCTCCAATGCTAAATTTGTGATCCCTTGATGCCTCAAAACATGTCCTACCAACCGATCCCTTCTTCTAGTCAAGTTGTGCCACAAACTTCTCTTCTCCCCAATCCTATTCAATACCTCCTCATTAGTTACGTGATCTATCCACCTTATCTTCAGTATTCTTCTGTAGCACCACATTTCGAAAGCTTCTATTCTCTTCTTGTCCAAACTAGTTATCGTCCATGTTTCACTTCCATACATGGCTACACTCCAAACAAATACTTTCAGAAATGACTTCCTGACACTTAAATCTATATTCGATGTTAACAAATTTCTCTTCTTCAGAAACGCTTTCCTTGCCATTGCCAGTCTACATTTTATATCCTCTCTACTTCGACCATCATCAGTTATTTTACTTCCTAAATAGCAAAACTCCTTTACTACTTTAAGTGTCTCATTTCCTAATCTAATTCCCTCAGCATCACCCGATTTAATTGGACTACATTCCATTATCCTCGTTTTGCTTTTGTTGATGTTCATCTTATATCCTCCTTTCAAGACACTGTCCATTCCGTTCAACTGCTCTTCCAAGTCCTTTGCCGTCTCTGACAGAATTACAATGTCATCGGCGAACCTCAAAGTTTTTACTTCGTCTCCATGAATTTTAATACCTACTCCAAATTTTTCTTTTGTTTCCTTTACTGCTTGCTCAATATACAGATTGAATAACATCGGGGAGAGGCTACAACCCTGTCTCACTCCTTTCCCAACCACTGCTTCCCTTTCATGCCCCTCGACTCTTATGACTGCCATCTGGTTTCTGTACAAATTGTAAATAGCCTTTCGCTCCCTGTATTTTACCCCTGCCACCTTTAGAATTTGAAAAAGAGTATTCCAGTCAACATTGTCAAAAGCTTTCTCTAAGTCTACAAATGCTAGAAACGTAGGTTTACCTTTTCTTAATCTTTCTTCTAAGATAAGTCGTAAGGTCAGTATTGCCTCACGTGTTCCAACATTTCGACGGAATCCAAACTGATCCTCCCCGAGGTCCGCATCTACCAGTTTTTCCATTCGTCTGTAAAGAATTCGCGTTAGTATTTTGCAGCTGTGACTTATTAAACTGATAGTTCGGTAATTTTCACATCTGTCAGCACCTGCTTTCTTTGGGATTGGAATTATTATATTCTTCTTGAAGTCTGAGGGTATTTGGCCTGTCTCATACATCTTGCTCACCAGCTGGTAGAGTTTTGTCATGACTGGCTCTCCCAAGGCCGTCAGTAGTTCTAATGGAATGTTGTCTACTCCGGGGGCCTTGTTCCGACTCAGGTCTTTCAGTGCTCTGTCAAACTCTTCACGCAATATCGTATCACCCATTTCGTCTTCATCTACATCCTCTTCCATTTCCATAATATTGACCTCAAGTACATCACCCTTGTATAAACCTTCTATATACTCCTTCCACCTTTCTGCCTTCCCTTCTTTGCTTAGAACTGGGTTGCCATCTGAGCTCTTGATATTCATACACGTGATTCTCTTCTCTCCAAAGGTCTCTTTAATTTTCCAGTAGGCAGTATCTATCTTACCCCTAGTGAGGTAAGCCTCTGCATCCTTACATTTATCCTCTAGCCATCCCTGTTTAGCCATTTTGCACTTCCTCTCGATCTCATTTTTGAGACGTTTGTATTCCTTTTTGCCTGCTTCATTTACTGCATTTTTATATTTTCTCCTTTCATCAATTAAATTCAATATTTCTTCTGTTACCCAAGGATTTCTAGCAGCCCTCGTCTTTTTACCTACTTTATCCTCTGCTGCCTTCACTACTGCATCCCTCAGAGCTACCCATTCTTCTTCTACTGTATTTCTTTCCCCTATTCCTGTCAATTGTTCCCTTATGCTCTCCCTGAAACTCTGTACAACCTCTGGTTCTTTCAGTTTATCCAGGTCCCATCTCCTTAATTTCCCACATTTTTGCAGTTTCTTCAGTTTTAATCTACAGGTCATAACCAATAGATTGTGGTCAGAGTCCACATTTGCCCCTGGAAATGTCTTACAACTTAAAACCTGGTTCCTAAATCTCTGTCTTACCATTATATAATCTATCTGATACCTTTCAGTATCTCCAGGGTTCTTCCACGTATACAACCTTCTTTCATGATTCTTAAACCAAGTGTTACCTATGACTAAGTTGTGCTCTGTACAAAATTCTACTAGGCGGCTTCCTCTTTCATTTCTTAGCCCCAATCCATATTCACCTACTATGTTTCCTTCTCTCCCTTTTCCTACACTCGAATTCCAGTCACCCATTACTATTAAATTTTCGTCTCCCTTCACTATCTGAATAATTTCTTTTATTTCATCGTACATTTCTTCAATTTCTTCGTCATCTGCAGAGCTAGTTGGCATATAAACTTGTACTACTGTAGTAGGTGTGGGCTTCGTATCTATCTTGGCCACAATAATGCGTTCACTATGCTGTTTGTAGTAGCTTACCCGCATTCCTATTTTCCTATTCATTATTAAACCTACTCCTGCATTACCCCTATTTGATTTTGTGTTTATAACCCTGTAATCACCTGACCAGAAGTCTTGTTCCTCCTGCCACCGAACTTCACTAATTCCCACTATATCTAACTTTAACCTATCCATTTCCCTTTTTAAATTTTCTAACCTACCTGCCCGATTAAGGGATCTGACATTCCACGCTCCGATCCGTAGAACGACAGTTTTCTTTCTCCTGATAACGACATCCTCCTGAGTAGTCCCCGCCCGGAGATCCGAATGGGGGACTATTTTACCTCCGGAATATTTTACCCAAGAGGATGCCATCATCATTTAATCATACAGTAAAGCTGCATGTCCTCGGGAAGAATTACGGCTGTAGTTTCCCCTTGCTTTCAGCCGTTCGCAGTACCAGCACAGCAAGGCCGTTTTGGTTAATGTTGCAAGGCCAGATCAGTCAATCATCCAGACTGTTGCCCCTGCAACTACTGAAAAGGCTGCTGCCCCTCTTCAGGAACTACACGTTTGTCTGGCCTCTCAACAGATACCCCTCCGTTGTGGTTGCACCTACGGTACGGCCATCTGTATCGCTGAGGCACGCAAGCCTCCCCACCAACGGCAAGGTCCATGGTTCATGGGGGAGGGCATTATAATTACGAACAACTTAAATTGGAAGGAACACATGGAAAATTTTGTGGGGAAGGCTAACCAAAGACTGCGTTTTATTGGCAGGACACTTAGAAAAATGTAACAGACCTACTAAGGAGACTGCCTACAATAAGCTTGTCCGTCCTTTTTTAGAATACTGCTGCGCGCTGTGTGATCCTTACCAGATAGGACTGACGGAGTACATCGAAAAAGTTCAAAGAAAGGCAGCACGTTTTGTATTATGGCGAAATATAGGAAAGAGTGTCACCGAAATGATACAGGATTTGGGCTGGAGATAGTTAAAAGGAAGGCGTTTTTCGTAGCGACGGAATCTTCTCACGAAATTCCAATCACCAACTTTCTCCTCCGAACGCGAAAATATTTTGTTGACACCGACGTACATAGGGACGAATGATCATCACGCTAAAATAAGGGAAATCAGAGCTATTTCCGCGCGCTATACGATATTGGCGTAATAGAGAATTGTGAAGGCAGTTCGATGAACCCTCTGCCAGGCACTTAAGTGTGACTTGCAGAGCATCCATGTAGATGTAGATGTAGCTGACATTGAAGGTAATGAAAGAGTAACACATAACAGATAATAATGCATCTTTAGCGAAATATAAAACACACACACACACACATATATATATATATATATATATATATATATATATATATATATATATGTGTGTGTGTGTGTGTGTGTGTGTGTGTGTGTGTGTGTGTGTGTGTGTGTGTGCTATCTTTCTGTAGCTCGGACAAATAATTGAGATCAAGGCGCCAATTTAGGTAAAACTGATATCATTCAGTTGCTTGTGAATATGGAGCCATCTTGGATTATAACGTCAAGGGCGATATTTTTCAAAAATGTTCGGATTGTGTGGATACTTTTAAACACGACACTAATCTACCCAAAATTCATATGGTTCAGATAATTACAGAAAAAAGCATTACCTTAGATTGTAACCTCAGGGGGGCTACAAAACGTAACTGGGCTAGAATGAAAGTTTCACTCCACAGCGGAGTGTGCGCTGATATAAAACTTCCTGACAGATTAAAACTGTGTGTCTGACCGGGACTCGAACTCGGGACCTTTGCCTTTTGCGAGCAAGTGCTCGAAAAACTGAGCTACCCAAGCACCACTCACGCCCCGTCCCCACAGCTTCAATTACTTGCCACAGAATGAAGTAATACCACACAGAGTACAGATAGGAGTTTCTATTTTTTTTATTCAAAGCAATAAACATGCATGTGGACAGATTTTACGTGAATCTGTTCTCCCAGCTAGAGGAAAAATTAAATCTTAGCCATTCTGTACGACCCCATAGAGTTCTTCGGGGGCAGGAAACGTCTCTCACCTCGAGCGCAATTCGCTTTTCAGTTTACAGACGTTTCTTGTCCATTTTTCTGATGTAAGTAGACAAATTAAATTCACCGAGCACATATTTATAGTATATTGTGGTTTATTTTCATTTCATTGTTTATTACTTATTTGCTGTATTTATGTGAGGTTTTATGTAAGAAGCTCAATAGTTGTAACTGTCTTCAACACGGAAGAATTGCTCAAAGTGTAACACACTGTCAGTAACCTATGTACGCTTCCACTACTAATATGGTATATAATAAACAATTTATACATCAAACTGATATGTTAATGTCGGGTACAGAAGCAGTACTACACAAGAAAGTGTATGATATGGAAAGGAATTATTTGGTTATGTAGTTCAAGAATTGGCGGTGCTACTTGGCCCCTAAAATTCTACCTTAATAATTTCATTTCCATGTACAAACGGATTATGAGGCTCTGAGTTGCCTGTTGGGGAGATTTTGGAAAATAGGACGTATTGCGAGATGGGTGGTAGTAATGCTGGTGTTTAGTTGAGGTCTGTAACATTTGAGGGGCTCATGACGTCGTGGCGAGTACTCTTACGTGGATTTGGAGCAAGAAGGGGCAAAGGAAGAGCAGCACCCACAGTCAGATACTCACTGGTTTGACCCATTTATTTCGAGGGATTAGAGAATACCAAGGTAATGACTCAGAACATTGAAGAAAATCAAGGTGGTGAATGCCTATTCGCTGAAGCATGACTAATGCTCAGTGTCATAAAAAGCCTAAAATTGTGGAACCTCAAGAATTAGTACCATACAGTTTCACTACTTTCAAGAGTCGCTAGTGGGGATAGGATGGATAAGGGGATGGGATTTAAGTGTCTTTAGAAACAGGGGCAAAATAATGGGACAGTTTATATGCCGAAATATGACTGCAGATATTAAGAACGGAAACGCGGTTTGCAAAACCTGCTCTTGAAGCAAACCTGTGCACCATTCCAAGGTGGGGTTTACCCAGTTTATTCCGAACAAAACAGGAAAACACGGATTAGAAATTTGGACACTTCCAAATGTAGTACATTATCACTCCCTTCCTGTAACTTGGTAAGGACCAATTCCAACATGGTGGCAGCCACTTGGAGAGTATGTCGTTCCTCGCCTCATGGAACCATTTCTGAATCGAGGAAGGAACGTGACCAACAATCCCTTCACATCCCATCAGGTTGCCAAGGGATTTCAACAGAAGATAACGTCGTTAGTGGAAAATGAAAAAGATTCCCCGAAAACTCCCCATCTGCAATAAGAACAACAATTCTGTCTGATATCTCACCATCATGTTCAATAAGATCTATTAGACAGAATGCACACTAACGGTATACCAAGAGAAGAAGACTAAAAATGTAATAATTCTCGGCGCACTACATCCCGAAGTAGAAACGATCAAAGAACGACAGAAGGAACCGGAAACTGTTAGTTTTTATGCCACTACAAAGTTTGGTGTGGATGTTTTAGGTCAAATGATTCGTAAATATTCAACCAACATTGCTTGCAGGAAATGGACAATGCAAATCTTTTGCAATATCCTGTAACTGACAGAAAAAATGATTGGATCATCTCAGTCTAATAACAAAAAATAATATGAAGGGAAGGCGTTCATTTTTAAGCTGAAAAATGAACTCACAAATGGCGAGACAGGTGCAACAAAGCTAATCGAAAGAAGTTGCTGTAGGATTGGACAGATCAAAACTGCGAAAGAAGTGTCAAATCGTATGAGCAAATGAAACAAGACCTGCGACGTGTGAGAGAAATGCAAATAAAATCACACGCAGGAACATTGTATGAAAAGTATCAGTTCTTAAAACGTAATTTAAATGTTTTGAAACGAAAAAAATTAAATAACAGAAGAACTGTTGGGGACTTAAGAAATAAATTTCCGTATTGGTGAATGGAAAATTTATGGGTCTAGCTAATCACGCTGTGGATTTTTAAATCGCATTTCTTTAGGAACCATATTACTGTTCTATGTGTGCCACGTTTTCCGCTGTACTAGTGTTAATTTATGATCTGTGGAGAATTCTGCCAGGTAGCTTCATCTTTCAAGCCTTTCCCTCACTCTACGTTATCACACAATTTTTCTTCGTTTCGTTTTCCTACTGCCGAATTGCAATCAACCATCACAATAAAATTTCCCTCTCCTTTACCTATCTGAATAATTTTCCATCCTCTCATCATACATTCTTTCACTGTTTCCATCATCTGTGGAGGTAGTTGGCTAATGAACTTTTACTATTGTAGTGGATTTTGCCTGCTACAGAGCGTTCAATATACTGTCCACAGGAATTTACCCATATTCCTATTGTCTTATTCATTATTGGACCTATTAGTGCATTAGCCCTATTTGATTCTGTGTTGATAACCCTTTACTGACGCGAGCAGCAGTTCTGTTTTTCGGGGCATCGGCCTTCATTACATTCCACTATTTATAACCTCAACCTAACCAACTTAGTTTCTAAATTCTCGAACTCATCGATCCCATTAGGGCCTCTAACAATCCGCGCTCAGACCAGTACAATGTCAGTTTCTGTTTTTCTGATGACTAAAACCTCCTGAGCAGTCCCTACTGGGAGGTCGGAATGGTGACTCTTTTCCCTCTTATTTTACCGAAGCCGATGCCATCCTCATTACGCCGTACAGCATAGCTGCATGAAACCGAGGAAAATTACTGCTGTAGTTTTCCCTTTCTTTCAGTCTTTCACATTAACAGTGTAGCAAGGCCAAGTTCGTCGATGTGCAAGGCAGAGGAGCCACTCGTCCAGACGTTTGCTCAGCAACTACTAGTATGATAAAGGCAGCTGGCCATCTTCAGGAAGCACAAATTGGCCTCGCCTGTCTGCAGGTAGCCTTCTGTTGTGGCTGCACCTACAGTACGGCTGTCTGCAGCGTTAGAACGCAATAAGACACAAATCGACAAGGTCCATGATTCATACACACATAAATCAGGCATTGTGACACAATTATTGAACTATATGGTATAAAATCAATATACCTACTGAGCGGTTTGCGTTAGGACGTTCAGACTTCAGGCTGGCAGCGGAGAATGGTAGGAATTAGTATGTGCATGCGACAAAGCCCATTTCATTTGGATGGATTCGTCAGTAAGCAAAATTGGCGCATTTGGGGGATAGAGACTCTGCATTTCACGAGCCGCAGAGTCTCTTCACTCTCTCCTTCAATTGTGTGGTGGGTAATGTCCAGTCACGGAGTAATATTTGATTCTTGATGACACGGTGACTACCGAACGGTGCGTGATGGTTTTGGAAGATAATTTCATCCCCATTATCAAAATTGTCCCTGATTCGACAAAATATGTATCATCGAAGCAGAAGAGTGACGTCCTGGAGGAGCAAGGGGGACCCCGTTCTGGCTCTGAGGTACTCAGAGGCCAAAGGCATAGGCCTCGACTGGCCGCCATATTCACCTGATCCGAACACATGCGACTCCTTTTTGTTCGGCTATATTGAAGACAATATGTACAGCAATAACTCCATGACGTAGATTTAGATGTGGATGAAACCACTGCTGCGCTGAAACCACCCACTTAGGAGGACATCGACAGCATCCATGTCCCGGCACTTCTGTGGGTCATGCAGAATTTCGCTATTCGTCTGCGATACATCTTCGCTAATGATGGCAGGCATATTAAGCTGTGGTTTGTAACTAATTTACGTTTATTTCATATAGTTCAATTGAAGCTGCATAGATTGTTTTTTTTTGGGGGGGGGGGGGGTCTTTCATGTTTTGTATGAGGGGCGACAGGTACAATCAATAGGACAAGTGTGGACTGTATATAGAAAAGGGAGAAAAGGGATAAATGTTTATGTTGTATGTGTAGAAAACTATGGTGTATGATTTTATGTTTTTTAGAACAAAGAGTCTTTTATAACCAATGTATCTAATAGATCATACATGTAATCAATGAGTATTAAAATAAATACTGTAAGAATATCCTTTTGTCTGTAATGTTGCGCGATGCACGGAAGGGTCTGACTGATTGGATGTCGTACCGCTGAGGTGCCCACGCAAAACGCACCCCTACCTACACAAAAACAAAGCGGGAGGCCAAGCTGACATCGCCATGGGAGAGGCGACAGAGTCGCGGCGCTCCCCACTCCACTACCGGTCGAGGTACACTCCGCGCGCCCACTACAGCAGGTCAACAGCCTGGGGTGACAGGCACGTATCACTGGCCATTCATAAGTTCCGCCATCCTCACGACTGGAGACAGTATACCGCGGAGGCAACAGCAAGTGGTTTTTTTCTGCTAAACGGCTCGCAGGACGGAGGCGCGACGGCAGAATGAACGACGCGCGGCAGAGTCCGGCGGGCATTTTTTAACAGCAACTGTTAACCAGTACTGGACTCTGGAGCCGTGAAACAAGATGACTGCTCGTATGTCTCTATAAGGTGGAAAGTGAAGGACTGGTGTATCCACGTTGTGAGTGGTGGAAAAGATTTTGTCTTTAGCAGACAGGACGATTGTTTTGTTTTGTCTTGACCACTGAACGGTGGGATCTATAAACTTTTGGCAATGACTTGTTAAGTGTGCTTTGTAAATTGCATGTGGGACGCTTGTTATACTTAAAGAGGACAGTTGTCGTATGGTGACTAATTACTGTCTGAACGCAAGAAACTAAAGTGGGACATTGAGATTTGCATTTGTAGTAGGAGACATTTCTTTAATTGGTGCGGGAATAAGTGCTGATTGTTGGTAATTACGACTTTTAATTACACCATGAACTGAAAGGATAGAATCGTGGGTAATAGTAGTTGTAGAGCCATTTCTGGACGACCAGATTCGTGTGGATGGTACTCTGTGAGTGACTATGACATTTGTGTTTAATGTGTTCAAAATGCCGATCCCAGTGACTTAAAGACTTTCGTCCGGGTAACCATGGGAGAGCTTTGACACCGATACAGTGTTTCTAGGAAAACTATCAGCAACTTTTTGACCCCAAGAAAATCACAGAATGAAATGATTGCGTGTGACTCGCAAGATAGGGAATAATGTATTTGTACCTGTAATTGTGAAATTTTTTTCATATCTGAAGGGACAGCAAGTGTAATTGTATTTCATTGACATTTGTGTTTAGAATAGTTAGTTTTTTTGTTTGTTCTGGGTTATCAAGTTCACATAGCATGTTTGTTAGAATATTTGGTACAAGGATGCTTTAATTATTAGCCAGTGTTGTAATACTAACGTAGCGGCTCTTGTTGCATTGGTCAGTAAGGTTGTCACAGGGGGCAAGAGTTTGAACTGCACAACAAATATCGAAATTAACTGATGCATTTTGATGTCATGGACAGAAATGATCTTGTTGGTGTGTTGACTGAAGCCACTTATTTGCAATATCATAGTGCTGATATTTCACATTAAAGTGTAACGAAGGCTAGTCGAAATGAAACTTCTTGTCGTCTAAATGTATAACAACAGACAAATGAGAAGTAGAGTAAGATACGAGAGCTACTGGTGGATTCAAGCACTTATTGCTAACTATTTACTGCGTGTATTGATCAAAGTTGATGGACTGACTAGCTCAGGAGCAGGTATTTGTACTGGTGGACAAGGATAAGGTTAAACTGACAATCGAGTTGTGGTGGCAATTGCTTAAGTGATGATAGTTAATGAGGTATGACATGATGTCTTAGATGAACTATATTACGTAACCAGTGTGTAACTTGTGGTATATTTCATTGTTTTTCTTCTCAGTTTTATTTCTCTGTAGGTTTGATGTATATTTTAGAGTAATGGTATGCAGCCTGACATTCTACATGTACTAGTGTACACAATGTTTTTCTTTTGTTGATTTTGTTTTGTATTTAGACTTTTTTGTGTAAAGGTTTTTACCCCAAAATTTAGAATGTCAGATTACTTGCTTTGTGTTCGGACGGTGAGCTATTTAAAATTTCATGAGTACAATTAGTATTTGTTTATTTGTTATAGAATTAGAGAAGTTTGGATTACTCATAAAAATAACGAAGATCCCAGTAACTAAACAAATTTTTATCTCAACATTATTTTTTATTTTTATGATGTAATGTTTTATTTGTCATGTGGATTGTTGTACATTTGTATGTGTACGTTACTCCAGATTGTGGAGAGTACAATCATGCAATAATTGGGTCAATAATTTGGTAAAGGAACAGCGTTTGGTCGTCTATTTGAGGTCCCCAGTGGCTAAGGTCTCCTCCTAGTTATTATGATGACTTGCTACGTTTGTTCTAATACAGCTTTCTTAAAAAAAATTCCGAACTACCCTCGCATTGCAAGGATAGTATCAGGCCATTTTTTCTGCATGAGTAGCCGGTGGTGAAAGGGTACAGTACCGCCCAACATTGAAAATAGGTACAACATTCTTCGTTATTCTTGTCAGTACAACATATTTTTTCTAATAATAACTCAATTTCAATTAATACTGTGAAGGCTGATACCAGTGTGGGAAGGAATGACAATTTATTTATTTAATTGATCACATGTGCACTCCCACAAAATAAATTCCTACATCCTGTTTGGTGAGATCTGTGAAATGAATGAATGTATGGTCATCTGCCAACCGCAGATAGTGAATGTGAATATATGATCATCTTTGAGACGATCCTTTGGACACCTTCGGTGGAACCAAAGAGATGAAATTTACCGGAGCTTTGAGCGCCTGAAATCTGGCTGACCAATAGGTAGCATGGTCTTCCCCCACCTCGACAGAGGTGCGAGAAGACCTGAATAACGGCTATGTTTCAGCACTCTGCCGTTGGATCTAGTGTTGGTAAGACTTGTCTTAGGTGTGCTCCGTAAAGACAAAAGAGTGGAGACATGGTATGTGTGTGAAGTACTTAAGAGTAGCTTGGAATAATAGTTTCTCTATTTCAGGAACTTTTGTGGGGAGAATTGAATGTCAGGCAGGTAATATTAATGGGGTCGTAGTAATCTTTGGAAGTGACCAACGGTCACAATGAAACCACGTGTAGCAATAAGTTGAAATACTTCTGAGTGCTTAAGTTAAGCTGAATGACTAGCGTGTGTACTATAAGTTGGAAATATTTAAGAAATGGCGTGTGCAGGACTCGTAATTAGAGACGAGTACTTCCACGTGGTGAGTACTGTGTGAGTCTCAATCTGTGTATGAGTCAAAGGATAAAGAGAAGTACTCGTCCATAGTATCAGTTGAGGACTCGCGTGTGTGATGAATATGTTCTTAATATTACTTTACGTGTTATGTTTCCGTGTGACGCTTGATTCAAACTATAATACTGTGAGAGAGAAGCAAAGTGATTCAGCCGTCTATCCAGCAACGTCACTTGGCTAACATTGCACAGGAAGACGTGCATATATCCTCCAGAGTTCATAGTAGGAAATTTCGAAGTGGGGCAGTGTCGTGTGAAACTGGGATAAATACTAATTGAAGTGGGAAAGCTGAAAGTGATGTGATCATAATGTTGTAACTATTCCTTGTGTTGTATTCCATGTTGCAGTGTGGTGTATGTCATGTAATTTAAGTATGTGTGGTTTTCATGGGAGAGTAGGAAGATAGTTTCAGAGGTAGTGGATTATGCATGTTCCTTTTGTACCGCTCGGTCTGGAGGAAAGTTTCGTGATGATAGTTGTGAGAGTCGAAGTGTGAGATATAGCAAAAGATCCACCATTCTATCCAGAAAGTGCACTATAGCATTAAATAATTACGAGACCATAAGATAGAGAATCACCAATGTAAAGCCATGCCCAATGTGCGGAATTTCTCATTGGTATTGCCAGTGCGTAGTGAACAGAGTTCTGTAAATTACTAATAGTCAGATGGGCGTTTCCGTTGCGTATTATTCATACAGGAGGATAATTTGGAACTTAATTGTGAGTACGAGAGTTCATGATACTCGATAAATAAGAATGAATCCACTCGCTTGGCAGATCACTCATCTTGCAGGCCTGACTGCTTGATGCCACAGTATGAGCAAGGCATGTGGGTGCCTCTCACTATAATTGTCACCCTGTACAAAGTGACCTAGAAAATGTTTTTTTTTTTTGTTTGAAAAACTGATATCTTGAGCCCGTGGATGCGGAAAAATATAGGTTGACTCTTACACTGGAGATTACAGAAACCAGCCACTTTTTACAGTGCTACATATTTATTTAAAGAGCGCTGTTACCGGTTTCGAACCGGCAGGGTCATCTTCAGACGGCTAGTTCATGTTTTACATTACATTTTGCCTTTTGTTTCCCCAACTGCCGAAATTTCCTTGGGGTGGTGATGCCGATGATGAATCCGCACCATTATGTTCCAGTGCAGATTGCTCATCATCTTGCAACAGCGAAAACTGTATAATTCACTTTTTTGTGTATATATGTGCGCGTAATGTAAAGCACCACTCACGAACTAACAAGTTTCATCACATGGAGGCATGTATACAAAGAAGGTGATACAGTGTTCGATGCTGCAAGATGATGAGCAACCTGTACTGAAATATAATGGTGCGGATTCTTCATCGGCACCACAACCTCAAGGAAATTTCGTCGAGAGGGGAAACAAAACGACGAAATATAAAGTATAACGTAAATTGGCGGTCTGAAGATGAACCTGTCGCTTCGAAACCGGTAGCAGAGCTGTTTAAATAAATAAATAGCAATCTAAAAAGTGGCTGGTTGCAGTAATTTTCTGTGTAAGAGTCAACCTATATGATCTAGAAAATATGCCAAAAGAAGAACACAAAATTCTAAGATGGATAATCAAGGAGTACATGAGGTGGCTACAGACTACAGTCCAAAAAACAAGCGAAAAAGTATCAAATATCATGAAAGACATCAGAAAAAGACAAATTTTATGGGGAGATCCATAGACACCCAGCAACAAGACGATTTGACAAAACGATGACGGAAACAGAAAAGCTCAGAACCGTGCTATCGATACACGAGGTCAAGAAGGGTTAGAGAATGCTCATGAAAGCACATCAGACAGTTTCAATTGCAATTCATACGAGAAAAAAAAATTAGCAAATGGGAAATAGTCCCAGAAAATAACGTCATCATCATACCAGGGACAAACAGGACAAAAGAAGGGAAAAGAATCTGCAGAGAAAATGAGGACTGTTTAAAAACTCCACAAACTGAAACCTAATAATTTTGCGTGATTGGGCGAGACAAAGACCGATACGCGGACAAAAATGAAGAGTGTTTAGACAAGATAAAATGAAACACTCTTCTCAAGTGACAAAAATGTTACAGGTGCACCTACTCCCCCCTGTGGGTGCCAAAGGGCCCATAAATGTTTTGATAGTAGTGATGTGTTCAGAGATGGTATTTTCAAATTGACCCATGATGAATACAGTTTCAGAAATACTGCTCACGCCTACTGATTTATTTGTGTGGAGGGAGGGGCGTGGTGGAATGAATCGTACAGAGAGCGTCCAGAAAAGGTTGTTGCCAGTTTCGCTTAAGCTACAACTATAATTCGTCAAGCACCTCCTTCTTTAAAAAAGACCATATCGTTTACTGTTTAGCTCCAGTAGTACTTGTTTTTTTAGTGTATAGCTATTTTCAGTCTCTGTGGGTCATCTTCAAGTCTATGTAGCTGTGACGGCAAACCGTAATGTCTATTAGAATAGTGAAAAGTAAACGAAACTTTAATTGTTTTAGCAGCGCAGTTGCTGTTCTCTGGCAACGAATGTGTCAGCCTCCTGACGCCTACTTGTTTTCAGCAGTTAGGCAATCATATGGAACGCCGTTGCCGGTAGTGCATGTATGTAAACAGACGATATTTTCAGCGACATCTCTTCAACAGTATTCATCTCGCTGCAGTCTGAAATCGCATTTTAACATCAAATCACGTGACATCATTTCAAACAGGCCAGCTTAAATGTTGATGGTTCTGATTAGGAAACCTTCCTTTAATGGTGAATGATCGACAAAGTGGACAAGCGGCAACTATTGTTTCCCACTGGAGATCTCTCCGCGAAAGGCTGCGGACAGGTGGAACGATTTTACGACACAAGAGGGGCTCTGGCCATACAGTAGTAATTGAGCTAGGCAGATTCTAGTTCAGATTACATCGTTGTCAAAGATGACGGATCCAATATGGCGGCCATAGATGTGACAACTTTGGACCGACATCGTGGTTCGAAATATAAACTTTGGAAGTAAATAGGGCTACTGATGTACAGTCGTGCTCAAAGTATCCGAATGACCTGAATTGCATTTCGCCTGATTCTCATGCAACCCACATAACGCAGCTGTCTAGCAGATCCCCTAATCGCTCCTTGGTACAATCGTTTGATTATTGAAAATGGTTCCAACAAGTCACCACTACAATACACTGCTCTGTATTGTAATAACTCATGATGTAAAGATATACCACGATACTGCAAATATCAAGGAACACCTTATCACAGATAAGACTGTCCTTAAGGCTTGTAAGCTCACATTTACTACAATAAATGATATACCTGAAATGTTACCACTCTCATTATTACGTCAGATAGGTAATGCACGTAGTAAGTTTATGTATTCATGATTTCCTCTTCAAAGTAACATACCGTACTTATTATTTAACACAAAATGAGATTAAAAATTTAAGTTGTTCATGAGCAGCTAGTTCAGAATGAGTATGAACTTCAAATGACACGACAAACCGTCTCTTTCTGCATATGGATTCAAACCCAGGTCATGTGGACTAAGCAAAGATTTAGTGACTGACAGAAACTAAGTCATTTCTGATTAGGCATAAAGAGAGTGATTTAACTTGGATTTAGACAATATAAGTTAGCAAATATTAACTTTAAATCGCATAACGCAAACATTTTTAACGGAAGCAAATTGCTACCCAGCATCTGTTGTCACTGTTAACGAACTACGAGAGGCCTTAAATACTGCTTCTTCACAAGTAACTTACTTGAATTGCAGTGAGGTAAAGCTTTGTGTTGGACAGAGATTCGAACTCAGAACCTAATCGGATAAATATCAACGCACAATCAACTGCGACATTTCGAATTTTCTCGGCAGTAGCTCCATGTTTTAACTGAAATGACGAGATGACACATTAATTTTTTTCCTTCCAAGGACTCCAAACCGGCACCTATCGCTGTTATATTCTAGAGAAAACGGACGTTAAATATGGGTTTGTTGCACCAGCAGCGACATGTGAGCATGTCTGAACTAGAAATAATATAAAGAAGAGTTCAGTTCTGACTGGGAATAGAGCCCCACACATATCGTTGTTGAGTACACACAAAGAGACGTCAGCTACCGAATTTTTCTCCACCTCGGAATAACATCTTGAACTTACAGTGATCTCGCAAAATGTTCTGTGTCTCACTGGGAGTCAAAAACTTCACATATCGTTAGTGTTGACAACGAATGAAAGTACATTAAAAATCAAAATTATTATCCAGCAGCAGAGCTTGATAACCCATAATGAAACCTCTAGTGCCGGGCCAGTATTCGAACCCGTTCACGCGCAATATGCGGAGATCTTGAGGAATATGCAGTTTTGAACAAACAACAAATTGTAGCTGAGCTGTGTTGTCACGAAGGGATCAAACTCCGCGTTAATGACGGTCTGAGTTGCAATCCCAGTTTAGCACCAAATTTATCGACATACATACGTTCAGATAAAATATGGAATAAGTGTCCTGTGAGCCTACATAGCGTTTGTTTCGTCACTAGAAGTAAATAACTAGTATAAGAAAGGTTACTGGTGATCGAGTTTCTACATGTCGCCCCTCCAGACTTTATTGTGGTTCAACCTAACGTCTACTTGGTAGAGAAAGAATATCATTTTTAATGTTAATTTTAGACCACAAACCCATTATATCTTCTTCACTTGGTGTAGCCAGAAGAGAATGGAATCTGTCTCTCCCTATCCTAAAATCATTGACAGAAGCTGGAATCGAACCCAGAGCGTAGATATACAAACTTGTGATCAGTCCAACAGACCACCAAACCATCTGCTCTGTGGCTCATTTTTCTATCGTAACGCCATTGCGCCACACTGGTTGAGAATTCCTGGCTCCCTGTAGTAATTTGCAGCATGTTCAGTAAATGCATTTACTTGGTTGACCGAATCACCATGATCTAGCTGCCTCACCTACCCAGTGCATACAATCGACTTCATATTGTAGTGACCGAAATAAAATCACGTAACTGCCACCTACACAGAACTGCCGACAGTGTAGGATGCTTAAATTTAAATACGAAGTGTTTCTTTCCACGTGAGCTACTCTATTACGCTATCGATTTGTGGAAAACATCGTGCAGTGCGAATGTGGCATTTCAAAAATAAATTTTCTATTCCTAGAAACCAAAAATTTGCTTGTCAGCGGCGGGAAGATTAGTAACCTTTTGTGCAGCATTATAAGTTTTTGACCATTGCACTATTAGCCGAAAGTACACTCCAGGAAATGGAAAAAAGAACACATTGACACCGGTGTGTCAGACCCACCATACTTGCTCCGGACACTGCGAGAGGGCTGTACAAGCAATGATCACACGCACGGCACAGCGGACACACCAGGAACCGCGGTGTTGGCCGTCGAATGGCGCTAGCTATGCAGCATTTGTGCACCGCCGCCGTCAGTGTCAGCCAGTTTGCCGTGACATACGGAGCTCCATCGCAGTCTTTAACACTGGTAGCATGCCGCGACAGCGTGGACGTGAACCGTATGTGCAGTTGACGGACTTCGAGCGAGGCCGTATAGTGGGCATGCGGGAGGCCGGGTGGACGTTCCACCGAATTGCTCAACACGTGGGGCGTGAGGTCTCCACAGTACATCGGTACATCGATGTTGTCGCCAGTGGTCGGCGGAAGGTGCACGTGCCCGTCGACCTGGGACCGGACCGCAGCGACGCACGGATGCACGCCAAGACCGTAGGATCCTACGCAGTGCCGTAGGGGACCGCACCGCCACTTCCCAGCAAATTAGGGACACTGTTGCTCCTGGGGTATCGGCGAGGACCATTCGCAACCGTCTCCATGAAGCTGGGCTACGGTCCCGCACACCGTTAGGCCGTCTTCCGCTCACGCCCCAACATCGTGCAGCCCGCCTCCAGTGGTGTCGCGACAGGCGTGAATGGAGGGACGAATGGAGACGTGTCGTCTTCAGCGATGAGAGTCGCTTCTGCCTTGGTGCCATTGATGGTCGTATGCGTGTTTTGCGCCGTGCAGGTGAGCGCCACAATCAGGACTGCATACGACCTAGGCACACAGGGCCAACACCCGGCATCATGGTGTGGGGAGCGATCTCCTACACTGGCCGTACACCTCTGGTGATCGTCGAGGGGACACTGAATAGTGCACGGTACATCCAAACCGTCATCGAACCCATCGTTCTACCATTCCTAGACCGGCAAGGGTACTTTCTGTTCCAACAGGACAATGAACGTCCGCATGTATCCCGTGCCACCCAACGTGCTCTAGAAGGTGTAAGTCAACTACCCTGGCCAGCAAGATCTCCGGATCTGTCCCCCATTGAGAATGTTTGGGACTGGATGAAGCGTCGTCTCACGCGGTCTGCACGTCCAGCACGAACGCTGGTCCAACTGAGGCGCCAGGTGGAAATGGCATGGCAAGCCGTTCCACAGGACTACATCCAGCATCTCTACGATCGTCTCCATGGAAGAATAGCAGCCTGCATTGCTGCGGAAGGTGGATATACACTGTACTAGTGCCGACATTGTGCATGCTCTGTTGCCTGTGTCTATGTGCCTGTGGTTCTGTCAATGTGATCATGTGATGTATCTGACCCCAGGAATGTGTCAATAAAGTTTCCCCTTCCTGGGACAATGAATTCACGATGTTCTTATTTCAATTTCCAGGAGTGTATTTTCTCGCGATCTCCTAATCGATGTTTGATCCGACTGCTTGGAGCTCTTTCACAGAAGGGATCAAAACGGTACAGCCAGTGAGGCTGGAACTGGGGACCATGACAGACGCTTTTTCACAGGTCAGTACCTTACCACATCCCTGCCGAAGAAGTACGTGTCTTAGCTTCCTCTTACGAGATCAATAGTGCCTATAACTCGTAAACCGCTATTTAAAGGACGAGAGTAGTTGAGATTTCCACGTGCAACTACTTTTCTGGGCTGAAAACCGTAAATTTACAACCTTTTGTTACACCTCAAGCGATAATAACTCAGTTTATTAAATGGAAATGACAGGTAAAATCAAGTTAACTTCGAGGCTTAATTCCGTGCACACCAGGAAGTAACTCGTTAATCACAGAGTTGCCAAACATCCGTTGCCTTGTTGCCAAATCTCAGTTGCAGTACCAGCAGAAAGAAGACGAACCGATGTGATCGTAGAGCGGGCTGGGAAGTGACTATAGCTTGTGTCTCCAAGTCGCGGCTTCCACGGCCTGGAATACGTAATGCGTCTGATTCGCATGTCTGTAACTACGTTTAGGGACTGGAGCGTAGTTACTAACCATACTCAGAACTGACTGCAAACTAAGGATCATAAATCAGTATCTCTTATAGTTGTTCTTATATTTCTATCGTAAGTGTACTCTAAACTAAGAAACTCATTCACAGACGTTTTCGTGCTTCGCCGACATTCGAGCACACCAAACAAATAAAAATAAAAAAAGAATATATGTGTGTGTGATAGAGAAAGAGATAAAAATCAAAATGAATGAGAGAGAGAGAGAGAGAGAGAGAGTAAAAAATTGTTGTAAAGAAATTGAATCATGGTACATAAAGAAATCTTTCATTAAAATGACACGTTCCACATCATTACGAAATATCATATTGATGACCAGTCATGAAGAGACACTAATTACCGAATTTTTTTGCCAATACCGGTAACCAAACCTAAACTAGAAAATAAAAGACAATTTTTGTAACATACCGGGACTTCTATCAAGACCTTTTCGTCCCTGTTAACTAACCACAAAAGATGTCTGATATACCTCCATTCTGAGGTGACAAAGTGTGCATGCATTTAAAGATGAAGTGCATGATGTGAAGCTCTGTGACGGGGATACGAACCCAACACGTAATCAGATTGTTAACTAAGTAAAATCAAATGTTACGTATCTGTTTTCTAACCAGTTGCAAGGTGTTTGAATCTAAAACAATGGTACACACTTTTGTGCCTAAGCGACAATCGAACTGCACACCTACCGTGCATCCACCAATATAGCTTACATATCACTTGCTTACTCACTAACGGTAGGATGTGTGCGTGTCTGACCAGAAATAACGACACCTATTGCGATTGTTAGCAACACATGCACAGACATTAAAAATGCACGTCAATTTTCACTAGCAGGCCGGTGTGCACGTGATAGGGCTTGGATTGAAGTTATGAATATTTTTGTATTGAATCAGGATTCGGACCCACGTACTTACCTTTGGAGGAGATCTAGAGAAGACTGCAGTCTTGGAACGAAATGATTGAACTATACTGTTCCGAGAGATTCACATCCTCGAAAGAGGAGATACGATTTCGAATCACAGTCCAGCACCAAATTTTTCAACGCCTCTAGTTCAATCAAGTACAAGTAAAATAAGAGCCCTCTTCCTTTAAATGTCCATCGGTTCATCAAATAAAATAAAATTTTCTAATATAAGTAAGTTTACTGGCGACTGTATTTCTGTTTACCATGACTTCCGCTATGTCAGTTCCCAACGTGAACCGGCTGTGCCCAGTTTGGAATGAAGGAACGTAATGTTTGATGCGGATTCTGGATTATAAATTCTTGAGGTTACCAGAGGTAAAGTAAATCTGTTTGTTCCACTTAAAAGCAAATACCTGAACCCATGCATTTCACCTGTGATAGTTCGTTCCACCAGACCATTGTGGCCACATTTCCTAGCCCCAGGAGTGTTCTGTAACGGATGATGTGCTTAGCTTACAAAATTAGTCACGGTGGAAGAAAACGAGAGTCTATTAAATGGTTAAGTAGAAGCAAGCTTCTAACGCGAAGATTATGCTATTCCCATGTTAGCAGGATGTAAAGACTTTTCTAGGCATCATAGGCTCGATGTGAAGCCATTCTTAAATTTTCACAAATTCAGCAAATTTCTTAGTTCGAGAATATCCACTGGCAAGTGTGAAGTTATCAGATAATTCGATTATTACCGTTATTATTTCTATTATTTTCTTCATACCGCTGCTGGAACACTGTACTTGAAGATCAGTTGATGCGTTTTGGTCACTATAGAAGTAGTTTCGCAAGAACAGGTACTTTCCCTGTCTACGGAATCATTTTCATTTTAATATCAAACATCAGCAATTAATTGTAGATTACATTAAAACTAAAGTAGTTGATGAAGACGTTATTTCATAACAAAAACGCTCTGCTTTCTTCATTTCCTTGCGCCTAGAAATGGCTATCGAGTACTGCCAAGCCAAAAGGCAAGAGATCTTACTGCCTGCCGATATACGTCGCTGTCGGTTCTTCCATATGATTTGGTCGAAGTGACCTGTTTCATGTTGCGTATGACAGAGAATGTTTTAAAAATACAATTGTTTTCCTTTTAAATAAACAGAAAGATTTTCATTCTAAGCTATCCAAGTTCAAAATTTTCGCAATATTAGTTCAAATTTAATATTCGCGTCTATAATGTAGGAAAGTATTTCACAGCTGCAAAACTCGCATCCGACTCATTGACCTTATAGTTAGTCGCTGATCATAAATTCTAGCTCAGAGTGACACCAGATTAAGTAACCTAATGTAGCGAAGACTGTTTACAAGTGCTCTTTCTCACCGGAAAATACGCAGTTCATTCATTTGCTTCCTTACGTACACTGTAACAGTAATTTCTGTGTGTATGCTATGCATACACATTGTAGAATTTAGTGGTGCTCTCTCTTCCACTTCTGTATACAATTTGACTGACCTAAACGAGCCCTTTATCGTTACAGGCCCTGGGCAGTGATACATCATATCGACAACAGTAATGTGCTTATACTGACAACCAGACTGTTCGTTTTACCTGATTTTGTAATAAATAAAACAACATGACTTCCCCTTTTTCCTTCTGTGAATTTTGTCAGTAAGATATTTGCTTTCCAGCCAGCGAAACGCGGCAGAGTACGGCCGGTAGACGATTCACAACCCACGATTTAGTGCCGTTAAGACGATTTATTTAAACATCACAAGACTGCACATAGATGCAATCGACTTCGAAGTACAAAGTTTTTGTTATCTTACTTTTGTGACAGATGGGCATAAGTGACTTCCAAAGACTTTTTGTCGTACAGAAATTATCTTTTGTCACACAGTAACAAGGTAAGTGTTTTATTAGTATATGATTTGTAGGTAACTGTAATCCTGATGGAAGATTGTACATCTGAATGTTTTACACAACTGGTAGGAGAAAACGCTGCATATTAACCAAACACCGCACCTCCTCTCTTTATACTCCATTTGAAACGAGCACGGGATTCTCCTAGCATACCGCTACACCTGAGAATTGGCAACATCGTTACAAACATTAGGCAACACTGTGACAGTGCAATCGCTTCCGCCTATGGTAGTGAATTGACTCGATAAATTCATTTGATATTCCCTTTTCATTTGAATGACCTGTGCTATATAATCCTCATGTAAACTAAGACAGTGAGACAGAAAATTAAATTTTTTGGCTAGAGAAATGCTTTTCCTCGCATAAGTGACAACTTTTATTATTTTTTACGATGCGTCATGAGGCCCTGTGGTACCGCCCGTGTTTCGGGTCATAACGGCTCAATCAGTCGTCAGTTCTAACTGTGGCAGGGGCCATCGTGTGCGAGCATCTTTTTCTGATATATTTTATGGAGCTGCGAATTTCCAGCAAAAATTTTGTACCGAAATCGGAAGAAAACCTTTACACATCAGATCCTCTTGGTAGTCCTCTAGGTAGCTCCACTCAGTAGAGTTGTGTTAATGGTCACAGATCTTGGTTTTCTGACTGCCAAGCTGCTTCGCAACACCAGCGTCTCTGAAGAAATTCGAATCGACCATCAGCGATACGAATTTCAATATTGTTCTTCACTTAAGACTCACATGCCAGCGTGATAAGTATGAAGAAAATGAACCTCCTGATTACTATAGGGCCTCTGTGCTAAGTTTCCACAGTAGCAACTAGGAACTCGCTGCAGACATGTGCTAACAGCGGCTCTAGCAACTTACTTTTTATCTGGGTCGGTAGCTTCAAATACGGGCAATTTTGTCGCCTTAAATCCAATTTAACGAAGATAACCCTGACGTCCTTCTGGCTACACCAAGTGAAGAAGATATAATGGGTTTGTGGTCTGAAATTAACATTGAAAATGATATTCCTTCTCTACCAAGTAGACGTTAGGTTGAACTACAATAAAGTCTGGAGTGGCAACATGTAGAAACTCGATCACCAGTAACCTTTCTTATACTAGTTATTTATTTCTAGTGACGAAACAAACGCTATGTAGGCTCACAGGACACTTATTCCATATTTTATCTGAACGTCTGTATGCCGATAAATTTGGTGCTAAACTGGGAATGCAACTCAGACCGTCCTTAAGGCGAAGTTTGATCCCTTCGTGACAATACAGTTCGTCTACAATTTGTTGTTTGTTCAAAACTACACATTCCTCCACATCCTCGCATTTGCCCGTGAACGGGTTCGAATACTGGCCCGGCACTAGAGGTTTCATTATGGGTTATCAAGCTCTAGCATGAGAACACCAATCTGCTGCTGGATAATAATTTAGATTTTTAATGTATTTTCATTCGTTGTCAACACTAACGATATGTGAAGTTTTTTACTCCCAGTGAGACACAGAACTTTTTGCGAGATCACTGTAAGTTCAAGATGTTATTCCGAGCTGGAGAAAAAATCGGTAGCTGACACCTCTTTGTGGGTACTCAACAACGATTTGTGTGGGGCTCTATTCCCAGTCAGCACTGAACTCTTCGTCATATTATTTCTACTTCAAACATGTCCACATGTCGCTACTGGTGCAACAAACCCATATTTAACGTTCGTTTTCTCTAGAGTAAAACAGCGATAGGTGCTGGATTCGAGTCCTGGGAAGGAAACAATTAATGTTTCGCCTTGTCATTTCAGTTAAAACGTCTAGCTGCTGCCGAAAAAATGCGATATGTCACAGTTGATTGTCCTTCGATAACAATCCGATTAGGTTCTGCGTTCGAATCCCTGTCCAACACAAAACTTTACCTCACGGAATTTCAAATAAGTTACTTGTTAAGAAGCAATATCTAACATCTCTCGTAGTTCGTTAACAGGAACAATAGGTGCTGGGGAGGTATTTGCGTCCGTTAAAAATGCTTGTGTTATGCGATTTAAAGGTGATATCTGCTAACTTATACTGTCTAAAATCGAGTTAAATCACTCTCTGTATGCCCAATCAGGAATGACTGTTAGTTTCCCTCAGCCACTGAATCTTTGCTGAGTCCACATGACCTGGGTTTGAATCCATATGCAGAACGAGATGGGTTGTCGTGTCATTTGAAGTTCATACTCATTCTGAACTAGCTGCTCATGAATAACTTAAATTTTTAACCTCATTTTGTGTTAAATAATAAGTACGATATGTTACTTTGAAGAGGAAATCATGAATACAATAAACTTACTACATGCATTACCTATCTGACGTAATAATGAGATAATTTCAGGTATGTCATTTATTGTAATAAATGTGAGCTTACAAGCCTTACGGACAGTCATATCTGTGATAAGGAGTTCCTTGATATTTGTAGTATCGTGGTATTTCTTTACATCTTGAGTTATTACTATACAGAGCAGTGTTTTCTAGTGGTGACTTGTTGGAACCATTTTCAATAGTCCAAGGAATGTAGCAAGGAGCGATTAGAGGACCTGCTAGACAGCTGCGTTATGTGGGTTTCATGAGAATCAGGCGAAATGCAATTCAGGTCGTTCGGATACTTTTGAGCATGACTGTACCTCCTCCAACCCTCCTCCAGTTTTATGATGTAGACCACACTATATGCTCATCTAAATCCTGAAAACGGTGGGAAATAGGCAGTCTGTGCTGAGCCACACGTGAGGAAGGATGTAAGGTATTTATTTACTTATTTTGGCACAAACTGAGTTCTTGGAGGTGTTATCCTGCTGGTGTACCGTCCACCCCACGCCGGTGCCCTGTCCCTTTCTCTCACCCTTCATCCCCACTTTTTCCGATTGCGCATGTGTACGGTCACCTCTATGCTTGACAAAGAAGTGATGTAGTCCACAATACCGACATCAAAGGGATCTAAAGTATGCCACAGCCATCCCTCAACTTTCTGCCAATCATCCGGTCACCCCCCCCCCCCTCTTACCCCATTTTCCATTATTCGAAATGACCGCCACTTTCTACAGATGAACAAATTACGAGAATTTGCGAAGTTTACGGGAAAACTATTTCTCTACGCATAAAAAAGGCACAGCAGTCACATTGTATTAACAGTAAATCTCTGCAAAAGTGGTCTACAGATCATGACATATGGAACCCACTGCCAAAGACACTTAGTCGATTACACAACTCTGCTACTGTCGAGGAAAGCTCGAATGTTTCGGCGTGAAAACGATCTCCAACCAGGCTATATCACTACAGATGATTGTACCACCATGCAATATAGCTACATCGCTACAACAAACACACTTCATATCCTGCATCATACAAAATCTTCATATCCACATTCTGCATATAACTATCGACTACCAGATACTCCTACAGTCATCGCGAAGACACACATATCCCAAAAACAGATGCACTAGCAGTGTGCATAGTATAGAGATGTAGAGCTAGGTATTCCTCACGAGGTCAGTCAGTCATCCACTTCGGGCAGTGGTAACGAGGCAACTGCCTCCCACATGCGCTGGCCTTATGTATGATAGGGGTGCCCTCTGGAGACAGCAGCCATTCTCAGAACTAGTGTACAAAGGCTGGGCCGGTTCCTCTAGCATAAAGGTGTCTGGTAACAGTGCTGTTTCCAGCTGGGTCTACTAGCTGCCATGGTTTCTACAATGTGTTGCGACTATCTCCAGGCTCTAGGATTACAATAATGCTTACTTTCTGAGCTCTGTCGTTGACATACGATTTGTCAATCGAAAATTAATTTTCCGATCTCGAAACCGATATCGCTTGCGATATCTGATATTACATTCCCAAAAACAACACTATTTGTGACACTTTTATGCTGAAGTCATCGAGTATCACATGAAAATTTCCAGAATTTCGTGTATTTTTACATAGTTTGCTGGAATATCATACTATTTACGCGATTATACTCGATATCAACCGTATGACAAGATGTTACCGATCGCTGCACAGTATAATTCTGAAAATAAAGAGAGCCGAAAAATTAACATAGTCATAACATGGAACGTGCTACAAACCATTGAGCAACTGGAAACTTATCTCGACTGCGAGGATTTTCACGTGAAAACAAGAAAAGAGGGGAAACTTATAGGTACACTCATATTTTTAATGAATACTTACGTCAATGATATAACAGATTCCGTATCACCCTTGTACTTCAGAATGTCACAAAGGTTTTAATGCTCATTATGTCCAGAGAACCAGGAAATGTCTCTTCAACCGGTGTTTCGCCACTTGGATGCCGATAACACAACATATTCGATATTCTCTCTACCAAATAAAGATGAGAAACATGTAGAATGCTGCTGGTCCCGGCGGAGGTTCGAATCCTCCCTCGGGCATAGGTGTGTGTGTTTGTCCTTAGGATAATTTAGGTTAAGTAGTGTGTAAGCTTAGGGACTGATGACCTTAGCAGTTAAGTTCCAAAAGATTTCACACACATTTGACCATTTTTGTGTAGAATGGCATTATACCATACCACACAGTCAAGCCAGAGGCTAATGGAATTTTCGGACCTGCCGGACCGACAGCATACGAAGAGAGATAAGATTTGACTCACTACAGCCTGATGTCACCGATCAAACCACCTCACAGAAGAATAAGAAGTTTCTGCTTCCGGTCTGCAGAAATCAGTCACAGATTGACTTCAGACTCAAGAATAGGACGCTTTCTGCAAGCTGCTAAACGTATTTCTCAAAACGTCTGACCCACCTGTAACAATAGCAAAGTACCTGACTATTCGACAGATGAAGAACTGAACGGTCAACAGCGGTGTTCTGGTGTGCTTTCAAACGTTCTGGATGTGCCAGAACTGTCTGAAAGTGTTCCTCGGCTAAGTACAATCAGGCTCGTGTAAGAATGACATTAGGCCGGGCAAAACTACTCATTTATGCTCCTCACTGCTAATACCTCCATTCCTGGCCCGGACCTATACCTGCCGGAAACTTTTAGCACTGAAACATGGTCTCATGTTCGTATTCCCGTTCGTTAGATTTAGTATTGTATGTTAAACGAGTGTTATTTCGTGTTAAGCTATCACGTGAGAGGTGTTCACGACACCACTTTCGAAAAAATTGATGGGAACTCTGCATTACTGTATAACATAGGGCTAGTCCACATTAATTTGACTATGAATGTCACTTAAAAACCGTTCCTAAACGCACTTAGAGATCGTGAGCGAAGATTGCACAGTGAACACGTGTGGAGCCACCTGGCACAAGTCTGCGGCAGTGACTGATGTGCCTGGCCCGAACTGCCAGGAAAGTGGCGCCCGCAGCTGGCTAACTGACAGGGATGTACGGTGTGTGAGGTCGCAGTTAAACGGTCCCCAATACGAGGTATGAAAAACCTCGTCACATATCGCAATTCTCATGTTAAAAATCTAGGAGAACGCCGTTCATATATTCCACGAAACATTCTGCAGCCCTAATTTTCTAAATAATGCTCTGATGACTTCGTCCTATTCTACCGCCCAGGCGGTTCCAGAGAGTTAGTTCACAAAACATACTTCGAAAACCTCACCCATTATGGAAAGCTCTAAATTTACGGATCTTGTAACTGGATTGGCAAAGAATCTTGGTGCTTGAAACACACAGATCACAGTGCCACGTAAAATGCATCACGAATATCTGAAACAACCACCTCTCTAAATTCAGATCATTATACGCTCTGCTAATACCTGAAAAAAAAAAACTGACAAAAAATCAGAAAAAAATAATCACGAAAAGTCACTTCAATAATTTCTTTTGCCATAACTAAGTAAGTTCCAAATGCAATCCCTTCCCAGAAGTACATCCCCACCTCGTATACGTAGCGACTGAGTAAACACATGGTTTCACATCATTATGCCATAATCTACATATTTCCCTTAAGTATTGTCTCATTGCCTAAAAGAAAAAAAATCTGTTTTTACCAGTTTAAAATCTTGCACAACATGCATCACAGAAATAGAATATTAAACCTATTTTTCACTCGTGATGGTCACGTATGAAGTCTCTTAAGGTACAAATAGCAGCCCATAGCAGTTGCAAAAATCAGGCTAATACTATGCATTACTTTATCAGTTCAGTATATAGGTGGTTTTATTGCCATGGCTATCTCTTCCTGCGTAGGTTGGAGGTCAGAACCACTTGTTTATGTCCCGAAACTTTTAACATTACTGGATCTTAACAAGCAATTCTTACTCCTTAATTCTTACATCCCTTCATGCACTCTGAAATACGTATCGGTATTTAGCTCAAATGTCAACACATAGTGAAAAGACGATCTTTGCCGAACATTACGACGCCTATCTCCATCGCTTATAACAGCGCACAACAGTAAATGATAATGTGGTTGAGAAATGTGTGTTATTTCGTAACATCCACTAAGGTGAAAGGTTGGGAATGCACCAGAATGTAAACATTCTCGATGGAAAAGGGGATATGTTCGTCAAGTTTTGTCAAATAGTAATAGTGTTCGTGCATACGAAATTTCTGTTAGATTTGCCGAAAACACGCACGCACCCACGCACACACACACACACACACACACACACACACACAAGGATATTTTTGTGTTGGGGACAGGTGTTGTAGAAAATGCTAGGTATGTAAGAGAGAAAGAGACAGATGGTGACAGACAAACAGCTTTCTTCAAAAACACAAAAATATTCATTTAATATATTTTGATGATTTCGCGCATAATATCAGCACTCTGCTAAATACCTCTTCGGTAGCTCGTCCATCTGTGCTGTGGCGAGGGCGATTCTGGACTATAGAGTATGTAGGATCTGTAAAGTAATGAAATTAGCATATGTGTGCGTGTGTGTGTGTGTGTTTGTGTGCGTATCTGTTCGTATGTGTGATATACTCAACATGTTTTGTAATGAATTCCTTCACGAATTCGAATTTTTTGGTCTGAGTATTTGTAAACACCACAGATACCAGTTCATAACTAGTCAGACAGTATTACATTTACCGAAGATCAAACATGCATTGATCGGTTATCGTAACTGCCATTAACTAACCAATACTACAAGTGCAGTATAAGAGACGGGTACAAAGACTCAGAATACATCGTCTGAGTGAAACAGCAAAAATTCTAACGAGAAAAGAGATACAAGGAATTTGAAACAAGGCGTCCAATGTTTAACGTAGATGAGAGTACCTTGGATATTTCTCTAGTAAGCACAACACAATGGGTAAGGTTCTCGATATACATAAGAGACTTATAAAATTCATCCAACAGCGATGAATCTTTTTTTCCTTGACATTGTTCTTTTCAACTGTAAAGGTGTATCTCCGGGCGCAAGTGAACTAATGTAAATCCTGCATTCCTTTGGGAATCAAGCATTGTCGACGGAAATGGAAATGGCTATGACATATAACATAATTTAAATTTCTGGGCAGAAAGCTATGTAGGGAATCGATAAAAGTCCTTTTCTTTAGGAAAAAAATCATTGTTCTAATTTAAGTAACCAAACTTATTTAGACACATCCAGCAAACCTTAACGAACCATAGCTGTAAATAAGCTCAGCAGAGGAGTGACAGCAGCGAAGATAACTATAAACATGTTGCTGTATGTATGGTGGCAATGCCATTGGAGAGAGCAAGGTAAGAAAATAGTTTCCCCGTTTTTGACAATAATGAATCGCCGGATTTTGATGAAGATCATTTGATACATTAACATACATCATATACGTCAGGATACTCGAGTACTAACACATATAACGAACTGTGATCACCCATTATTGTGCAACATTTGAATGCATTGGGGGCTTCAGCATTGGATGTATGATTGAAGTGAGGACAAAGTCAAAATCACAGAGTGAGCACTTAGTTTATTTGTACCTTACTTCCCGCTGGCCAACAATAGGCTCGTGAAATAAGCAACCACATCCATCCTGTATCGTTACTGGCGACAAGAAACGGTGTCTTTTTGCTAACATAGGGGAATAAGAATATAGTCAGTGAGTCCAAATGAAGCAGCAGCTCCCAGTAAAAAGACCTGCCCACATCCGTAATGTTATGTATCTCACTCAACAGCGATAGTGTGGTGTACTATGAATTTCTTCCATGAGATGTAATCGTCACAGCTGATATTTATTGTCAAAGCTGAGGCAAGCCAAGGACGCAGTTCAAGAACAACGACTAGAAAGACAGTGTAAAGCGGTGTTACTCCACTATAACACCCACCCACTAACTTTACCTAGCATATATGTTCATAACGACACAGACATGAAAACGACATCACAGGCGTTTTATGCATGAATAATACAGCGAGACATTATTGTTGAGTGAGCTGCGGGTTAATCAAGCAAAAACATCCACCATCAGGAACCTAACTTTGTAGACTTAAACTTGTAGAGATTCAGCACAAGCCCGCAATATCGTGACGGTGAATTAAAACTATAGAGGTGTACGGTTCAACACAATGAAGAGTGACAGAGTTCAGCCCAGGGCACCACACATATCCCACTCATAGAGATGTTAAAATAATAGTAGTTCTTACAAGACAGAAGCAGATACAGCTTGATGCATGAACCTTACTTTGATCGGTATGGCGAGCGGAGGTACCATGCCCCACAACCCAGGAACAACCAGAAACTGTCAAATGTATAAAAACCTTTGATGGCTTTGCATGAGTTCTTTTAATCCTGTGAATGCCTCATATTAGAGACAGGAAAGGAGATGTGAAATTAGGAACAATCCAGAGTGCATTTCATCTGAACCCGAATACGTGCTTTGGCGATATGTACATCCCTTTAAAGGCTAATTATCCGTCATACAGAAGTAGACTGAGACACCCGTGTCAGGTGGTTGTTGATTGAATGTTCGAACTCAAGCGATGTGTTAAAGGAGAAGCTCTTTTTAATGTATACAGATAGCTGTACTTCATCTGCCTATGGTAGAAGAAATTGTTGAAAGTTATGCCGTAGAACGGTAGAAGGTGCTTTGATGAGAGCATCCACCCAAGTTTAAAGAATGATAGTTGCTTATTCATGCTGCGTCTGAGACCACCTTACATACTACATACTGAAGTATTTAATTCTTGGTCATGAGGCGATATCGAGGTACATATTTGTTTCTGTATGCTGTAATTTAGTAAAGTCCTTTTTTTAAAAAAAAAAATGCTCCTTTGATTACTTTGAATGAATGTGTGAACTGTGGAATGGTTACTCAACTCGAATTATCGTGTGGCGTGTTGTAACTGCAAGTGGTGTGTTTACTCCGTGTTATTCTTAGCAAAACTTTTATATGAACGGTTTGTGCAATGCAACTCAATAAAGAAGTACAATTACTGCAAAATACTTCCAGCACCTTAGGCACTGAATCCTCTGGCCGTGTTCAAAAGTGATAACTTTGGTCCTTGTGCACAAAACAATAAATTAAATTGTCTTGCCTGTAAAGTAGCAATGGTGGAACGCGATATATTCTGGTCTCTCATAAAAAGAGTAAAATATGCTAGCTACAGACTCAGCAGTATGCAGTGCTGGTCATAATACTTTGGAATGCACTTGAAATTCTTTTGGCTGATAAATGAAAACATTTTCTTTGAAAAACATATGACCTGGACAGGGAGGCCGTACAGATTGTTGTGAATTACCAACAATGAGTTTCTTTTAGCAAAATTGTATTGCAAGTTACGTCTGTCTTTCCAAAAACAATTGAAGTTATATTGATCAGAAAAATACATCATATTTACAAACTGATCTGTAAAATGATATTTAAACAGCAAATAATATCTAACCTCACTAAACCAGCATAAAAGAAAATCATCAAAACTAAACCAGCATAAAAGTAAATCATCAAAGTACATATAGCTCTATTAACAAACCTCAGTAACGTTACAAAAGTAAAATATCTAACTAGGCTTCTTATCAGTCAATTTACGTACGTTCTAGGTTTACTGAAAAATTAAATTATCAGCCAACACATCTATACTAACGCGCTGGCAAAACTAAAGTCATAATTATTTAACACCTTTACCTTGCTTGTGAGGGGACTTTTGCTTCCATGTTATCGCAATTACTGAATTAATCTAACACTTAGCGGCTTCACAGGGCACACCACAAAAACTGCATACTCCATCGTCGTTCACTCACAGGCAGCTACCTAGAACTATGCACTCAGCGCTCTCTTACTCCAACAATAAGTCTCAGACCAGAAGCAGTATCTTTGGCTCTTCGCTTGTGTAACGTTAGCGACCTGCATTATAAAACTTATGTGAGATTTAAGTCGTTTATAGTACACAAGTTTCATTTTAGTTTACATTAATATTATTGTATTCGAGTGCCACGTACAGTGTGCCCCAATAAACTCTTTTCAATTCATAGAAATTAAGTTGCTGGGGTGGTGTTATTTACAATACACTGATATTGTGTCGGAGATATTCGACTTCAACCTGTTCGACAGATCATTGTCTTTCAATGTATGCAAGAGAAAACTATCTGCATACAGCGAACAATGAGTAAACAACAATTCAGTAGCTAAGTTACACTCCCTCAATACACAAAGAATTCAGATCACACTTATAGGCTACTCCATGTTAACCCTTACACATAAGATCGACTTCCTAACCTACCAACTAGCTTACAGACAGTTAATATTTATCCCATCTGAAATGCTGAAAAGGAATGAGCTCACTTGTAAAAAAAACCTTCATTAAATCATCACACCTTAAAAAATCTGTCAACCATCAGTGAATGAACAAATCTCTAAGACCATAGGAGGTGCTCTTGAAATATGATCCCGCTCCATCGATTGCTTGTAAATAGGGAAGTCAGACAACCAACTGCATCATACTCCCACGCTACCCTTTTCAGGGAGGTGACGTATCAACGAATGTAGGTTGATTCTTACAAAGAAGAAGACAGCAACCAGCCACTATTATTACTGCTATTTATTTAAGCAAATAGCGCCGAACCGGTTTCCAACTGACAAGTTCATCATCAGACGGCTGTTCACAAGATTTGCGAGACACACTTTACCTTAATCGTCAATTTTCGAATTTTATTCTTCCACTGTGGCAAAATATTCTTGGTGTGTTAGTACCCTACGGTAGAAAACAGTGTTTGAAGCGCCCTATGTGAACATAAGTAACATCCAAACAATGAAATACAAACAAGTATGTGAGGTTAAGTGGTTATGGTACTTACATCGAAAATTTTGATGCGAAGTTTCAGGATTTTATATTTCAAATATTCCAAAATATATGCAGCACTTATATGATTTGAGCATCAGCATATTGCTAAAAGCACCACACACACACACATACACACACACACCATGAAGTATTTTCCACATGCGAAGTTCAACTGAGGGGTGGGAGGCGGTGGAAAGTGGGGAAGGGGGTGGTTTCGAGCTCAATCTAGTGGTGGTATTGTGGACTGGGGCAGTCCATCTTCAAACTTTGAGGTGAACAACCACACATACGATCGTAAAAATTCGGATTGTGGGCAGAAGAGTGTCCAGGACAACCAACGAGCAGTATCCCACCAAAATAAATAAACCATTTAAATCTTTCCTCTCCTGCAGATCAGCACAGACTGATCGTTTCCCGCCATTTCCCGAGGTTTATCTGGTGGTTGGGGGTGGGTGACACCATAGGAATGGGGCCAGAGGCTAGGAGAAGATACCCCAAGTGCTCTATTCCCTTCAAAATTTAACTTCATGCCATGATGTCAGTGTAGTATTGCCACATCCATGGCCACAAACTTGTTTAAATTTGGCAACAATGCCAACTGCACCAGAAACTGAATAGTCCCAATACTTTTGAAACCTTCCCGTCTCCTCTATACCTCTTTTGTTATTACGCAATAACCGCCTCCTCTATACATCTTTTGTTAATGATAACCTTCCCTTTTACAATAACCTATGTAACCTTTCCTTAGGATTTTTATCTCTTGCTTAATAATAAGAAATATAATCTTCCCTTTGAAATTTATTCTCTTTTCCAATCTTCGCATACAAATTTAAAAGCTGCTTATTAAAAGTGATTTTATGATTATTTTGACGAAACATAGAAGGTGTTGTCCTAGTGGCCCTCAATCGTTATCTGCAATAACCAAAAACTGTTCCTTACCTTTTTTTTTGGCTGTTACTGGATCGCCATCTGACTGCTACATCGAACTGAGACATGAATATACTTACTCTGTTTTACTATACTCTGTTAGCTGCTGGTGGGCTTTCATAATAAGTGGCTGTATTTATTACCAAAGCTGACGTTATTATTTAATAGCAAAGCTGACGTTATTCTTTAATTAATTTGACTAGAGTTACGTAATTCATGGTTAAACTTTTTCTTGACAACAATAAAATTTTGCAAAGTTTTACGTTGATGGTTTTTGGGATGGATCATAATCAGAAATGCAATATTGCTGGCAAAAGTTAATTATATTCTGAAAGAAATGATTTTACAAACGTTCAGATGGAACTTACTTTTAACAATAATCTTACAACTAGCAATGCGCAAACCTACCTTCAGTAGTCTTGAGTTTCTCAAAGAAAATTAATTCAATAATATTAGTTCCTCTTATTATAATAGTTAGTTGATGTCTCTGTACATCCGTTTATAATCGTTTGTAAATCATAGGTAGTGGCTGGCAGGCACACCGTTCCTCTCAGCCTCTCGCTTCAGACCTGCTACCGACTCGCTTCACTTTTCGCTTACAACTGACTTCCTACGAACGCTAAAGTGCGGTCTCTCCTGCCAACAATGATTTCTGGTGCAGACAGTCCCTGCTACCATTACAAAATGTATCAACGCGCGGTGTTTCCCGCTCTTTCGTTAAAATGTATCCATACGCGCTCTCTCCCGCCCTTTTTAAAATTATATCCGTTTGCGGTCTCTCTTGTCAACAATACTTTGGTGCAGACATTCCCTGCTACCACAGTTGTTTCCAACATGACAAGTATTGATTATTCCTACTTAATCCTATTAATAAAATATAAACATCTTTCATTAATTGTGATTTGACAATAAACAATAGAAATATACACGTCTTACACTTTCACCTTCATGACAAGTGGACCTTGGGACAGCTGAAGGCTTTCTGCTGTAGGAAAACATGCCTTTTCACAAAGGCAGCGCCTTCAGGAGAAAAATTAGAAGTGTGCTATTTTCCTGCATGTGCTCAACCACCCCACAGCCATTCAAGATCTCTGAAGTGTTTGAGCTTGTTAGAGACACGCCGAAAATCGTTGGACTGGCGCCGAAGGAAAGCTCTTCACTGAATGCGACACACTAAACATATTTAAACGACACGAGGAAGCGAGAGTCCACAACAGCTGGCGGTAAACAAAAGATCTTATGTTTCTGAGACAGTCAAGAGGAAAGTTTCGACCCTGAAACGAGGACTGAAGAGGAAGAGAACTGCTTGGGAGGACACGACTACTGGCTAGCACTGACAACGGGATGGGCAAAATGCAACTGGCCCGCGAAATATTTACAATACGACTGGCGTAAAATTCATCCTCATTGATTTATCAAACTGTAAGATACACATAGCAGCTCTGCCTGAGGGATAACTGGGTAGTAGATGTAACGCTTTCACTGTTGTGCTGTTGCTCTTCCATTGTAGGAAGATTATCATAGTACAACTGATTCTGCAGTTTGCTCCACAGGTCAAATTCAGGGAGATGAGACGATCGAGGTGGCCAGGAAATTTTACTTCATCTGCTGACAGTCCTTGCCTCACTGGACAATGTGCATTTGTCACAAAGTAGTCAGGTTACTGTGTGCTGCTGCACTTTCCTGCTGAAAACATCGACACAATCCTACATCTTCAGTTAGTTGATCCACACATACTGTATTTTCGATTGCATATAAAGGCACATGCTCTGTGAGTCAAACACCTTGAGCTAGCCATCAACAAATGAAGTGAGAAGTTTAGGATTCAAAAGTCTGAGTCCATATCACTCAGAAACCCCCAGTAGAAATCAACAAGCCAAAGTTAATTTAGTTGCCTTAACAAATGCGCAACGGTAAAGTCGTAAGCATGCAGATGAAGGTTTCAACACGGCGACCTCTTAATTCTCATTTACGTAGACAGCCGACGTTGAGGTCTTGTCTATCTTTGTCGGACTTCACTCGAAAAATCTTTTGCGATGTTGGAACTCTTCTCGGATAGTTATTTGGTGTTGCATTCAGCTGGTCACAAACTTCAGCCGCTCCTCTCATTCTCTCAAACGTAATGACACAGTGAAATAATCGGGATAGAGCTTGCGGGGAATGATCACGCATATACGTGTGAGAGCAAGCGACTGGTGCAAATAAATCACGATTTAATGCATTTTCTGTTGAAAAGATCTCCCCTTCATTAACGAGGGTTAATTTTGCGACAGTTATATAAATAATTTTTGGGTCAGTTTTAGTTTGCTCGCCCTGTGTGTCGACCCCCAGTGATAGAGCGAGACGACAAAAGCTCAGTGCCTTCAAAGCACGAGAGGGGGAAGACGGACTTTGTCTCGTATCACATCGTATTAGACACTACGTGCTGTTCGAAATCCAAGCTTATTTCAGTCTATTCCATACTTTAATACTCCCCTTTCCCATCTATGGTGGATTTCATTCCTGCCTGACGCCCATTTTCACAAACATTCTATATTTTCTCCGTGACCGATGCCTTTCTTACTACTATGACAATGATGCTGTTTTTGCACTCTGATTCTAGTACTGATTCGAGTTTTTACTCGGCTGCCAATGATTCATTCCCATGAGTATTCTCGTTCTGTCCAGCTTCGATGACTCTGGTGCTGATCTGATATTTCACTCTATGCGTAATTACACTCCATACACTCTATGCTACTTTCAGGTCCTGTCTTGTCTCATTTCTGCTTCGAGTACCACATTAAATATCTCAGATAAAGTTCTATTTTGATGTGATATGACATTAAACAGCCAAACCCTTTCATTTTGCCGCATCAGTATAGTCAAAGCGCCTGAGATTCAACACGCCTTGCGTATTTTCACTCACTTTAATAAAATGGTCGCATCTGGTTCAGTCCAGTCAAAGCGTCTTGAGGTCCAACAGTGCTTACGTATTTTCATCTATTTTAACATAGATGGCGCTCAAGCCAAGTCTGCAGCAAAATGAGTATTCGAGAGGAACGAATGTTGCCTAACACTGTTACCATAAAAAATGTGTTCCGAGAAAATTACTTCTAGTGAGTATAATTCCGTAACTAAAGTCAAAATATCAGTTTCTGAACCTGCCTGCGTGAGCGGCATGTTTGACAAAGGAAATCTACACAGCGTTTCCCAGGAACATTTTTGGAGAATTATTGCTTTCTTATTTATATAAAATCGCCATTCTTTTCTAGATTTGTTTTGCAGTAAACCTGAGTACCAGATGAAATTATTCTGGGAAAATATTTCGATCAACAAATGTAGCTAAATTTTGAGAGTAAAAAGTACTTGACTTTTGTGTTTGAGGTTTAATATTTGGTTTTGAGTATCAAAATGTGCAGTTTTTTATTTCAAATCGGGATTTAATTCCAGTCTCATGCTAATAATATCTTTCGACACAACTCACTTCTTACATAATTTTGCCACTAAAATACGAGTAAAGGGAAACTTTTTTTCTACCTATTTAAGCATGTGATCTTGGTGCGAAATAACTACAGTCAGTTATTTCAAAATCAATAACGGCGATTTCCATGGAGCTTCCAAACACAGTGGTAAGTGTTTCCAGTTATACGTACAGAACTCTCTCTCTGTACTGAATCGGAAGAAAAGACGTGAAAAAACTGAACTGAAAGTTACATTGTGAGATACTGTGATTTCAGTACTAACTTTGTAATGAACACCATTTTAATGCCGAGTTAAGACGTTATTTCTACTATAGTATAAAAAAAGTTGTAATCTCGAATGAAACTGTAAAATTTATCTACACATTTGAGTTCAAGGGCATTTTTCCCACACCATCCAGAGATATATGACTACGAATTACTACACGGTAGCTACTATATACAAATTCTGTACCGTGTAAAGGATATCTAAATACTTGTTTCCTTTGGAACAGGTTTTCTACTACATTAATTGAGTTACACAGAACACAAGTGCTCAAGGCATTGGATAAGCCACATATCAGAACAGTTTTTCTGGATAAAGAAGCAGATACCGAGGGTAAACACTACGAACACACAAAAACAAACACACACAAATGCGCGTGGGCGCTCGCCAGAATCAGTAGGATAGTGCGTTTAAGTGACGAACATTAGGAATTATTAATACTTCGCAGTGTCATTTACTTGGACCAATACTTTTCAAATGTTTTTTCGTTCAAACGCTTTCCACTCCTTTTGTAGCCTTCACTTCCTTTTGAAATTCTCTAAATACTAAACTGCTACACTGAAAATGGAGTTGCTCTTCGCCGTGTACATTATAGGTTAGAATAAAATTCTGTTCGAGAATATTCGACAGGACTTGCGATTTTAACATTTCACAACTTAGTCCAATGGAACAACGTGAAAACGTTTCCAACCTATAATATCAATAATTCTGTCTACTTTTGTTGAAATATGCCGATTCACGCAAATGGTGGTACTGTTAGGTTCGCCGCAACAGCTCTGTCACGCAGCGTATGTATAATTTCACAGGTCGTACGGCGCCACTGCTCGTCTTAGTGTGCAACATGTATGGTCGTGCGTACGCAGTGGGATAAATCAATAGGAACGCAATTCGTGCTGATGGACTGCATTACCGCTCTATACTGATGGACATGCACACTGACATACATGCGGCTAGTGGCAGAATAATGCGACATTAGCTTCAGCCCGTATGATTACACCATCAACACTGTGTAAATGTACCTAAACATGTTAAGGGCATCAATGTAAATTAAAACTTAGAGAGAAAAAACAGTGTAATTTAGAGGGAGAGGAAAAACAATTTGACCAAAAGTAAAGGGCAGAAAAAAAGGATCAAACAAAGATATTTGAATATAGGAACTAGGGGCCGCAGTTTCATATTTTCGGCGCTACAGGAACTTAACTGGTATCTGAGCTACGGACGACTTTACTGAAAATGAAATGTTATTCACAGAAAATGTATAACAAAGCGAAATGTTTGGACTCATCAGTCGTCACGTTGAGAATGATAGTAACTTAAAGCATCACATACACGTGTATCGTATTTAGTTGGCGTACCACACGGCATCTCATTTGAAATGAAAACAATCACACATCCATGAATCATGTTTCAGTATGTCCTAATAAGTTCAAAGTAACTGCGAAATGCGTAAGCTCTTATCCACAGTCTTGCCTCCTCGTAATTATCTAAGTATGTCGTGGCAAATGTTCAAACTGGCCACCGTTTTCATGCTGCCATAGCGCCTAAATATTCAACTGCGACTCCTGTTCCCTATAATCACATTCCTTCGTTTGATGCCGACTTTCTGCCCTGCAGTTTTGATCAAGCTGTTTTTCCGCACCCTGCATAAACACCAAATATTTAAAAAAGATGCCTAGTGTGTGCATTAATGAATGAATCTCTCTGACTCCATTATTTGGAGTAATCCAGTCAGCCTATCATCACTATACGAGTGCTACAATGCTGCAGGGTTCGGTCTCACAGCAATAACAATCACATTATTCTCGCACAGCATGCGAAAAACAGCCATATCAGTGAATTTTAATTTTTTCGCAGCTGATAAAACGTTGAGACAACTTCAGGGATTGAAGCCGGGTGACGTCTTCGACAGCTGCCGATATTTCGATAGCTACACACTCAGGGCAGATGGGCCCAAGCTGCGTAAGCCCATGATTATAGTGCCAAGTGCAGAGGGTCGAGATAGGCGCCACAACTGTAAGATTTCTATTCAGAATTTGTCACGTTTAGTAGCGACCGCTTGGGCAACTAAGCTGAGAATCTCGCCAGGGACACTATTACTATACAGTGCGTATAACAATAGCAAAATCTGATGCTAGGTGGGAGTGTTCGAAAGAAAGGGGGTAGAGGGTGCACCAAATTATAAGTCACTTCTGTGGAAAAGCGTTCTCGAATCGGTTCGGTACACGTCCTGTCCAGGCACATACGCAACAAGAGAGGAAATTTAAACCGTCGGCACCAAAGATGACCAATTTCAGAATTTATCGATAATGAATGTTAAGTACCAACCAGTGGGGAAGTTACATTAACCCGGTCGCTCTGTTATCTGACAAGGGAGAGAGAGAAGGATTTCAAACAGAACTTAAACAAAAACTTTCGTCTGCATTTATAAGGTCACTTGCTAGTTTAATCTAGCTGCTTCCTTAATGGCCTCAACCAGTAGGTAGAAACAGAATCCAGAATCTCTATGATGTTATATTCCATAGGATGACTGGCAGGAAGACAATGTTGTGCAATACCAGAAGTGCTCGGATTTTGTAAGAGCGTGTGACAGCTATTCTCAATACACCGGTTCTCCACTGGCCTGCAAGGAATAGAGTAGCCATCCGTCTTACGAAAACCAAGATCATTCTTTTAAACCATAAAGGATCGTAATTTTGGATAGTGGTAAAAACTCCTACTTCACTCCGTGTTTCCGTTAGAAATACTACCAGTGTAAGGCAGAGAGTCTGCAGAATTAACTGCCGTTTCGTCGTTTTCGCTGCATACGCAGTTCAGGATTGGTCGATAGCGCATGGTGTTTGATATGTTTTCACGGTTACAATTCTGGAGACAGTTGATTCGCAGTTGAAAAACTTTCAGGGACTCGTGCTATCAGTTTTTTGTAGCTATGTGCCATGTAAATACTGATAAATCAAAGCCTGACTTATATTGTCAAGAATTCACAGAAGACACTCCCAGAACGACCGACACCTTACATGTTTGTCACTCTTGTCTACCTAATTCGGGTAACATTTAACAATATTAAAAGTATAACAACTCAACATAACGCACCACATCACCAGTTCACTCTGAAGTGACGTTTGGAATCTCTCTAAAATCCCCATAAGCCTCCCGCCATTTTCACGAATGCATGATCACAAAACTAAGTGTGAATGAGTGTTCAATAAATAATATTAAACTGCTACAAGGCTAGCGCTATTTAAATTTAATTTAGTATTAATTTAAAGTCGTTTTCCCGTTCACACCATATTTGTCTGAATGTTTGTCAATGTGGCAACAGCCAGAGTTGAGTTTACATTATTCCCACAAACCTTTCTGTCATATTATCAAAGTAAAATAAATGTGGCCGAGTTAGAAGCGGTTGAATGTCTTAAGTAGTATAAAAATACGTTTTTATTTGCAGTAATACGGTTTCAATGCGAGCCTCCAGAAAGAATGGAGTTACAACTCGCCATTGTCACTGGCAACTGGCACAGTGACAAAAGGTGAAAGATATTTGAAACGAACAGAGAGATTACAAGGCGAATAAGGATCAATAGAGGCAAAGAGGGACTCAAATTACAAAGAGACGTAAGCAGATAGCGTAAGTCATCCAGCCAAAGCACATGAGAAACAAAGGCAGGTGCCCTAAAGCAGATGCTAATTACAGGAGTGCATAATTCACGAACGTCTCTGCCGGCAGATATGAATGAGGTGGGGCTGACGAAGCTTGGGACCACCGGCCCTGAGTGTTTAGCTATCGAAATATCGGCAGTTGTCGAAGACGTCACCCGGCTTCAATCCCTGAAGTTGTCTAAACGTTTGATAAGCTACGAAAAAATTAAAATTCACTGATATGGCTGTTTTTCGCATGCTGTGGGACAAAAATGTGATTGTTATTGCTGTGAGACCGAACACTGCAGCATTGTAGTACTCGTATAGTGATGACAGGCTGACTGGATTACTCCAAATAATGGAGTCAGAGAGATTCATTCATTAATGCACACGCTAGGCATCTTTTTTAAATATTTGGTGCTTATACAGGGTGCGGAAAAACAGCTTGACCGAAACTGTAGGGCAAAAAGTTGGCATCAAACGAAGGAATGTGATTATAGAAGAATTCCCCTTCACCTCAGCGATAAAAAGAGATATTCTGCACCCGGGGAAAGAGACTTTCACAAGTACCGGCAAATTGAAGATAAGGCTGGGCTTAGTGGGACATCGAGGTGACTGGAATGAAACAGCAATGACCCCACACATGTTAAACCTGGTTCAAGCAGCAGCGTTCTACTGAGTTTGATTTATTGCTTAAGTTTTCGGTGTGCGTTCACTATAGCAGCAAGTGAAACAAACCCATTGTAAATGTAGTTGCAACGTACAAATCCCAATTTCCAATCGAAATACAGAGCCCATGTAAATTAAAATACTTTGTTATCCTTTCGTGTCTCGTTAAGATGTGACTTTCCGTACCGTATCGCCCTAGCCAAATACACGTGCCGCTACATGGGTGCCGAATAGATGGAATAGCTCCTTGGTTAGTACAGAGCTTGGCCTAAATTTACCTTAGTACAAGCTCTGTATTACCCAAGGACCTATTCCATCTATTCGGCACCCATGCAGTGGCACGTGTATTTGGCTAGGGCGATACGGTACAGAAAGTCACATCTTAACGAGACACGAAAGGATAACAAAGTATTTTAATTTACATGGGCTCTGTATTTCGATTTCAAATTGGGATTTGTACGTTGCAACTACATTTACAATGGTGTGTTTCATTTGCTGCTATAGTGAACGCAAACAGAAAACTTAGGCAATGAATTAAACTGAGTAGCACGCTGCTGCGTGAACCAGGTTTAACATGTGTGGGGTCATTGCTGTTTCATTCCAGTCACTTCGATGTCCCACTAAGCCCAGCCTTATCTTCAATTTGCCGGTACCTGTGAAAGTCTCATTCCCCGTGTGTAGGATATCTCTTTTTATCGCTGAGGTGAAGGGGAATCCTTCTGTCGTAAAAAAGTTTTCTAGGTTCCACACGAACTTCTAGACCTTCGAAAGGTTATCTGATACTCTCTCCTGGAGTGTATGTGGAGCGTGATAGCTGACGTAGGTCACCAGCGGTTGCCAACTGATGCTGAACTGAAACTTTTGTTAGAAGCTGTTTGTAAAAACACACACTCGCATGCGGAGCGGGAGGGGAGAGAGAGAGAGGGGGGGGGGGGGGCGGGGGTGAGGAAGGGAGACAATACGTTGGCATTATTTCAGATATGTGCGACAGAGTGTTGGAAGGTGGAACACGATAATAATTTTAAGGGCCCTTTAAAGAATGGTGTCTTCAACAGAGGTTATAAGATGAAGATCAGTGAAAGTAAAATCAGTGTAATGGAAGTGAAATGTAATCAAATTAAATCAGGTGGTAAGGGAATTTGATTGGGAAATAAGACACTACAAGCAGGAGATAAGTTTTCTTATTTGGGCAGCAAAAGACTGATAATGGCCAAAGTAGATAGGATATGAAATCCAGTCTGAAATAACAAGCAAATCATTTCTGTAAAAAAGCAGTTTGTTAACATCAAATTTAAATTTGAATATAAAGTAGTTTATGTAGAAATTCTTGTGGAGTTTAGCTTCGTACGTAACAGTAATGTGGCCGATAAACAGTTGAGGATAGAGGTTGTTGTATTGTGCTTACGATATAATGAAATGTAGTATAATTAACGTGACTGAGGTAGATTAGGAAATGAGGCATTAAAAGTAATGTTGGCAGCAAACTAACCCAGAAGAAAATAGTAAAGAGAAATTAAAATAGAGATTTGCAATAGCACAACGACACATCTGGAGGACTAAAACTTGAAGTGTTAGGAAGTATTTGCAGGGTTTATCCTCTGAAGTATAGTCTTATAAGGGAGATAAACGTGAATGATGAACAGTACATACAAGGAAGAGAATGCTACATTATATACAACACAAAAAATTTTAAAACCATTATCAAATCGTTACGCCGTGAAGTAAAGGAGAACAATGAAAGTTCCCTTAAAGCCACTACTTTTCTCAACATGGTTCAAATGGCTCTGAGCACTATGGGACTTAACATCTGAGGTCATCGGTCCCCTAGAACTTAGAACTACTTAAACCTAACTAACCTAAGGACATCACACACATCCTTGCCAGATGCAGGATTCGAACCTGCGACCGTAGCAGTCGCGCGGTTCCAGAGTGAAGCGCCTAGAACCACTCTGCCACCACGGCCGGCTACTAGTCTCATTTAGAAAAACAAAACCTTCTGTTTTAAAATAATATACTTGGAAATACGCACGTGTGGTTTTCCGTTGATAGTCCAAGGGTCGAAGGACAGTATCCAATATGGGGCGACATCGAGCAAAACGGTGACGTCCTATACAACACCAGATTCGTATTTGATCATCCAGATCCAGATTTTTGTCCGATTTTCCTAAAACGCTTATCTGGTGCTCCATCTCTAGTGAGCATTTAATTTTAACCTTTGATCCGCTGTAGCATTCCATCTTTTTTGATCGAAACTGTTCGACAGTAAAATTCCGTGACTGAATCTTGTAGCGCATAATTTCCACGCATTTATACTCGCACAGCGGTATAATCTAATACAAAAGCAACAAACGTTAGCAGAAAAGTGACTTCCTAGGACTATAATTAGGTATTTAAACCATCTACATCTTTAATTGCACAACCCACGCTTATCACCTTTCTTTTTAATTATGCTTATTCATATTTTAGAAGAAACATGCTTATTTCACCCACTGGCAACACTTTATAAATCTTACTGCATTTCCTTAGAGTGATCTAAGAAATATACGTTACCATAGGCAACACACTGGTGAAAATGTACATTGGTGGGTATTGACTGTCTGCCTAATTATCCGAACACCACTTCCAATGGTTAGCCAACACTTGCTAACCAGTCAGCAAACACTCTTTGTCTTCTAACCCTAATAGAACTGAGTTATAATCTAATTTCCATACTTAAAGTCTGTAACAAGTGTATTTGCTGTTAGGCTGTGCAACGTATAGCACTGGCACACAAACATGAATAGAAACGTGCCCTTATAGACAGAAGCACATACCTTAAGCTATGGGCTTTCTTTCCATTCCTATTTTTTGCTCATATTTTTTATGTCCTTCTCTAAAATGGGTGGAATTAATAAGACAGCATCAATCACTGGGACTAGGATTAGACTTTCTGTGACATACTGATTTACAGAAATTTTGATGAATTTCAACATCTTCTTTATTAAGACAGTTATACAAATGGTTAAATGAAACGCGACATACAGCAGGATAACAGTACAAGGATCGTGTTTCCTGAAAGGTCAGCTGTATTTATGACCTAATATCCGACAAACCAGGAGGTCTTTACTCGTGAAAATCATCAACATACGTAGTCACTGACACAAGAAATAAGACACTGATGAAGCTGTACGCCTATTACTTGGAACACCATAACGTAGCGCAGGAGAGAGAGGAGCATGTATGAGACAACGAAGGAGCAAAGTCGTAAACATACATCCAAACAAAAGTAAAAGTAACCGTCTTAACATCTGCAACCAACCGACCGGAGAGAATGTGCACCATTCTATGGGTGGCTACGAGTCTACAAAAGACGAGTCTCTTAGATCACATTCTGGACAAATGAAAGGAAACATACAGTATAAATGTATTCCAACAGACGTGGAATGTCATGTATTATTCACCGAAAGGACAAATCTGTGGGCATATTGACAAAATATAAAGACGTGATCCTCCCTCCGTGGAGATTTCACGTTTTAAAGGTGAATTACGGCACTAAAATTCATTGCAGAGGTGATCTAGCGCAAGGGCACGAGAAACATTTAGCGACAAGCCTAAGAACAAAAGCGAGTGTGTTGGACTCGTGATCACAAATAGTAGCCATGAAGAAGAAAAATTATCTGCTATAATGTTTCACAAAAATCGGTTAAAATTGTTAATGAGCGAAGGTACAACTGAAAATTACTAGAAAGGCAGGTTCCTAATAAGTTATTCAAACGACGTGGTAAGTCGTTAAACAAAGCAACAAGTCTTTAACAATGCACAATCCGAACCAAATCAGACGTAGGTAAAAGGAACTAACAGTCTGAACGATTGCAGCAGGAGTTAACATTGTCACTCGCATATGACTCAAATATCTGAAGGCAACAGAGAGATGTCGGCCATGTTTGACTTCCTAACACAGAAATTTTTTATCTGATGATTGTTACTTCAAATTAACAGTGAAAGGAACGCTATACGATACAGTAAAAGCACAACGAATCTAGCCTGGGCGTAATTTTAGACAAACATGGCCACACTGGCCGCTTTGTGCTTGCGGTGGCAGTTTGGACCAGACCTATGCACCAATGCGGAGAACTCATTTTATTCAGTTGGTGATTATCGAAAAAGGCATAATGAATTCTCCCTAATATTATATACCTGAAAGCAATACATTTAACATAATGATTGTTCAGAATCAGACATTCTGATGCCTGCATCTGGAAACTACTCTTATACGGAGTATTTGAAAAACACAACGGCCAATACCGCTGCCGATAATGCGAGACTAGACTTGACCGTGCTAGAGTGCAAACGTCATCGGTTAACAAAGAAATACGTAGCATCCTTAATAGGCAGACTCAGTGTAAGAACTCTCCTTAGCGAACACTATGGACGGAGATAAACCTCTTCTCTTTCTTCCAGCATCATCTAACCATAGGTTGGAGCTACTCGCAAAATATTCCAACTAAATCCAGTCACAGAACAAAACACCCTTACTCTCAAGCACAGTGTATGATACAGGCACAGGAATGTAATCATTTTACAAAGGCAAAAAGCACCTGTCTCTTCTGAAGTTACGTCACATACAGGTGACTTACGGCGTCAGCTGATGATGTTCCCCACAGACAGGAACGTTCCTGATGGATCAGCTTCATTGTTGCTGAACAATCAGTGTAGCTTACCCTTTCATTACATAAATGACTGTCATATTATGTTTTCTTTAGGCACAGCAGATGTTACTTTTGCTTCAGTCTAACTTTTTTCATTCAATATAACGTATTCCCCAATCAGATAAATATTTTTATAGCTATATTCATATCTGAGATAATTCTTCAAATGCCCCTATTACTATCACTAAGTTATTGAGTTTCATAATTAGTTTGGTCGCAAATACTGCTAACGAGTATATTTAACCCTCAAACGGAGTTGTGACTTTTTCTATGAGAAATGGCGTTATGGTGTCTAACAGGATGGCACTTTGTTTTAACAATGAGTAGTAATTTTTTTGCTTTCATTTCGGTACAGCTACATTGATACCGAGGTGATCGGCAACAGAATCCCAAGCCACCGAAAAGTCCACATTTCCTCCTCCTCTTTTATGACGTGGTGTTCTGCATTTCGTAATCATTCGGCAGTGACGTGTCAGAGCTTCATGCGTTAGTTCAGCAAGTTTGGCAGCTTAAACGTCTTGCTATACCTCGCGACAAATCCCTTAACTTGGCTCCAGATCAATTCTGTAGAGTTCAGATAGAAGTTGTACGGTGACAAATGTAAAAATGATGCAGCATTTGTACATTGTGCTCGACGCCGAGAAAACTGTATTCCGTGTTTCTACTACGCTTATCACTCTGGCTCTCGTGAAACCACATTTGTCCTATAAAACAGTGGGCATATTCGAACAAAGAGTATTTGATTTTCCTCCAAAAAAATGTATTGTGTAACTTTTTCTTAACTTCAAATCTGTAAGAATCTTTTATAATAAATCGATAATTGAGAATGTGTATTTGCAATGAAAACCAGAATTCTGTGAGTGATATTGTAACCTCCCTCGTACTAATCGGCCTATCCTGGTTGCGATGTAAAATATGACCGTGGATCGCTTGTATGCCTAATGGATTTTTTCTAATTGTATAAGTATGTCTTTCCCGAAGAAGTGATACCGATAAGTAGGAGGAAAGTGTACAACCGACCCTTTTGATGGAAAGTCTATTAAAAATAAAAGTAACTGAAAGGAACGGGGCTATAATTTGGAAAATGAAAGTTATTTTGTCCCTTCACTCACGAACAAGACTGGACAGTAAGGGGTACCAATAATGAACGAAAAGGAAGTAATTAACAGTCACCAGCCCACTACGGCAATTTACATCCGAAATCCTGTACAAGATGATGGGAAAGAAAAACATGTATTATTCAACACTGACTAATTTTAAGTATGTAATGATAACAAAAACTGGGAAGTCACTCTTACGTTATGTTTGGCATACAATTTTGAAGGCAATCGAGTGCTTTGAAAATATCCAATTAAACTGTGTGTTAGTATCGAACTTCGTTACGTGTACAATGACTTTCAGTGATCTCAGCATAACATCATCAAAGAAATTTAGAGAAGAAGCAAGCACTTTTTACTATGCCGTGACTTATTTTGCAAATTGGATTTCATATTACTGTCTGAAAAACTGAGCCTTTTTTTACTGACTTCAACAGAATTTAGTACCAGAATACGTACCAAACCAACCATCCATGTGCTCCAAACTATATGTGAAATAAATAAAACTTCTGTACTCTTAATTCGTGAATTTCTTTAGATTTGGATTTTTCCAGTGATTGATTCTCAAACTTGAAAAATGAAATTGCTTTACTTTAGTCATATTCTGAAGTATCAGTTGTTCAACAGTTAATTGAAAGTAGACTGAGGCTAAAATTCTTAAAAGTGAAATTATTCATTAATAAACTGGCTGTAACTATTCAGTTTGTTTCTTATGACAATCAGTTAGTATATTAGGGGAAAAAAAGGAACAAGGATCCTGCTTGGTAACAATGTCTTGGTGCAATGAGGACACAATCGCCCTGAGTTTAAATGATTATTTTTAAATAAATCTTATCAATCAAATCACATTCAGTTGTGCTCCTGGGTTAGCCGTTATTCCTTTCTACCAATGATCAGCCTTAGTTCAGTCCTGTACATAGGACGAAACTCGGAGCCGACGACGAAACTGTGTTCTTGGAACTGCTGCTGTTATTGAAGACGGTAGCATATTGTGGAGTCACTGCTAATTAATACAGTAATTAATACAGCCTCTTCCACCTGTCCACTGTCCGTACTCCTGCTCTAGACATCTGGCCGGCGCGCGTAAATAATGCCGCCGAAGTTGGTACTCTCTACTGCGAGAGCTTTAACACCGCACTCCCGCGCACTACAAGCGCTGGAACCCGCCTCCCTCTCTCAGCGCGCTCTGCCCAACAACTCCTTACCAAAATATTTTACAACGCACAAGCACTGCTAATATCGTTGCTAGTCGATGCAAATAACAATTCCTTTGGCTTTTTCCCAGAGTTTATACGTTTCACCGTAAAACACAGACAAATACAATGAAACGTCAACAGACTTCTACCTAAATGTACACATACTACAAGTAAAACTGCATATCTTATATTTATTACATCATATTTTTCAACAGACGTCAAATCTCATTTTCTCTGTAACGGTGTGAAAAATATCAAGAACAATTTGTTTCTAGCCATTAGCGGTGTTCCGCGCGCATGTTTCACAACGAAGTAAGAAGAAATGTCCTCCATTTCCGCGGCACATATGAACAATGGGACAATCAGAACACAGTTACCGCTTACTGAGACTGTGAATGTACACGATTTTTGAAATAAAAATTACGTAGCTAATGTATGATTAAGAAAAACCTTGATGGCTGTTAATACACCAGAAAGTCTATAAGTTTCATTTACAGTGACTTAGTAATAAAATGTTTAATACGTAAGTTGGACCTACTCCCAAGAGTGGAACAACACTAACGTACGAGTGCTACACCTGCTGACCAATCATCGCGTTTGTGTTTGTTTACGTCAGGTTTATTCTTACGACGAAAGGAGTATATATACTGCGCTACGGCGCTCAGTGCGTGCCAAGGGAAGGAGCGTGTTGCGTACCTTAGCGACCGACCGGCCCTGTAGGCGGGCGGTTGACGATCGCTGTGTTGAATTTGTGTGTCGGCTCCACGCTGTCCTTCCTGGTTCGTTGTACGGGTTTGTCTCTGAGCTCCTGATCTGGTTTATCGGACGCGACTGATCCGAGCATCGGCAGTAACCATATCTGTGACTGCCATTTCCTGTACCAGTACTGTGACTGTTCAGTTCGGTAGTTTCTCGGTTGTTTGTTCAAAGTTCACGTCCGGTTCCGTAGAGACTTCTGACTATCAAGTCCGCTTCTGTCTCTAGGCAGGAAAGCTGCGTGTGCACTCATATAAAATTATTTAATGCTCGTATCGGAGTGGCCGTGCGGTTCTAGGAGCTGCAGTCTGGAACCGAGCGACAGCTACGGTCGCAGGTTCGAATCCTGCCTCGGACATGGATGTGTTGATGTCCTTAGGTTAGTTAGGTTTAATTAGTTCTAACTTCTAGGCGACGTCCTCAGAAGTTGAGTCGCATAGTGCTCAGAGCCATTTGAGCCAATGCTCGTATCTGAAAGTTTAGTCTCAACTTCCTAGTTGGCTGCTGAAAGGCGTCGGATTTGTGACGACGCGCATTTATATTGTAAGTGAATTCATTTCATGTGGCAGTTCGTGGTACTGGTGTAGAATTTTATGCACAAATTGGCTTCTTGAGTATGTCCCATAAATGTTGTCGTTAGGATTCATGTTCCGCCCTCTGGATTTTCAAACCGTTCGGGCCGTCTGGATGGCCGAATATATCCAGAATCTTCATCAAACCACGCGAGAACTATTTTTGCTTGGCGACATGTTGCATACACATTTTATCTGCAACATGAAGCCCATGAATGGCGACAAATTGTCTCCAAGTAGCCAAACATAGCCATTTCCAGTCAATGATCGGTTCTGCTGGATCAGAGGACCCAATCCATTCCGTGTAAACACACCACAGACCATTACCGAGATCCCACCAACATGCACGGTGATTTGTTGTGAACTTGGAGCCATGGCTTCGTGGAGTAAGTGCCACACTCGGCTACCACTAGCTCTTAGCAACTGAAATTGGAATTTACCTGACAAAGTCACGTTTTTACAGTAGTCTACACTCCTGGAAATGGAAAAAAGAACACATTGACACCGGTGTGTCAGATCCACCATACTTGCTCCGGACACTGCGAGAGGGCTGTACAAGCAATGATCACACGCACGGCACAGCGGACACACCAGGAACCGCGGTGTAGGCCGTCGACTGGCGCTAGCTGCGCAGCATTTGTGCACCGCCGCTGTCAGTGTCAGCCAGTTTGCCGTGGCATACGGAGCTCCATCGCAGTCTTTAACACTGGTAGCATGTCGCGACAGCGTGGACGTGAACCGTATGTGCAGTTGACGGACTTTGAGCGAGGGCGTATAGTGGGCATGCTGGAGGCCGGGTGGACGTACCGCCGAATTGCTCAACACGTGGGGCGTGAGGTCTCCACAGTACATCGATGTTGTCGCCAGTGGTCGGCGGAAGGTGCACGTGCCCGTCGACCTGGGACCGGACCGCAGCGACGCACGGATGCACGCCAAGACCGTAGGATCGTACGCAGTGCCGTAGGGGACCGCACCGCCACTTCCCAGCAAATTAGGGACACGGTTGTTCCTGGGGTATCGGCGAAGACCATTCGCAACCGTCTCCATGAAGCTGGGCTACGGTCCCGCACACCGTTAGGCCGTCTTCCGCTCACGCCCCAACATCGTGCAGCCCGCCTCCAATGGTGCCGCGAAAGGCGTGAATGGAGGGACGAATGGAGACGTGTTGTCTTCAGCGATGAGAGTCGCTTCTGCCTTGGTGCCAATGATGGTCGTATGCGTGTTTGGCGCAGTGCAGGTGAGCGCCACTATCAGGACTGCATACGACCGACGCACACAGGGCCAACACCCGGCATCATGGTGTGGGGAGCGATCTCCTACACTGGCCGTAAACCTCTGGTGATCGTCGAGGGGACACTGAATAATGCACGGTACATCCAAACCGTCATCGAACCCATCGTTCTACCATTCCTAGACCGGCAAGGGAACTTGCTGTTCCAACAGGACAATGCACGTCCGCATGTATCCCGTGCTACCCAACGTGCTATAGAAGGTATAAGTCAACTACCCTGGCCAGCAAGATCTCCGGATCTGTCCCCCATTGAGCATGTTTGGGACTGGATGAAGCGTCGTCTCACGCGCTCTGCACGTCCAGCACGAACGCTGGTCCAACTGAGGCGCCAGGTGGAAATGGCATGGCAAGCCGTTCCTCAGGACTACATCCAGCACCTCTACGATCGTCTCCATGGGAGAATAGCAGCCTGCATTGCTGCGAAAGATGGATATACACTGTACTAGTGCCGACATTGTGCATGCTCTGTTGCCTGTGTCTATGTGCCTGTGGTTCTGTCAGTGTGATCATGTGATGTATCTGACCCCAGGAATGTGTCAATAAAGTTTCCCCTTCCTGGGACAATGAATTCACGGAGTTCTTATTTCAATTTCCAGGAGTGTATAATCCAACCAATACGGTCACGAGCGTTGCTGAAGAATGGCTGCAGGCAATGTCGTGCTGTTAGCCAAGACACTCGTGTCAGTCATCTGCTGTCTTAGCTCACTAGCGTCATATTTCTCCACACTGTTCTAACGGATACGTTCGTCGTACGTTCCACACTGAATTCCCAACCCAAAATGGATTACGTAAAGTTTTAGTGAAACATCTAAAGGCATGCCCTCCACAGACGACAGTATTTGAATATATGTAGTTAGCTATCGCTCCTGAAAAACAGGGAAGCTCACATAATACCAGGTACATAACGCTGGTTAAAACCTGAAGTTAAAGGCTGTGAGATTTTTGGAGGAAATTTAAGTGTGTATCGAAAAGAAAGGCAAATGGGAAACGGAGGTGGTGCATTTGCCACAGTAGACAAGAAACTGAAATCCACCGAGACAGAAATTCAAGCTACATGCGGGATTGTTAGGTCAAGACTCAATGTTAGTGGTGGACAAAATATTGTAATGTGATTCCTCTCTCGGCCACCAGACTCACCTGATGTAACCCAAAACGCAATATCAACCAATAACCAAACTACAGTTTTGTTAGCGGTCGGCGTGGCAAGATACGAAATATGACTAAATTCCTTCTCTTAAAACTGTGTAGATAGTTGGGAACCTCATTCACGACTGAAATACATTAAATCTAATGACAACAGACAAGCTGATTTCTTTAAGGATGAACACTTCGACGCTGGTATCGGTGGCCATTAACCGATTGTGCCAAAAATGATTCCCAAATTGCAAAGGGTTTCTAAAACTAGTAGAAATATATGTATGTTCGACAATCAAGATAAAAGAGTAGTAGTGTCATATATCAGTGAGGTAATTAAAACTTTTATCACAGAACAGGGTATGGAGAATCATGGATCAAAGTTTAAAGGAGTAATTCAACATGTACTGGATAGATAGGTCCTATTAGAACAGTCAATAATGAGTGAAATTCTCCACGGCATACAGTCACTGTAAAGAAACTTCTAAAGAAACAGGGACCACTATCTAACACGTGTAAAACAAAGCACATGCTATAGATACAGAGTTACTAAATGAAATGAGATTGGTTGCATGAGAGCAAAGTGTGAAGCCATCAATGACTACCGTAGCGAACTGTTGTCAAATGATCTTCCACTAAACCCAAAGAAATTATGGTGATATATGAAGACTGTTAGTGGCACCAAAGTTAGCGTCTACTCAGTTTGCGAATGCAGAAGGAAGTGAAAGGGAGAGTAGCAAAGCAAAAGCTGAAATGCTTAAGTCCTTTTTCAAATGCTCCTTTACAAACGAAAGCTCAGGAGGATTGCCCCATATTAATCATCGTACCAAGGAAAAGGTTAGTTTCAGTCCGATGAGAAATAGCTAAAATCATTAGATATGAACATAGTGCCAAGCCACGACGGAATACCTATGAGATTCTATACTGAATTTGCAGCTTAGTTGGTTCCACTTTTAACCTTAATCCATCGTAGATTCTTCGAACACAAAACCGTGCCCAGTATTTGGTAGATAGCACAGGTCGCACCAATTTACACGTAAGGCAGGAGAAATGCTCCACAGAGCTACCGTCCGATATCCTTGACATCGATTTCTTGTAGAATCTTAAAAGATATTTTCAGGTGAACCGTAACTAGGCGGCGCACGGGATAGCCGCGCTGGATGAGGCCTCTTGTCACAGGCCGCGCGGCTCTCTCCCTCGGGCATGGATGGTATGTCGTTCTGAGCGGTAAGTTAGTTTAAGTTAGACTAAGTAGTGAGTAAGCTTAGGGACCGATCATCTCAGCAGTTTGGTCCCATAAGACCTTACCATAAATTTCCATATTTTTCGTAACGAGGGTCAAATCGTTCAAATGGCTCTAAGCACTATGGAACTTATTATCTGAGGTCATCAGTCCCCTAGACTTAGAACTTCTTAAGCCTAACTAACTTAAGAACATTACACACATCCATGCCCAAGGCAGGATTCGAACCTGCGGCCGTAGTAGCAGCGCGGTTACGTACTGAAGCGCCTAGAACCGCTCGGCCACAGTGGCCGGCTCGTAACGAGGTATCTGGAACACAGAGACGTCCCCTATGACCACCGACATGGATTTCGAAAATATCGATCATGTGGAACCCAACTCGTACTTTTCTGACATGGCCTACTGAAAGCCTTGATTCAAAAGCAGTACATGCAATATTTGTTGATTTCCGAAAAGCACTTGACTTGCTACCGCGTCTACACTTAATAGCAGAAGTATGGACTTAGGGAGTCTGGTGGTATTTTTATAGTGAGGACGCAACAGGTTATCTTGGATAGAGAATCATCACGAAATGAGGAAGAAACATCGTTTGTGCCCAAGGTAAGTGTATTAGAGGCCTTGTTGTTCGTGTTGCACTGTATAGTAGTGATCTTGTAGACAGTATTAACAGCGACTTCACACATTTTGCAGATGATGCACACACAGCAAAAAAGCTTTCCATCATCCTGTTTCCCAGAACTCCTGAAGATAGATGTTGACTAGTGATATTGTATCACCATTTCACTGTTCAGAGATGTCACTGTTGTTGTTTTGGTCTTCAGTGCTGAGACTGGTTTGATGCCACTGTCCATGCTACTCTATCCTGTGTAAGCTGCTTCATCTCCCAGTACGAATTTAGGCCTACATCTTTCCGAATCTACTTAGTGTATTCATCTCTTGGTCTTCCTCTACGATTTTTACCCTCCATGCTGCCCTCCAATACTAAATTGCAATCCCTTAACGCCTCAGAACATGCCCTACAAACTGATCCCTTCTTCTAGTGAAGTTGTGCCATAAACTCCTCTTCTCCCCAATTGTATTCAATACCTTTTCATTAGTTAGGTGATCTACCCACCTAATCTTCAGCATTCTTCTTTAGCACCACATTTCGAAAGCTTCTATTCTCTTCTTGTCCAAACTATTTATCGCCCATGTTTCACATCCATACATGGCTACACTCCATACAAATACTTTCAGAAACGACTTCCTGACACTTAAATCTTTACTCGATGTTAGGAAATTTCTCTTCTTCAGAAACGATTTCCTAGCCATTGTCAGTCTACATTTTATATCCTCCCTACTTCGGGCATCATCAGTTATTTTGCTCCCCAAATAGCAAAACTCCTTTACAACTTTAAGTATCTCATTTCCTAATCTAATTCCCTCAGCATCACCCAACTTAATTCGACTACAGTCCGTTGTTCTCGCTTTGCTTTTCCTGATGTTCATCTTATATCCTCCTATCAAGACACTGTCCATTCCGTTCAGCTGCTCTTCCAGGGCCTTTGCTGTCTCTGACAGAATTACAGTGTCATCGGCGAACCTCAAAGTTATTATTTCTTCTCCATGGATTTTAATTCCTACTCCGAATTATTCTTTTGTTTCATTTAGTGTTTGCTCAATATACATATTGAATAACATCGGGGAGAGGCTAAAACCCCGCCTCACTCCCTTCCCAACCAATGCTTCCCATGTCCCTCGGCCCTTATAACTGCCATCTGGTTTCTGTACAAATTGTAAATAGCCTTTCGCTCCCTGTATTTAACCCCTGCCACCTTCAGAATTTGAAAGAGAGTATTCCAGTCAACATTGTCGAAAGCTTTCTCTAAGTCTACAAATGCTAGAAACGTTGGTTTGCCTTTTCTTAATTTAGGTTCTAAGATAAGTCGTAGGGTCAGTATTGCCTCACGCGTTCCAATATTTATACAGAATCCAAACTGATCTTCCCCGAGGTCGACTTCTACCAGTTTTTCCATTCGTCTGTAAAGAATTACTGTTAGTATTTTACAACCGTGACTTACTAAACCGACAGTTCGGTAATTCAGAGATGTCACTAAGCCCACCCGAAGATGTAAACAACCATACATGAGCAGCGCCTATTACATGTAGGGTCCGACAGCCTATCATTTCCAGTCATTCCACCAGGAGGAGGTACAAGAGTCGTGTTGTCGGTAGTTCAACCATGCCTAGACGGTCAATACCGAGGTTCGATCGCGTCCGCATTGTTACTTTGTTCAGGGAAGGGCTCTCAACAAAGGAAGTGTCCATGCGTCTTTGAGTGAACCAAAGCGACATGGAGAAAGAAACTGTCGATGACATGCCTCGCTTAGGCCGTCGAAGGGATACTAATGCAGTGGAATACCGCTACCCATGGATTATAGCTCGGAAGAACCTTGACAGCAACGCCAGCATGTTGAATAATGCTTTAAGTACAGCCACAATATGCCCTGTTAGTCACAGGATGATACGTGAATGCCATCCTCTGACCGATAATGCAACTAGTGCAAAGATATCGGCAGCATATTGGCGATGCATTCATCTTCATGGACTGCAAAGATATCGGCAGCATATTGGCGATGCATTCATCTTCATGGACGACAGTTTGAGCCCCCATCGTGCACATCTTTGTTTTCCTTTAGGATAACGGTTTCGCTTTACTAGAGTGGCCAGCATGTTCTCCAGACATTAACCCTATCGTACATGCCTGGGATAGATTGGGAAGGGCTGTTTATCGACGACGTGACCCACCATCCACTCTGAGGGATCTACGCCGAATCGCCGCTGAAGAGTGGGACAATCTGGTCCAGCAGTGCCTTGATGAACTTGTAGATAGTATGCCACAACGAATACAGGAATGCTTGAATGCAACTGTCGATGACATGCCTCGCTTAGGCCGTCGAAGGGATACTAATGCAGTGGAATACCGCTACCCATGGATTATAGCTCGGAAGAACCTTGACAGCAACGCCAGCATGTTGAATAATGCTTTAAGTACAGCCACAATATGCCCTGTTAGTCACAGGATGATACGTGAATGCCATCCTCTGACCGATAATGCAACTAGTGCAAAGATATCGGCAGCATATTGGCGATGCATTCATCTTCATGGACTGCAAAGATATCGGCAGCATATTGGCGATGCATTCATCTTCATGGACGACAGTTTGAGCCCCCATCGTGCACATCTTTGTTTTCCTTTAGGATAACGGTTTCGCTTTACTAGAGTGGCCAGCATGTTCTCCAGACATTAACCCTATCGTACATGCCTGGGATAGATTGGGAAGGGCTGTTTATCGACGACGTGACCCACCATCCACTCTGAGGGATCTACGCCGAATCGCCGCTGAAGAGTGGGACAATCTGGTCCAGCAGTGCCTTGATGAACTTGTAGATAGTATGCCACAACGAATACAGGAATGCTTGAATGCAACTGTCGATGACATGCCTCGCTTAGGCCGTCGAAGGGATACTAATGCAGTGGAATACCGCTACCCATGGATTATAGCTCGGAAGAACCTTGACAGCAACGCCAGCATGTTGAATAATGCTTTAAGTACAGCCACAATATGCCCTGTTAGTCACAGGATGATACGTGAATGCCATCCTCTGACCGATAATGCAACTAGTGCAAAGATATCGGCAGCATATTGGCGATGCATTCATCTTCATGGACTGCAAAGATATCGGCAGCATATTGGCGATGCATTCATCTTCATGGACGACAGTTTGAGCCCCCATCGTGCACATCTTTGTTTTCCTTTAGGATAACGGTTTCGCTTTACTAGAGTGGCCAGCATGTTCTCCAGACATTAACCCTATCGTACATGCCTGGGATAGATTGGGAAGGGCTGTTTATCGACGACGTGACCCACCATCCACTCTGAGGGATCTACGCCGAATCGCCGCTGAAGAGTGGGACAATCTGGTCCAGCAGTGCCTTGATGAACTTGTAGATAGTATGCCACAACGAATACAGGAATGCTTGAATGCAACTGTCGATGACATGCCTCGCTTAGGCCGTCGAAGGGATACTAATGCAGTGGAATACCGCTACCCATGGATTATAGCTCGGAAGAACCTTGACAGCAACGCCAGCATGTTGAATAATGCTTTAAGTACAGCCACAATATGCCCTGTTAGTCACAGGATGATACGTGAATGCCATCCTCTGACCGATAATGCAACTAGTGCAAAGATATCGGCAGCATATTGGCGATGCATTCATCTTCATGGACTGCAAAGATATCGGCAGCATATTGGCGATGCATTCATCTTCATGGACGACAGTTTGAGCCCCCATCGTGCACATCTTTGTTTTCCTTTAGGATAACGGTTTCGCTTTACTAGAGTGGCCAGCATGTTCTCCAGACATTAACCCTATCGTACATGCCTGGGATAGATTGGGAAGGGCTGTTTATCGACGACGTGACCCACCATCCACTCTGAGGGATCTACGCCGAATCGCCGCTGAAGAGTGGGACAATCTGGTCCAGCAGTGCCTTGATGAACTTGTAGATAGTATGCCACAACGAATACAGGAATGCTTGAATGCAAGAGGACATGCTACTGGGTATTAGAGGTACCGTGGGTACACCAATTGCGACAACCACCTCTGAAGGTTTCGCTGTATGGTGATACAATATGCAATATTTGGTTTTCATGAGCAAGAAAAGGGGCGGAAATGATATTTGTGTTGATCTCTACTCCAATTTTCTGCAACGGTTCCGGAACTCTCGGAACCGAGGTGATGCAAAACTTTTTTTCATGTGTGTATAATAAATTACAGTCTGAAACAACCTGTAAAATACTCAGACAGACCTTGGTAAGAATTCAAAGTTGCTCAATGACGGGCAATTTCCTTTAAATGCTCAGAAATGTAAAATTGTGCACGTCGCAGAATGAGGGAACATAATACCCGATGACTATAATTTCAGTGAGTCACAGTTGGAAGCGGTTAAATCATACAAATGCCTGGGTGTATCGCTCTGTAGGGGAATGAAATGGAATGAGGACATTGATTGCAAATTACTCGTGTGACACGTGGTAGAATATTGTTCAGGTTAGTGGCACCACACAAGATAGGACTAACATATACAGATAAGGGTAGCACGAATGGTCGCAGGTTTGTTTGATCTGTGGGAGAGTGTCATGGACATACTGAAAAAACTGAACTCGAAGACTCTTGAGGATACATGTTAACTATCCCGAGCAAGCCTACATACAAAGTTTCAAGAAGCGGATTCAAAGGACGATTCTTGAAGTAAACTACAACCTTCAACATAACGCTCCTGAAGTGATCGTAAAGACCAGATTCGATTAATTACTGCAACACATAGTCATTTAAACCATCACTCTTCCCGCATTTCATACGTAAATGGGAAGGAAAATTATTTATTCTTATAATGTTGGAAAGAATAAACAATGCACGTTGTCTCTGGAAACGGCAACCTTGTTGAACATAATTTTATGTGTGAGCCAGGTACTGTAATCGTATTACAAATATCGACAGTTTGTATCAATACTGTACCTAAGGTAATGTCCATTTTCGAGATACAGATTTTCGTGTGTCGGTATTTTGGATTCGATTCTGAAACTAAAGTAAACTATCAAAATGCACGCTCACTTGTTACAGTAAATCTTGAAAGATTTTGTGACCACAATCATGTGTTGTCCAAAAGATGTTTTAACGATTATCATGTTGAAGAAGTAACAACAGATCAACGAAACTCTTATAGGGTTCTGGAAGTTGCTACAAGACAACGTTTTACAGATCACGCAGTGCCTAACAAATTTATGGGTGGTGCTGGCACCCAATAGCGTCTCAGACGTGTTCACTCTGGTTCAGGTCAAACGAATCTGGTGATCAAGATATCAACGGGAGTTCACTATCATGTTCCTCCAGTCGCTGTAACACAGCCATTATCCTGCTGGAAAATACCGCTGGGGAAGCGAGCTTGAAGAGATGCAATTAGTCCGCAATAACATTTCACAGCTGACATGGTGTCATCATTTAATGCCATGGATCCAATAGAAGTGCACGTGAATGTTCACCATAACATAGAACTGTCATCATAGGCCTGCATCCTTTACGCGGTGCTGATTTCGAGCAACAGTTCGTGTGGATAGTGACGTATACAAACATCACCATTGGACAAGGCAACACTTTTACATTGGTCCACATTCCACTCTCGGTGATCAGCAATCGTAACTGACACTCATCGTACGACACCGTTTTACCGGAATCAGTGTACCAACATCGGGACTGACGCTGTCAGTCCACCCACTGCCATGAAAAGTGCCTTTCATGTTGTTATGGTGATATCATTTACAATGAGGTAATTAAAGTCATAGGATAGCATGTGTACCTATACATGTGGCGGTAGTATCGCCTACACAAGGTATAAAAAACTCTCCATAGTTGAAGCTGACATTTGTACTCAGGTGATTCATGTGAAAATGTTTCCGTCGTGTTTATGGTGGCACAACAAGAATTAACAGATTTCCAACACGAAATGATAGATAGAGCTAGACGCATGGATATTCCATTTCGGAAATCGGTAGGGAATTCAGTATTCCGAGATCCACAGTGTCAAGAGTATGCCAAGTAAAGTCAGTTTCAGGTATTACCTCACGGACAAAGCAGCGGCAGACGGCCTGCATTTAACGACCGAGAGCAGATACGTCTGCATTGAGTTGTCAGTGCTAACAGACAAGCAGCACTGCGAGAAATAACCGCAGAAATCAATGTGGGAAGTACCACGAACGTATCCGTTAGGACAGTGTGCAGAAATTTGGCTTTTACGAACTACGTCAGCAGACAACCATCACGAGTGTCTTGGTTAGCAGCTCGACAACGCCTCCAACGTCTCTCCTGCGCTCTTGACCATACCGTTTGGATCACAGACGACTTGAAAAACGTGACGTGGCCAGATGAATCCCGATTTCAGTTAGTGATAGCTGATGGTAGGTGAGCCGTGCTGTTGATTGCGTTGGCACTGTTTGTAGGTTTCCGCCCTCTCTTGGAGGCCAGATGGTATTGTTTTGCTCGCAGTGTTTCGGTTGTTTGTCTTCTTCTCGTGTTGACTGGCGCAATTCGGTTTCGCAAGCGTGTCCTGTGCGCTAGTGGCAGCAGCGGCGGTTATCTTTGGGGCGACGTCATTGTTTTTCCGGGTCGTGTGAGTGGGCCAGTTCGGTTGGGGAGCTAGGTCCGCACCGTGCCAGAACACGGCGGGACCAATGGCGGCATGCATGGACTGACGGATAGAAGGGCTGTGGTCACCAGGGTGCACGACCTCGCCGTAAGCCGGATCCAACAAGCTTTCAGATGAGTGCATTTCAATCCAAGTAGAGAAACCTCCTCCATTGTGATATCTCGCTATTCTCCAGTGACTTGGGTTCGTGTTGATGCTCGTAGTGTCGCCGAGGCAAGTTAAGCTCAACGAGCGGCAATTTTTCTTGCCTGGTGGCCGTTAACGCCCCAGTTACCTGTTCTGGGGGCCGGTTGGCGATCCTTATACTCTGGTGGTAGTGATTCCTTTCTTGTTCCGGGCGCTCCAAGCACAATATTCTGGGGACATTGTGCAGACTGCCGGTTCCGGTATTGGCGTATTGTTCCATCGTTGCATTTGGTTTATCAGAAGTCAGGTAGCTTCAGAAAGATTATCATTAGTTATTCGCTAGACTGCCACTAGTCTGAGTTACCATCTTGTGAAGTGAATACAACTCTTGGCTGCCTATCTCATTGCTCGCGAAAGCATTTGTTACCGCAACTTCTCAGAGGTCGATTCCTGGAGCACCGTCTGTGGCCCCTTGGTTCTTGTAAGACATGTTTGTTCTAAAAGGAGGTCTGATGGCCAGTAGTTCAGCGTAAAGCTCCTTCAGTCCATGCCTTCTGCGGGTATAATATGCCTCAGTACACTTTAAGCAACTTATGTACTGGTACTTGTTTTATTACTGTATTATTCATTACAATACCTTGCAATGCCTACATTAAAGGTTACATAAATCTAGTTAATAGTTCTGGCGGTCTTTTGGGATCAATCTAGCAGTATGGTGTTCAGTGGATGTTACGGGTTGTGTTGCAAAGTTTACCATCATCTTGTTTCACCCGTTTGGTGATCAGTTGCTTGTTTTTTAATTAACCTTTGCTATTGTATTTGCTGTTTTACAGCAGGTTTTTAAATTTTTTATATTATTGCCGTTCCTGGCGTGTAAGGCCTTCAGCTGTGATTGTGGTCACTTGCCTTAAAATTCTAATTTGGTGTTTGTATTTAGGAGTAAGCTGTTAAAACGTTATTTACTGCCATTCCTGGCGTCTGATACTTTCTGCTGTGTTTGTGGTGACTTGCCTTTAATATTTCAATACCTAATTTGTAAGTTGCAGCGAGTTTTAAACCATTCTTTATTTATTGCCATCCCTAGCGTATCGGGCCTTCTGCCCAGATCACAGAGGCTTGCTTTTAAAATATTATCTGCTGTATCTGTATTTAATGGTGGTTTGATAAATTGTAACTCACTGAAAACACTATTATTTACACATTTGTTTATTCCTTCATTAATAACATGTGGTATTTTTATTTATTGTTGAGTCTGGAAATACTGGTTGTAAATAAATTTTGTGTAACTGTAAAAGGCAACCAATAGTAACTGATTACGGCCCAGTCCACAATCATAAACGAATCCTGCCTTCCTTTGTCTACCAAGTCCCAGTACGTTTCGAGTGTGGCACACACTCTACGAAACCTTGGATCGAAGTTGCTTCCAACGCGCAGTGCAGGACAGTGGTGGCTACATAATGGCGGGGGCTGTGTTTACATGAAGTAGACTTCGCCCTCTGAGCCAACTGAACCGATCACTGAGTATTCGGATACTCGAAGGCCATTCGCGGACTTCAGGCCCCAAAACAACGATGGAACGTTTATCGACGACAATGCTCCGTGATACCGGGCCACAGTTCTTCGCGAATGGTTTGAAGAACACTCTGGACAATTCAAGCGAATGTCCGGCCACTGAGGTCAGCCAACATGGACACCATCGAACATTTATGGGATATAATCGAGAGTTGAGTTCGTGCACTAGCAACACTTTCGCAATTATGTACGGCTATAGAGGCAACATGGCTCAGCATTTCTGCAGGGGACTTCCGACGACTTGCTGAGTCCATGCCACGTCGGGTTGCCGCACTGCGCCGGGCAAAAGGAGTTCCGGCACGATACTGGAAGGTATCTCGGAATTTTTGTCACGTCAGTGCGTGTTACGTTCACCACTGGTGAATGAAGGTACACGTCATTCAGTCGTAAAGGGGGAACTCGTAGGGGTCGTGCGCCACGGAACTCCTTTTTGAACAATTTGTGTGTTCTGAAACATGAGTGGCTGTATTAGTGATTTGTCCATCCTACTTTATAGAGCGGTCCAGGGTCTGACATAGACGTTCTGTGATGAGTCGTGGGACGTTCAGCACCATGTCGCGTGCTCGTAGTTCCATTCTCCTCCAAACACACTCCATAAATGCTCGCGGTAGCTGCACACGAACTGCCGACCAACTTTTCCGTTATCGAGATGTTAGTTCGCAGTGGCCGCGCCAGATAAATTTGCCATTAGTCAAAGCTTCTTAGGTCAGTGGATTTCCTCATCTGCAGCCCGTATAATCGCTAGAATGATTTGAAATTCGTCTCTCCTCCACTTACATACTTTTTGTACCACGTCATGTGTCCACAGAGCCAGTGGACAACATTCAATCTCGCGATGGGCAGTTGTCTTAAGATTTTGATCTTTGCTTTGTCGGGGACCACAGTCATGTAGAATTTTTTGACAGAAATTTCCGCCATTTGACTGCTAACTGTTCATTTATTTTACATAATCATGAGTTCGGCTTTATATGCATTCTGGACTGCATGATGAAATGTTAAAATATGTCTGACCTTTCTGCGACACGTCATCGTCGAAAAACCATATTTATTGTAACACAGACCTCTTGTCGTGTTACAGGATATGTGTGCTTATCGAAGATACATGATCTGTCTCACACCGTGCACAGCGACAAACCATTAACACGATGTCTGCTATATTACATATCTTCGATATGTACTCATATCCTGTACCTTGACGACTGGTATATAAGACCAGTAATCCTTTTTTTAAAGATGACATATCACAGACAGGTCAGATATATTTTAACATTGCAAGAAGTACTTCACAATGACTACAATTCCAGTCTCCTATTTTCCATCTCCTCTTATGCCATTTCTCTGTCCACCTCCTCCTCCACCCACCCCCCTCTATATCCAACCTCTCCTACCCCCTCTCTGTAACCACCCCCTCTCTCCTTACCCACCACTCTTACTTCTCTCTCTATCGAACCCCTCTGTCCTTGTCCATCCGCTTCACCAACTTCGAAATAAGGATTGTTTAAAATAAATGAACAATTAAAAATTAAATGAAGGAAATTTCTTTCAACAAGTAATATTCTGGCTTCTGGAATGTGTACGAAAGGTTACCTCTTAAGGTTCTTCTACTTCAACAGTCATCGCCGCTAAGAATATCCGAAGTGAGAAGCAGTTAATTGCGCTGGGAAGAGTGCCTATTCGATCTAGCTAGGAATTTCTGTAGTATGATGCTAAATGAAACGTTCTGAGAGAGGTAAATCTCTTTCTGTACCGTCTCTCTCTTTCTGGTTTTTTACTGAAATCCACATGCTACGCTGTATTGATGAGGTGTAACAGAGTCATTGTAACCGAACGCGACTTGCACCTGCCATCAACGCTAGGTCATAAAGAGAAATACGTTCTTGCAGAACATGGGCGTCAGAGGCTGGCGAACTGTAGTTCATAGTACAAGGCAGACTCTGGCATACTGGTATCAGTGTACCATTACCAGGGGAGGACACGCCTGTCCCATCACTGCCATGAAGTGTGCCTTCCATGTTGCTCCGACGCTACCATTTATGCGACGTGCACCACTGTTAAACGAGGGTACGCACATTGTACTGATCCTCCGCAGCTGTTTATACGGGAAGGTTTGAATGAAGGATTTCTTTCTTATTTCAGAATACAGTATACCTCACCTGGTTCTACTTCTTAATTAACCTTCATTTGTTCGCTACTATGCCTGACACATAAAATCAAGTGGGGAAAGGGGCTATTCAGCACCGGAATCCCCATTTCAGATACCGTACGACAATCATTATTCTGTTCTTGAGTTCATCTGCAGTAAAACTCAACGTATTACATGTGCTGATTGACTATTATTGACTTTGCATTGTCGTGGAACACAATAATCCCGCGGGTGAGATTTCCGGTCGTTTTGATTTGATCGCTTGGCGAAGGGTGATCAAGGTTTGCAAGTAAAGCTGGACATTCACTGTTGTCCCGCGTTGCCGGAAGTGAATCGGAAAGGGGCCAATCTTGGTCAAAGAAGAACGTTAGCATAACCTTTCCGATTCACCTCGGACGACGACGTCCAGCTGTACGTGCTCCGGGAATTTTATGAGACAGCCATTCACCGCCTTGTCACTGTGGGACAAGTGTTAAACAGCCAGGGTCAATACTTCCAATACTGGTTTTTGTAATTATGCCTATGCGAAAACACATTTGACCTCTTAGTCACAAACAATCCAGAGCTGATAGAGAGCATCATGACTGATACAGGGATTATTGATCACAAGGTCGTTGTAGCTAGGCTCAATACCATTTCTTCCAAATCCATCAGAAACAAACGCAAAATAATTTTATTTAAAAAAGCTGATAAAGTGTCACTAGAAGCCTTCCTAAAAGACAATTTCCATTCCTTCCGAACTGACTATGTGAATGTAGACGAGATGTGGCTCAAATTCAAAGATATAGCAGCAACAGCAATTGAGATATTCATACCTCATAAATTGGTAAGAGATGGAACGGATCCCCCGTGGTACACAAAAAAGGTCCGAACGCTGTTGCAGAGGCAACGGAAAAAGCATGCGAAGTTCCATATTGAACGCGAAATCTCGAAGATGGGCTAAAATTTACAGACGCGCGAAATTTGGCAGGTACTTCGATGCGAGATGCCTTTAATAGGTTCCACAACGAAACATTGTCTCGAAATTTGGTAGAAAATCCGAAGAAATTCTGGTCGTATGTAAAGTACACAAGCGGCAAGACGCAGTCAATACCTTCCCTGCGCAGTGCGGATGGTACTGTTACCGACGACTGTGCGCTAAAGCGGAGTTATTGAACGCAGTTTTCCGAAATTCCTTCATCAGGGAAGACCAATGGAATATTCCAGAATTTGAAACACGAGCATCTGCTAGCATGAGTTTCTTAGAAGTAGATGCCTTAGGGGTTGCGAAGCAACTCAAATCACTTGATACGGGCAAGTCTTCAGGTCCAGATTGTATACCGATTTGGTTCCTTACAGATTACGCTGATACTCTAGCTCCCTACCTAGCACTCATATACAACCGCTCGCTCACCGATAGATCTGTACCTACAGATTGGAAAATTGCACAGGTCGCACCAGTGTTCAAGAAGGGTAATAGGAGTAATCCAGTTAACTACAGACCTATATCATTGACGTCGGTTTGCAGTAGGGTTTTGGAGCATATACTGTATTCAAACATTATGAATCACCTCGAAGGGAACGATCTATTGACACGTAATCAGCATGGCTTCAGAAAACTTCGCTTTTGTGCAACGCAGCTAGCTCTTTATTCGCACGAAGTAATGGCCGCTATCGACAGGGAATCTCAAGTTGATTCCGTATTTCTAGATTTCCGGAAAGCTTTTGACACCGTTCCTCACAAGCGACTTCGAATCAATCTGCGGAGCTATGGGGTATCGTCTCAGTTGTGCGACTGGATTCGTGATTTCCTGTCAGGAAGGTCGCAGTTCGTAGTAATAGACGGCAAATCATCGAGTAAAACTGAAGTGATATCAGGTGTTCCCCAGGGAAGCTTCCTGGGACCTCTGCTGTTCCTGATGTATATAAATGACCTGGGTGACAATCTGAGCAGTTCTCTCAGATTGTTCGCAGATGATGCTGTAATTTACCGTCTAGTAAGGTCATCCGAAGACCAGTATCAGTTGCAAAGCGATTTAGAAAAGATTGCTGTATGGTGTGTCAGGTGGCAGTTGACGCTAAATAACGAAAAGTGTGAGATGATCCACATGAGTTCCAAAAGAAATCCGTTGGAATTCGATTACTCGATAAATAGTACAATTCTCAAGGCTGTCAATTCAACTAAGTACCTGGGTGTTAAAATTACGAACAACTTCAGTTGCAAGGACCACATAGATAATAATGTCTGGAAGGCGAGCCAAAGGTTGCGTTTCATTGGCAGGACACTTAGAAGATGCAACAAGTCCACTAAAGAGACAGCTTACACTACACTCGTTCGTCCTCTGTTAGAATATTGCTGCGCGGTGTGGGATCCTTACCAGGTGGGATTGACGGAGGACATCGAAAGGGTGCAAAAAAGGACAGTTCGTTTTCTATTATCACGTTATAGGTGAGAGAGTGTGGCAGATATGATACACGAGTTGGGATGGAAGTCATTACAGCATAGACGTTTTTCGTCGCAGCGAGACCTTTTTTCGAAATTTCAGTCACCAACTTTCTCTTCCGAATGCGAAAATATTTTGTTGAGCCCAACCTACATAGGTAGGAATGATCATCAAAATAAAATAAGAGAAATCAGAGCTCGAACAGAAAGGTTTAGGTGTTAGTTTTTCCCGCTCGCTGTTCGGGAGTGGAATAGTAGAGAGATAGTATGATTGTGGTTCGATGAACCCTCTGCCAAGCACTTAAATGTGAATTGCAGAGTAGTCATGTAGATGTAGATGTAGATGTAGATGTAGATGTAGATGTAGATGTAGATGTAGCTCGTTTCTTTTTGAACGCTCCTTATACTTGACTGTAAATTATTATAGATTCTCAAAGAGTTGTAAGAAGCCATATTTCACCTTGCTGACTGTCATCTTTGGTGCATGTCTTGTTCAAGGCAATGCGAGCCACAGATGTCCAAATTCCCAGTTTTGGGATTTACCCATTTCCTGCGACGCTGCTCATCTTCGTACCTGGACTTGTATGTAGTGGTAGCCTAGCCCAACCTGCAGTGGCGCGTCCTGAGCCCGCTACCGTTCAGCCGCACAATAGTTTCATCTTACCTCATATCACCTCCAGGATACCAAATTGTTAGCCAGCATACGTGTAACTTTCCACTGGGAAGTACGGCCTGCTGATCAATGACGTCACGTTGTGTTCACCGAAGAATAGTAGCATTGCACTACCCCGAATGATCATCACCAGCGAGTATGGCAGTATTCTGAAGTGTCCCATTCTTGCATTATAGAGGGGTATTCCTTTAGTATATACTGGCAGTGACTGAGGGAACTGTGACAGCACAGTGTTATGTTATGGACGTTCTGTGTACTCACTTGTTAACCTTTTGCGACAATATCATGGTTTTAGTTTTCAATAATCTTCTACACTTGGCCTAACGAAATGATGGAGTACTCCTATGGCCAGTAAGATCCCCATATTTCCCCCTAACGACATTTGTGGGATCTGCTCAGACATCATCAGGACATGATGGACCCGCTCTACAGCTGTATGTCATTGTGACTCATGAGAGAATACAACAGATTTTTTGTTCCCCTCCCAACCGATTCAGTGCATGCATTCAAGTGTTCAACGTCATACTATTAAGGGGGCTTATAATACCAATATTATTCTAAATATGACTTGATTTTGTAGTCAGTTACTTAACAACACATACCATCCCAACTCAGTAAGTTTTCTCTTCCTGTTCTCGGGCATCACCATTGTTATGAAGCAGTAATATTTCAGGTAGGGTTACACAGCGCCATTTGAATATTGGTGTGCCATGATTTAGTGACGCAGTACAGTTGAAGTCGTGCAATATCAGTCGATATATAGGTGAACACGACACGCCAAAAACCTGTACTGGTCCATGACGTAATGCCTGCCACAAATGACGCCATGCATCGTAACTCGGAAATAAAGCAACTTCAGACAATATTTTAACATTTTACTCTTATTCCAACCATACATTAGGCCCACGAAGTGGTACAGCTACTTTTAAATTACCTTGTGTGTGTGAAAATTTAGGGCTTTGATTGCCCTAAAACGCAAGCAAAAACATACCTACTCTGTTTCAAAGAGTCAGTCGGGAAGGGATGGCGAAGGTGAGTCACTCCGTGTCGGGCTTAGATCCCACAGATCGCGTTGGAATACGCTTTATCAGTTACATTGTGGCACTGTTTAAAGTTTGTTAAATGTGTCATTGTTCTGGCGCAGTATGTGAGTGTAACATCGCTGTAATCTGCATACGTCGCAGGTGGATGATACGTGATGGTGAAAATGTGTTTTGTAAACCACCACAAAGAAATTACTAGATTGAAAGATGTTATCCCTACTTTTAAAAAAAAGTGCGCGCTATTATTCGACCACTATTTCCTCTCAAACTTCACATAATTCTACACCGTTACAGTTATTCATCCACGACTAGTCCTTCTACTGTGTAGAGGGGACACCATCATCTGAAAGAAAAGGGTCAGTCTATTTCAAGTACCCACCGTGAGACACGACGGACCTGCTTGTCGCCACCAGCAACCTCGCCGAGTTCAGACGATCTGTCACCAGTAGGATCTGTTACCGGTCTTGCTGACGTAAAGGGAGTGCCGAAGCTGGTCGATATTGACTGGCGGTCAGTCAGCCGGTGGTGGCACCACCGGCTGCTAGCGAGCCCCTGGGCAGACAATTGGCAGTCGGCTACCTGTACGTATATGGATGACACGGCGGCAGGTGTTATCTTGAGGAATGGAAAGTGTCTGTGAAGAGTCAACGAGGAAGCGCTCAACTAGGGTAAAACAGAAACAGCAATGTAGGCACTACGGGTGGAGCTGCAAGTTCGCACGACCAGCAGAGGATCGACACGGTACGGAGTCCAGGCGCGAGCTAGCAGTTAACAGCCTCTCGTTGTATGGGTTGGTGCAAAACTTCGTTATTTTTTTCCATAAATTAAACAAACACAACGGATATACATACAGACTTTACGCGTCAATAATACATTCTCCTGCACTAGTTACAACTGTCCACCAACGCTGGGGTAACTTTTCGATTCCGCGGCTTTACGATGTGCATTCAAGGTCTAAGGAAGCGATTTTTTTTCTCCGGGACAGGAAAGAGGTAGAAACATGGGCATTGTTTTAAAATGAGGCAGCGTTCATTGTCAATACGTCCCGGAGATGGCAGCACCGTACGGCAGATGGAATTTTACCGCCATCGGCGGGAATGAGAACTGTTTTAAATACTTAAAATAACGACGTTTTCCTTACTTGAACAGCGTGCAATAATTCGTTTTCTGAATTTGCGTGGTGTGAAACCAACTGAAATTCATCGACAGTTGAAGGAGACATGTGGTGATGGAGTTATGGATGTGTCGAAAGTGCGTTCGTGGGTGCGACAAATTATTGAAGGCAGAAGAACATCGCGTGACAACAAACCGAAAGAACCTCGGGCTCGCCCAAGCTGCTCTGATGACATGATCGAGAAAGTGGAGAGAATTGTTTTGGGGGATCGCCGAATGACTGTTGAACAGATCGCCTCCAGAGTTGGCATTTCTGTGGGTTCTGTGCACACAATCCTGCATGACGACCTGAAAGTGCGGAAAGTGTCATCCAGGTAGGTGCCACGAATGCTAACGGACGACCATATGGCTGCCCGTGTGGCATGTCGCGATGCAATGTTGACGCGCAACGACAGCATGAATGGGACTTTCTTTTCGTCGGTTGTGACAATGGATGAGACGTGGATGCCAGTTTTCAATCCAGAAACAAAGCGCCAGTCAGCTCAATGGAAGGACACAGATTCACCGCCACCAAAAAAAATTCGGGTCACCGCCAGTGCTGAAAAAATAATAGTGTCCATGTTGTGCCACAGCGAGGGCGTAATCCTTACCCATTGCGTTCCAAAGAGCACAACGGTAACAGGTGCATCCTACGAAAATGTTTTGAAGAACAAATTCCTTCCTGCACTGCCACAAAAACGTCCGGGAAGGGCTGTGCGTGTGCTGTTTCACCAAGACAACGCACCCGCACATAGAGCTAACGTTACGCAACACTTTCTTCGTGATAACAACTTTGAAGTGATTCCTCATGCTCCCTACTCACCTGACCTAGTGACTTTTGGCTTTTTCCAACAATAAGACACTCTCCGTGGCCGCACATTCACCAGCCGTGCTGCTATTGCCTCAACGATTTTCCAGTGGTCAAAACAGACTCCTAAAGAATCCTTCGCCGTTGCCTTGGAATCATGACGTCAGCGTTGTGAAAAATGTGTACGTCTGCAGGGAGATTACGTCGAGAATTAACGCCAGTTTCATCGATTTCGGATGAGTAGTTAATTAACAAAAAACATCGGCGGCCTTAGAACTTGAATGCACCTTGTAGAAATGACATGATTTTCAGTAGGAGAAATCGCCGTCCCATGTTCGTAGCACATTTTCATTCCGAAAGAAAGTCCCTAAAAGGCTGTTCGATAGATAACACAAAAGGTGAAAATCTGAAGGCACAAGATCAGATAAATAAAGTGGGTGCGGAATGATATGCAAATCCAAATCTGGTACAACGTTGGTTGTCCGCCTAGCAGAATTCACGCCTGCGTTATCGTGCAGTAGCATCACTCCACGTGGTCTTCCTGGTCATTGCTTCTGGCTTCCCTCTGCAAAACATGTTAGTTGTTGACAATAAGTATCAGCGGTCATCGTTACACCTCGGTGAAGCAATTAGTAGTACACTTCACTATCGCTGTTCCACCACATGCATAACATCACCTTTTGAGGATGCACACAGGTCTTCGCACAGGGACTCGCTGCTCTGTTTGGGTTGAACCATTCCTTTCTTTTCCTTATCTACATCAACACGCACTTCTACATTTACATGGCCTCTGGAAATCACCGTAAGTGGCTGCCAGAGGGTTCATAGAACCACCTCCACAATAATTCTCTATTATTCCAATCTAGCACAGTGCGGGAGAAAAACGAACCCTATATCTGTCCGTGCGAGCTCTAATTTTATTTATTAAATTATGATGATCGTTTCTCCCTATGTAGGTGGAAGGGTCAGCTGCGGTGGTCTCGCGGTTCTAGGCGCGCAGTCCGGATCCGTGCGACTGCTACGGCCGCAGGTTCGAATCCTGCCTCGGGTATGGATGTGTGTGATGTCATTAGGTTACTTAGGTTTAAGTAGTTCTAAGTTCTAGGGGACTGATGACCACAGCAGTTGAGTCCCATAGTGCTCAGAGCCATTTGAACCATTTTTTTATAGGTCGAAGGCAACAAAAAATTTTCGCATTCCGGGTAGAAAATAGGCGACTGAAATTGCGTGAGAAGATTCCACCACAACGTAAAACGCTTTTGTTTTAATAATGTCCCCTCCAAATCCTCTACCATGTCCTTGACACTCTCTCTCCCCTGCTTCCGGGTAATATAAAAAGTGCTGCTCTTCTTTGAACTTTGTCGATGTGCTCCGCTAGTTCTATCTAGTAAGGATCCCAGACCGCGCAGCAATGCTCCAAAAGAGGAAAGACTAGCACAATATAGGCAGTCTTTTTAGTAGAACTGTTACATTTTCTAAGCGTTCTGCGAATAAAACAGTCTTTGGTTTGCATTCCCCACACCATTTTGTATGTGTTCACTCCAATTTAAGTTGCTTGTAATGTAATTCCTAGGTGTTTAGTTGAATTTACGACCTTTAGATGTGAATGGTTCATCTTGTAGCCGATGTTTAAAGATTCCCTTTAGCACTCATGTGGATGACCTCACACTTTTCATTATTTAGGGTCAATTACCAATTTCCGCACCATACAGGTATCTTTTCTAAATAGTTTTGTAAGTTCTTTTGATCGTCTGATGAATTTATTAGACTATAAACGACAGCATCATCTACAAACAACTCAAGACGGCTGCTAAGATTGTCTCCTAAATCTTTTACATAGATAAGGAATAGCAGAGGGCGTTTGACACTATCTTGGGGAACGCCGGATATCATTTCCGTCTTACTCCATGACTTTCCGTCAGTTACTACAAACTGTGACCTCTCTGACAGGATATCACGAATTCAGTCACATAACTCAGACGATATTCCATAAGCAAGCAACTTAACTACAACCTGCTTGTGTCGTACAGCGTCAAAAATCTTCTGGAAATCTAGAAATATGAAACCAGTTTGAAATACCTTGTCAATAGCACTCAAACGTTCGTGTGAGTGAAGAGGTAGCTGTGTTTCACAAGAGTGATGTCTCGTAAATCCGTGTTGACTGATAGCATGATGACACCATTTGTCATTCTCAGTAAAGATACAGGATAAGAATGCTCAATGCTGTTCAGGAGCCAGTTGATGACGAGCAAGCCGATATGCACATACGTCCACCCGCTGATTTTTGTAATTTTGGCGTAAAGCAAGGGGTACCAATACACGCGATTTTTGAACATTTCCCATTGTATGCAAATGGCGCCCGATGGTGAAATAATCAAATTTCATCAAATTTGCCAGTTCTGGAGTACAATGACGTGGATCTTTATGAATTAATGTTTTAAAAGATCTTCGTCAAACCCCGAAGGTCTTCCTCTATGTAGAGAGTCACTAATGTCGGAACCACTCTCCTTAAAGCGAGAAAACCATTTTCCTGCAGTACTCTATCCATTGGCATTATCCTCACACACGACCCTAATGTTTCTGGCTGCTTCCGCTGTGCTGTCATCCCTCTATTGACCTCAAATACTTGGCAAACTATTTTCTACGATCCACAGCTCTACTCACTATCTCCAGATGAAAAAAACTGCGATGTATAAACTGAAGTAGGAACAGTGAAATACATATAAAAATGACAGTCGATAAGTAAACACATAGCAATTGGAATGCCAATATGAATTTCATTTTGCACCAACCTATTACATACAGACATTGATTCCTGGTCCGAGTGGGTGTGCAGTGCGTCTTGATACCTCGCTATGCACAAGTGCCTTTTTACTATCGGCGTGCTCGTTTGAACGGTGGTGTACAAGAGTAGATGCCTGCCAGTGGTGTTCGATGAGAACATCGGTTATTCAGGGGCTTGTGATAAGACTCTGATTGATCTGTAAGCCGTGTTTCCAATAGCATGGTTCAGTCCTTTCCTGTGTACTATAGCTCCGACGGCTGTGCTCTGCTGGCCAGGTTTTGCTAGGCTCAGACACGTTTCAGTTGCGAAAACTCCTACGTTAGATTACTCTTATGTTATTATTATGGTCTACTGGTTAACTTTTCTTCTGTTTAGTCTGTTGGTCTATCGTTTTTTCAATTAGTGAACTGGCCTGTCTTTCCACATATTCCAACACCACGTATGATTTTTTTGTGTGCTGTTTGAACTGACTATTTCTTACTATTTGTAGTTTTGTCTTGCGGAAGTAATCTTACTTTTTCGATGTTTTCTCTAACCTCTGATGTATATTCGATTTAGTAAATAGTGTTTTATCAAGATTTATGTCACGTCGGCGTTCAATGTATGAACTATTGTTCATGTTTTGTTTGTTGTAATTGAACTCAAACAATATTTCCTTATTTTGCTATTTGAGCTGATGCATTCTGATTAGCTTGCTTGTATTGCTAATAAATAATATCGAAGTCGACATGTATTTACGCTTCCACAATTTCCAGACAGTTACCACTCTAAACGTTTCTTACACCACATAGGTTATCTATTCTTACAAGCCTTGTATTGATGACGGTATTTCTTTTGTGGGGCGTTAAACTGCGCTGTCATCAGCGCCCGTACAGTTCCCAATTTTTACAGAATGCAACGGAGCCACTGCTACGAATGATGATGATGGTGACGAAATGATGAGGACAACACAAACACCCAGTCTCGGGACAGAGAAAATCCTCAACCCGGCCGGAAATAGAAACCGGGACTCCGTGATCGACAGGCAACAACGCTAGTCGCTAAGCCACGAACTGCGGAATAAGCCTCGTGTTACTTAGTGACATGTTACAGTTGTTAATACACTGAACATCCAATTACCTAGGATTAGACTATCCGTTCAAATGGTTCAAATGGCTCTGAGCACTATGGGACTTAACATCTGTGGTCATCAGTCCCCTAGAACTTAGAACTACTTAAACCTAACTAACCTAAGGACATCACACACACCCAAGCCCAAGGTAGGATTCGAACCTGCGACCGTAGCAGTCCCACGGCTTCGGACTGAGAGCCTAGAACCGCGAGACCACCGCGGCCGGCAGAGACTATCCGTTATTTCCCTAACTCTTTCGAGCCAAAGGACCGCCGGATTGTCCGATTTTACTCTCGATTGTTCATGAGCGCCTGTGTTTCATCTCTAAAGAATTCGTGGTCGAAAAGGCTTTAAAATATCTTGTAGTGTCACGAACAATGGTATCGTAAATTAATTGATTAGGCACTTCTTCTTTCTATACAGAAAGAACAAGCGCCTAATCAGGCTGTCATCTTCACTCATTATACTGTGTATGAATAAATTCTCGTTGGTACGAGACACTCACGTGTTAGTTATCATCTGCCACAAAAAACGACATACTTCACAGAGCGGAGCTTCCAACTGTACGTTCTTCTACTACGTGATGTCGCTGGAGATGTGTTTTCCATAGTGTCTGATATTCTTCGATCTATTTCTTTTAGTGTGGCTGTGTGTGAACGTACAACTCAAATAACTTTTCTTTATAGTAGTAACAAATACACTACGCAACACAATTAAATGGTCACTTTTTTGAAACTCTTAACTGTCTCCCTTTACGACAGAGAAGTTTGAAATTTTGCTAAAGGATGCCTCCAACCTTTCTTTGTAATGGTGCAAAAGCGTTGGGCCCTTTGACGCCACCCATGGGCTCGACGGAGCTTAAGACAGCATCGAAGTGCTGACACCTTGTGAGAAAAATGGCCAGTGCTCGGGAGTTTATATCAGCTGCAAGCTGCGTTAATGATGTCCCATTGGCACCAAATTTCATCACAACTCTAACCAATGCCACTGTCGACGTCTCACACGATGGGAGGGTGTCACGTCCCTTCTTGCTCACATTTGACACGTCTGCGATGGACGGCAGAATCGCGATGCCTGGCGTTAAAATTGTATGGGTTTCTTATGGGTGGCCAAGGAGGCCATTTCAGACATACCGCCGCTCAGAATCTGCACGAAAAGGCATCATAAGGTAGCATAAAGAGCGTTAAAGAAACTACTCCTTCGCTAGGCGCTTTCATTTTTGCATATTTCACTCTCGAAAACGACCGTTTGCTGAGCGATGTAACACAGTAAGACGTTGTTGACAAACTTTGCCACAGCCCTTCCCATCCAACGATTCAAAGCTTTTCTCAGGTCACCATGTGACTGCAACCCCATAGAACGTGATCTGACCAGTTTGTAGCGCGACAGTTTTGCGAGTGAATACAGGGTGGAACCACCAGGGACCGTTCAAAAACATTAGACGATATTTGAAAGTAATCCGAAGCAGAAAAGGGTGTTAAAGCTTTTTCACACCTCCTTTTCCACACTCTCAAGAGAGACGCCGAAACGCTCTGTGAGAGCAATTAAGAGAAAATGTTGTGTACGCTGCTACCTTACAATTTGCTGGGGATTATAGTGATAAAAACTAGTATTGGGAAAAATGGAACCCAGAATAGCCGAAATCACTCCAGAATCGGATGACATGTGAAAGAGCTTATCATTAATACATAATCAATAAAGCAGAAAGATAGCGTAGGAATTGGCCTATGAGCGAATGCTGTTGTGTAAATAGGACAGCCAGTTGTTATAGTCTCAGTGGAAATGGTATTAAAAGGTGTCATACTAGCATACGAGTGATCTCCGGGTAAGAGGTCATTCTTACCATTATTTCTCACAGGGGGACAGGAGCGCACACAAGATACCAACTGTCAGAAGAGGGTTGTTCGCAGCGAAAAGTGGATATCGGACTACATTTCATCACCACACATAACGACTGCCACTTTATTCGCCTAATCGTAGCTGATTTCAGAACTTCGTCTGCTGTATTGAGTCGAAACTGTAGCGCTGCAACAGGTGTGTGCGATGTGTGTTGGCGGTCTGATACCGTCTGCTGCTAGCTAGAGGTATGCACGCTACTGCATCGGCTTCCCTTTTTCAACAACCACAAAGGTCTGAGAACGCTAAGAATATCTTAACATTGTCCTTGGACCGACTGAGAAATATAGGGTTTTCAGAATAGTTCCATATTAATCTGTCCAACTACAAGGGGGTCATACAAGTTGGACCCTACAGTAGCGACAATATTGTCGGACGGTGTAGCAGAGAAATGTCAGATGTAATCATCTGGGACTCCACTGGGTACAAAATGCGGTCTCAGTTATTTCATACTTTGGGCTACGTGAACAGCAGCGACCGAAATATTGAAGCAAAAGTACGATCCTATCTTCCGTTAACTCCATATGAATATTTCAGTAGGACAATACACGAGCACAAGTCGTGACGAATGTTAAAGACTTCTTTGCGAACGACGGACACCGCAGCTTTTCTGAAGTGCTCTTCTGTATGGGATGTAGCCGGATGGACATGGCTCATCAGGTCCTCCATGAGCCACTGTTGACGCTTAGTATCCTCGCATACTAGCTCCGGGGTGGATGTTTTTATCATACATAATTTTCAAGTCTCATAGTCAGTCCAGAGTAACCCCTAAGATTTTTTAATTTATTGTCCTAAGCTGTCATCGTTTGTGCCAAATTATATTCTTGTTAATGTTACAATTTTCACAATCTTTTTCTACTAAAATTGCTAAAAAGAAACGTGAAGATTGATAGTGTAACGGGTACAAGTGCAGATATTTTTATACTTGATACCTTATTATGTGCACACATTAGTATGTTCGTTGTTTTTTTTTCTCTGCATCAAACAGTGTTCCCATAAGTCATTCACAAATGTTACGACCTCATGTTCTCTCCATGGCCGTAACCACACTACTAGGTGAACTATGCGTCTCAATATAGACTACCTGTTTTTTGTTCACGTGTCCACATTTCGACACCTGACCAGACGCCCAAGGGAAGATAAGGATTAATGGCTTGCTCTTGCCACATGCACTTGAGGGGTACTAAACAACTAAAAACATTCTAATTTTAATAACTATAGATATTAGTCTGCAAAGACGTAAATACCCATGTAATGTTGTTCAGGACACCTTCCTCAGTTACAGCAGAAATATCTACACTTATACCTGTGACCTCTCGTATTTGTCACGTAATCTCACTGGACTGAGAATATCAGACTTAAGCAGCAGCCGGCCGAGACAGATGCAGCAACAGGGAAGTAACAGACTTTGTGACTTCTGCGAGTTCCTAACCAGGAGTGAATTTTATAATATCATCTTTGTGCTTTAGTAGTTCAGTTTCTTGAGTTTATGTTTGTTAGTTTTATATCTAAGAGCCACAGTTCTCGCATTTTCGTTTGCGTCGGAAAGTAAACCGATTTTGTGACATATTACAAGTTCCTAAACAAGTGTGAATTATTTGGTTTCACCTGTGTGCTTCGGCAGTTAGGTTTGTGAATCTCTGCGTATTAATCACATGTATTAGACACAGATCCTGCGTTTTCGTCAGGGTCTATGGTAGAGTTCCTCAGCACGTGCCGATAGTACGTTTATCTGGATAGTTTAGTTTTCGATAGTCTTTAGTATGGATGAGGGCTGTGATTTTGTGTGTGGATGCGAACCGAGTTCGTGCCACTTCACTCTCTCCTTCAGGCTCTGATGGCTTCGGTTACACAGCTTGAGGCTGGATGGGCGTTACTGTTGTGGTCAGACCAGTTACTGTTCACACTGAGATTGACTCCTCACCTGTAGCCGAGTGGGAGGTCGCCCCAGGGCGTAGCAGGCGGCAAAAGACTTCCCAGGCGGCCGCACGTAAGGCCTCCCCGGTTTGTCTGACAAACAGGTTCCAGATGCTCTCTGTGGCTGACACTGTCGCTGAGCGAGATGTCTTCGCCTGTCCTGTTTCAGAGGAAAGCTCTCAGACTGCAAGATCCGGACAGAGGGTAGGGTTATTGATAGTTAGGAGCTCCAACGTTATACGCGTTATGGGGCTCCTTAGGGGCGTGGCAACCAAGAATTCCAAGAAAGCCAATGTGCATTCCGTGCGCGTACTGGATAGAGTCATTCCAGACGTGGAACGGGTCTTCCCGGATGCCGTGAAGAGCACAGGGTGCAGCCAACTGCAGGTGGCTCACGGCGGCACTATTGATGTGGATCAGAAGAGATTCTCACTGATTTCAAGCGGCTAACAGAAATGGTAAAGGCTGCCAGTCTTGCTTGTGAGATGAAAGCAGAGTTGACAATTTGCAGCATATTCGATAGGACCGATTGCGGACCTCTGGTACAGAGCCGAGTGGAGAGTCTGAATCTGAGGCTCAGACGGTTCTGTGACGGCGTGGGCAACAGATTCCCCGAATTGCGCCAAAGGGTGGCTGGGTTTCCGGTTCCACTGAATAGGTCAGGAATCCGCTATACCCAGGAGCCGGCTACTCGGGTAGCAGGGGCTGTGTGGCGTGAACTGGGCGGTTTTTTAGGTTAGAGGTCTCGGGAAAACACCAAAAGGGTTTCAGTCACAAAGTGTGCTGGGCGAACACAGGAAGAACGTAGATACAGGAACAATCAATATAACAGTTATAAATTGTCGTAGCTGTGTTGGGAAAATACCAGAGATTCTGGTGGTGATAGGAAGCACTGATGCTCAAATCGCTATAGGCACTCACAACTGGCTAAGGCCGGAGATAAGCTCAGCCGAAATTTGTGCGAAGAACCTAACGGTGTTACGAAAGGATGGGCTAAACACGGTTGGCGTTGCCGTATATGCTGCTGTTAAAAATAGTTTATCTTGTCACGAAATTGAAGTAGATCGTTCCTGTAAGTTAATATGGGCAGAGGTCTTTGTTGGTGACCGGAAAAAAATCATAATTGGCTTCTTTTACCGACCTCCCAATTCAAATGACAGAATTTCTGAAAGGTTCTAAGAAAACTTGAGTTTTATTTGAAACACATACCCGACTCATACGATTATAGTTGGTGGTAACTTTAATTTACCTTCGATATGTTGGTGAAAATACATGTTTAATTCCAGAGGCACGTATCGAACATCATCCGAAATTATGCTAAACCCATTAATAAAAATTGTTTCGAGCAGTTAGTTCATGAACCTACGCGAATACTAAACGGTTTTGAAAACACACTTGATCTCTTTCCAACAAATAATCCTGAGTTAATAACAAGCATCAAAACGGATACAGGGGTTAGTGAACACAGGTTTGTCGTTGCGTGACTGAATATTGTAAGCCCCAAATTCTCCAAAAATAAACGTAAAATATACCTATTCAAAAAAAAAGATGCCACCCCTTCCTGAGAGACAACTTCCACTCCTTTCCAATTAACAATATAAGTGTAGACCAAATGTGACTTGAATTCAGAGAAATAGTATTGGCAGCAATTGAGAATTAATACCAGATAAATTAACAAAGCACGAAGCTGATCCTCCTTGATACACAAAACGGTTCAGAACACTGTTGCAGAAACAACGAAACAAACATGCCAAATTTAAACAGACACACAATCTCCAAAATTGGCGATCTTCTACTGAAGCTCGAAACATAGCGCGGACTTCAGTGTGAGATGCTTATAACAGTTTCCACAAAGAAACTTTGTCTCGCAACCTGGCAGAAAATCCAAGTAGATAGTGGTCGTATGTGAAATATGCTAGCGGTAAGACACAATCAATGCATCCTCTGCGCGATAGCAATGGAGATACTATCGGAGAGAGTGCTGCCAAAGCAGAGTTACTAAACACAACCTTGCGAGATGCTTTCACAAAAGAAGACGAAGTATATATTCCAGAATTCTAATCAAGAACAGCTGCCAACATGAGTAACGTAGAACTAAATATCCTCGGAGCAGCGATGCAACTAAAATTACTCAATAGACGCAAGTCTTCTGGTCCACACTGTATAGCAATTAGGTTCCTTTCAGAGTAACCTGATGAAATAGCTCCATACTCAACAATCATATACAACCGTTCGATCTCCGAAATATCTGTACCCAAAGATGGGAAAGTTGCACAGGCCACATCTAGTAGTATGAATAATCCACTAAATTATAGGCCCATAACATTAACGTCGATATGCAGTACGATTTTGGGACATATATTGTGTTCGAACATTAAAAGTTACCTAAAAGAAAACGGTATATTGACACATAGCAAACATGGATTTAGAACACATCGTTCTTGTGAAACACAACTAGCTTTTTATTCACATGAAGTGTTGAGTGCTGTTGACAAGGGATTTCAGAACGATACTGTATTTCTGGATTTCCATAAGGCTTTTGACACCATGCCACACAAGCGGCTCGTATTGAAATTGCATGCTTATGGAATATCGTCTCAGCTATGTGACTGGATCTGTAATTTTCTGTCAGAGAGGTCACAGTTCGTATAATTGACGGAAAGTCATCGAGTAAAACAGAGTGATTTCTGGCGTTCCCCAAGGTAGCGTTATAGGCCCTTTGCCGTTCTTTATCTGTATAAGCGATTTGGAAGACAATCTGAGCAGTCGTCCTAGGTTTTTTGCAGATGACGCTGTCCTTTACCGACTAATAAAGTCATCAGAAGATCAAAACAAATTGCAAAACGATTTAGATGAGATATCTCAATGGTGCGAAAATTGGCGGCTAACGCTAAATAACGAAATGTGTGGGTTACACGATAAATCTGTCAAATCTAAAGACTGTAATTTCAACTTCATACCTAGGAATCACAGTTACGACAACTTAAATTGGGGAGAACAAATAGAAAATGCTAAGCTAAGAGTGCGTTTTATTGGCAGGACACTTAGAAAATGTAACACATTTACTAAGGAGAACTGCCTAAACTACGCTTGTCCGTCCTCTTTTAGAATACTGTTGCGAGGTGGGATCCTTACCAGGTAGGACTGACTGAGTACATCGAAAAAGTTCAAAGAAAGACAGCATGTTTTGTATTAGCGCGAAATATAGGAGAGAGTGTCACAGAAATGATACAGGATTTGGGATGGACATCATTAAAAGAAAGGCGTCTTTCGTTGCTACGGAATCTTCTCACGAAATTCCAATCACCAACTTTCTCCTCCGAATGCGAAAATATTTTGTTCATACCGACTTACATAGAGGGAAACGATCACAATGACAAATTAAGGGAAATCAGAGCTCGTACGGAAAGATATATATGTTCGTTCTTTTCGCGTGCTATACGAGATTGGAATTATAGAGAATTGTGAAGGTGGTTAGATGAACCCTCTGGCAGGCACATAAATGTGATGTGCAGAGTATTCCGTTTAGATGTAGATGTAGATTCTGGTAAGAAACATCGATGGTGGAAACAGAGTTGTTAAAAGGTAACCAATGTGGGTAAAATACAGAATGTTAAATAAATAATTATACAAATGTCCCTTGGACAAGAAAATCTATGTAGACATAAGCCACTAAAATTATATTTCAAATTAAAATCTACTCTAACACCTGCGATATTCCGCTTACCCAACGAAAATTCCGCAAATAACGCGTACAAGGCAAGTTGTTAGTTTTGACCATTATTTCGTTGGTAACATGACGCAGAATAAACTAAATAGCAAACAGCCATCTTGAACACAGCTAGTACAATCGATAGTCGTCGTTTGTGTGAACTAATTTCATAAATGGTCGTATTCACAGCTCTTGATACTGCGGATTTCGTATATTATACTGTTTGCTCAATTGCAGTGCAATAAAAGCGCGCTCGATCCCGAAGTACCTATTTGCTCTGCGCATTATTCCAGATAATCTGCGTTTTAAAAGCTCTATCCGTGCATAATGTAAGGAAAATCCTTGTAATAATACACGATGTCAGATACAGCGCCGGTCTCGAATAATGTAAACAAGAGGATATAAGTTTTATCCGTAGCATGTACGAATATGACCACCGATCAGACTGAATGTGTTTTGTTGTATGAGTGTCTACACAGTCCCAAGCTGACGAGGCGTGGCTGAGCCGTGGGTGCGTACACAGACGGATTTGATGTAGCGCAGTGCTGTTCAAGCAGTTCATTAACTAAATTTCTAGCTAACATGTGGGTAGTATTCGAAGAACGTAAGGGGTGGCGAGGGAGGGGGGTGGTGGAGTGAGGTTTTTGTTAGGAGCAGTCAGAATAGATAAGGGAAGAGAGAAGCTGAGCTACCTATCCAGTTTCGTCTCAGAGATTCTGCGGAATGTTCTGCGCACCAGAAATTTTACATGATTCTAGCAAGATACAGCAACAGGGAATTTTTTGGGTTTTGTGCAACGACACGTTTATTTTGTTTCCCTTGATCATAGAACTGGTCGTGGTGAGCTCGCCATCTGCTCGTCTTCCTCGACATATCGAACACTCTTACTCTTCCTCTCTGTTGGGTCTGGTGATCTTGCCTTAGAAAGAGCGTCCGTCTAAGCATGAGTTTAGACTCGGATCTCCGTTTTCGCTTGAACATAGCATTCACCTCCCAACGATATGAGGAGAAATAACACATGGTTCAGATTCCACATTAAACTTTGAATTCCTTCTCTACGGTTGGACAACTGGGATAGATTACGTACACACAAATCGCCAAAAGCTCTTCCTGTTGAGAAACTTGCACCAGATCGGTCAGTCACATGAAATTACTATAATGATAGATTTTGTCTTCTGAAGATAGCTGGAGCACGATTTGTGTTACACCATGAACTTTCTGAAGTAGATGAAGAACGTGCTATTCATGAGTTCATCTCGGTAACTTTTGCGTGTATAATGCTACATATATACGTACATAATGTACATTAACATAATCCTATAGTGTACGAATACTGCAGTACGAATGACACAACGTAAGCCTTGCTTACACGTAGACAATGAGTTGCGGAACTCGTTTATTGAAAAAAAAAAAAAAAAGTAGCGAAACTAGATTCTCGCACGTCTGTCTCAAAGAAAGTTATTGCACACTTGTTTCAACAATTTACAGGTAATGAAGCACGATTTTCGTCACTGAAGTGAAAGCTGTGGCAACTACATTGATAGCGGTGGAGTTCACTCTAGCATACTTGAAATCGGTGAAAATAAGGAGATGGCTTTGAATTCGTGACTGGATAAAAAGAAGCTAGCTCGTGTCGGCGACGACATTTTTGTAAATTATTTTACTTTTTGTTATTTTTTTAAATGAAGATTTCTTTTACATTGTCCCGATAGAATCACTATGGCGGTCAAAATTTGTCAGTTGATCATTTGTTCGAGATATTTATGATGTCACCCATTTGAAACATTTGATGTTTTCTACTTTTGGTAATTAAGCTTTTCATGTCGTTCACATCAAACTTGCTAAAATGGCTCTGAGCACCATGAGACTTGACATCTGAGGTCACTAGTCCCCTAGAACTTAGAACTACTTAAACATAACTAACCTAAGGACATCACTCACATTCATGAACGAGGCAGGATTCGAACCTGCGGCCGTAGCGGTCGCGCGGTTCTAGACTGAAGCACCTAGAACCACTCGGCCACACTGGCCGGCTCAATTTTGCTATTTCCGCTGTCATCTTCAGATCACATTCTTTGGGCAACTTCCTCACGTAGCTATTGTTTTGATGAAACCAGTCTCTTCAGGAAGGTTTCTTAATGACCTAAGAACATTTACAGAAGTTCCAAATTCATTAATATTAGATGTCTTATTATTCCATACAGACTTTATTTTGGTCAGTAATTGTAACCTCGTGAATCCTTCGATGTCCATATTACGAAGAAAGTATGTGACGATATTGATCAGGTAATTCTGGATCTAGAGGGAGATGAAAATCCAATAGTCACGGCGGACTGGAATGCGGTTGTAGGGGAATGAGTAGAAGATACGGTTACGGGTGGATATGCCCTTACTAACAGGAAAGAGAGAACAGGAAGACTAATCAGCTAATAACTGCGAATACTCTGTTCGAAACTCACAAGAGGAGGAGGTATACTTGGAAAAGGCCGGCAGATATTGAAAGACTTCCATTAGATCACATCGTGCGCAGAAAATTAAATGATTGTCGGAAGGACTGAGTCAGCATATAGAAAAGTCAAAAAACATTCAGTGACATCAAAAACAAGGATGGTAACATTAAGAATGCAATGTGAATTCTACTATTAAATACCGACGAGGAAGCTGATAGGTGGAGAGAGTACACAGAAGGCCTCTATGAGGGGGACGATTTGTCTGATGTAATAGAAGAAGAAACAGTAGTGGATATAGAAAAGTTCGGGGATCCAGCATTACAATCAGAATTTAAGAGAGCTTAGGAGGCTCATAAAACAGAAGGGATAGATAACATTCCATCAGAATTTCTAAAATCACTGAGACAAGTGACAACAAAACGACTATTCACATTGGGGTGTAGAATGTATGAATCTGGCTGTATACCATCTAACTTTCGGAAAAATATCTTCCACACAATTCTGAAGAGAGCAAGAGCTGACAAGTGCGGAAATTATCGCACAATGAGCTTAGCAACTCATGCATCCAGGATGCTGAAACGAGTAATATACAGAAGAGTGAAAAAGAAAATTGACGGTCAGTTTTTCCTTCAGAAAGTTAAAGTACCTTGAGGCAGTCCTGACGTTATTGTTCATAATGATAGCAAGACTAAAGAAAAATCTGAAACGACAGTGTAAAATGGGGCAAGATGTTCGAATTCTGAGGAAAGCAGAGGGATGACCCACAGGGAAAGATGGGTAGAATACAGTATGTGCAAGAATCAAGAGTGAATAATAAGAGTGGAAGGCCAAAAACAAAGTGCTCGGATGTAGTCTTTCGCCCCTACTGTTCAATCTGTATATCGAAGAAGCAATGATGGAAATAAAAGAAAGGTTATAGAGTGTAATTAAAATTCAAGGTGAAAGGTTATCAATGAGGAGATTCGATGATGACTTCACTGTCCTCAGTGAAAGTGAAGAAGAATTGCAGGATCTGCTAAATAGAACCACCAGTGCACTGAATTCGCGAATCGGTTTGAGAGTAAATCTTAGAAGGACGAAAGCAATGAGAAGTAGCAGAGATGAGAACAACGAGAAACTTAACATCATGTCTGATGGTCGCTAAGTAGATGAAGTTAAGGAATTCTGCTGCCTATCCAGAAAAATAACCAATGATAAACGGAGCAAGGAGGACATTAAAAGCCGACTAGCACAGGCAAAAAAAAAAAAAAAATAAATAAATAAAAATAAAAAAATAAAAATAAAAAAAAAAGAAAAGAAAAGAAATAAAAAATTAAAAAATACGTAGACCTTAACTTGAGGAAGACGTTTCTGAGAATGTACGTCGTAAGCACAGAATTGTATGTTAGTGAAATAGAAGAGAATGCAGCATTCTCGACGTGGTGCTACACAAGAATATTGAAAGGCAGATGGACTGGTAAGGTAAGGAACGAGATGGTTCTGCGCCGAATCGGAGAGGAATATAAGGGAAACACTGATAAGGAAGAGGGACAGGATGATAGGCCATCTGTTAAGAGATCAGAAAATTACTAGGGGGAGCTATAGAGGGTAATAACTGTAGGGGAAGACAGAGATTGGAACCCAGCAGATAACTGAGGACGTGGGTTCTCAGTGTTACTCTGAGATTAATAGAGGCTGGTACGAGTGAGGGATTTGGTTTGTTGGATCACTTATCATGAACTTCCCACAAGCAACTATGCATGGCACAACTGTTACAAATTCAACAATTTTCTCATTTCCCCATTCCATGTCGCATTTACTGGAACGTTACCTAATCTAAAAACACGCGCACCTACTAGTTTCGTGTCGTAAAAGTTGTAATGCACCAAACTGAAAAATTTCGCCTACTTTCGCTGGCCGCGCTGGCCGCGCGTGCGCAGTGGCTAACTGCTCAGTTTCTCAACTTAGTGCCTCCATGCAAAACTTCTGACAGCTTAGACAGGCAAAGGACCATGACGGAGTCGTCTAGGTAATGCAAGTCCACCTCACGCTCCACCAACGGGTCGGCGGATATATTGCACCCTGCCGTCTCGCCGTTAATAAACAGTGGCATGTGGTGACGAGCATCAACAGCTCTCATTGCGAAGTGGTTTCCGCACGTTGGAGTAATCTGCGTTCATCAACTGTTGCGAACCAGCGAATCTGTGTTAGTTTTGCCATGATATCAGTGTGATACTGTATGTCTCAATACGAGGCTGGCTGTAAGTGAGGTAGTTTGAAAGCACGATCGTCGACATGAGAGATATCGGCCGTTGGGTGGTGTAACAAAGGTGGATTGATTCCAGCAGTCTGCCACAGGCAGATACGGATATGGTTATTATATGCCAACGGAATACTTCACATTAAACAAACTTCTCTCTAGCCTCAATCAGAGTAAGTCGTTTCTGCGGAACTGTCTTAATAAACTTTGTTTCTGGCACGAAACATTTTCGCTTCGGATATTTACCACCAAGAGAAATTACAGACTGTCCTGGAAATGCTGAGCCGTGAGTAACATTTAGATCAAAGTCTTTGTGTGACTTGACGAGACGTGGGTTAACGAGCGTCTCTTTTTGACAGAAGGTTAGACGGACCGCACAACCAATAAAAGCAAAGATACCCCCTCTCGTTGGCTTCATCCTAGTAAGATAACTGAGGTTTCGTTTCACATAGCCAGGTGACTATCGTGAGGAAATTAACCGCACAGTTTGAGCAGAGTATTCGTATATTGTTCTGCTCAAAAATATTCCCCATATTTCAATAATAGACGTGGACAGTAACCCTTACCATTCCGTTGTAAGAGGTAACTCTGGAAATGCAGTAGTGGAAATCTGAATTTTTTGTTCTGGGCACTTAAAGTAGTCGACAAGCGAAAATTGAAGCTCGTGTGAAGAAGATTAATTTAATTTAATGTGTAAACCTTCCAAGTAAAATTCCCCACGCTACTATGGCGACGGACTGGTTGCGGCGAAAGGCGTAGTATAATCATGTCTGCACACTTCGCTCACTTCAGGTCGTTCCATGTAAATGGGTTCATGTGCAAAAATGTTGTGTAATAATTTTCTCCGACAAAGAAGGAATTTCTAACGAAAGAAGCTACTGAGAACGTTACCCCAAATGACTGGATTGGAAATGGGCCTATACGAAGGAGGTAGTTCAGGATCCGTGGATCTGTGAAACAGTAATGCAAGAAAAGATCAAACAGATGGTCATTTCTGACGGTTCTAGTATAAAATCCGGGTTCGAGGAAGAAAGGAGAGATGATTCTTTCCCCGGAGTCACAATTATACACAAATATTCAGTGCCCTGTTCAGTGCTGACGTTTGTTCAAAACATCTTAATGCTTCTCTTACGGCCAATTAAAGCTCTGGAACCTTGTTCGGCGTAATCGGTGCGTCATCCAAACAACTATATTCCAACCCCCCTTCCCACCTTCCATGCATAAAGGTTTGCAAGTAATTTTCCTTCCTCGCTGTGGGGGTTCTACAGCAGTCACCTCAACTCGGATCTCTCTCGCCACACGTCTACATATCGCCATTCTTCCTCATCCTCTTCCATTCTTCTCCTCTTCATCACTTCTTGAATGCTACTTAATCACACTTTCCGTGGACTTCCCTTTCTTCTTCTTCTAGGAGGATGCCATGAAAGTGTTCTCTTGGAATATTTGTCTTCAGACATTCTTTTGACATGCCCAAACCATCCTAAAATTCTGTCCGTTACACTACAAGGAGTCTGCGTCATTTCTCTTATTTCTTTATTTCTTACATAGTAAAGTCGGGTGATTCTACAGGCTCCTCGCAAGTGTTCAATTTTCAACGATCGAAGTCTCCTTTTATTTATTTCTGTGAGTTCCCAGCGCCCTCTACCATAGGTTGTATTGGTTGCACGATGGATTTGTATAAATGAATTTTATCATCTAACCTAATTTTTGAGGAACCAACTAGAGGTTTTAATGTTTGGATAGCCACCCTTCCGTGCCTGGTCCCTTGCTGGATATCTCTGTCACATATTCCATCACGTGATAGGATACTACCCAGGTACGTCAACTCATGACACATTTTAATAAGATGTCCGTCATTTTAATCGCACCATAGTAAGGATAAGGCTGACAGTACAACACAAACGCGAAAGTGAAACCGAAATGCACTCCGACCACATTCCTTAATAAAGGTAAAGGCCCGCATCTCGTGGTCGTGCGGTAGCGTTCTCGCTTCCCACGCCCGGGTTCCCGGGTTCGATTCCCGGCGGGGTCAGGGATTTTCTCTGCCTCGTGATCGCTGGGTGTTGTGTGATGTCCTTAGGTTAGTTAGGTTTAAGTAATTCTAAGTTCTAGGGGACCGATGACCATAGATGTTAAGTCTCATAGTGCTCAGAGCCATTTGAACCATTTGAACCAATAAAGGTAACGTGTTACAAACATGTAAATGGTGTGCTTTAAATATAACAAAACGATAGTGCAAGGGAAGGAAGTATTTATGACAAGGAATTGTTACATACTCTTATTATCTTTTTGATGCAGGAACATCCGACAGCTACTTACATAACATGTTCTACAAAACGATTTAATCAAACTTTGTCTTTCTTTTTAAATTTGGAAAACTTCCTAGGAATGATTATCGCCGTTATTGGAACACCCTTGGATATTTTTGTCATACGGGCCTTTTGACGCTGTATAATGCACGTTTCTGTTGCAGGCGTTTAGTTTGCTAAGGCTGGAGACGTCGTTAAAGGATATAGAGACTAAGATATTAGTTTCATATTCATTACAATCCTAGGATGTACAGAGATTCCATAGACATTCAAGAAGCACAAGACTATTCTGACAGAAAATGTGGCTTGAAATTAGACAATTTGTGGGCCTTAGTGCTAAATGAAGCCGACAATGCCAACTGTACCCCACTACAAGCTCCGTAACACAATTAAGTTCAAAAATGGCTCTGAGCACTATGGGACTCAACATCTTAGGTCATAAGTCCCCCAGAACTTAGAACTACTTAAACCTCACTAACCTAAGGACATCACACACATCCATGCCCGAGGCAGGATTCGAACCTGCGAACGTAGCAGTCCCGCGGTTCCGGACTGCAGCGCCAGAACCGCACAGCCACGGCGGCCGGCCACAATTAGGTGAGACACGTCGACCTTTGTAAGGTTCTGATGACCAGGCTTGCTGAACTTCTGTCTATGTCTTTGTAACCTCTGATGACGCCTCTAGACTTAAGAGAAGAAATGTTTGGCGCGGAAACATGACTTCGATCGTGGATTAATGGCCACAAAACAAATATCTCCAAGAATTCCTCTGAATGTCTAACAAGAACTAATTCCGATGGAAAACGACAGCCAGAGCTGCGAATAAATAGATGTTCATTATGAAAATGTACGTCCAAAATAACATTAATTAATGTCGATACATGAATGTCCTTTCACTTGGGACATGAACATGTATTGGCATTGTTTAACGTTATCTCGGACGTACATTTAACGTTGCAAACCTTGTTTGGTTCGAAAATGAGTATTCAACCGTAAATGGTCACATATTGAATAAACATCTATTTATTCGTAACTCTGGCTTTCTCTTTGCTTCGTAGTTCAATAAGAGTTGCTGTCCCTTAACATCCAGTCTGCTGGAAGTGTGAAAGAACTGCTTCATTCCTAATTGGACACATTATGTGAAAACCAAGTACTCACCTCCATCTATCACGAAAAAAGGGCAAAACTCAGCGTCGCAAAGACAGACAGCTGTTTCCCTGTAACCATTTATTTTACTAAGGGACATTACAGAACCAACTGCTTACTTCCTCGCCTGCCATTTTGTGATAGTTGGTAACACTAAAACAGCCACGTTTAGAATCCTTACCAAGTTTCAAATGACTTAATCGTAGTTGCGACCCATAATTCAATTTCACGACATACCTGCAAAAATTTCTTAGAGCGTTCGCGCCGGAATTTCTTTACTTGATACTAGCAGCCGTTATGAGGACCGTAAAAGGGTTTCTCTTACAGAAAGCATCTCCATAAAAAGAAACTGTACTGTAAGAGAGAAGGTAATGTAAATGTTAGTAAACGTGACTGCCACCGCCTATACTTGCGCTGTAAAGTAAGCATTTGGACGGAAGATTTACAACTTTAATACGTTTTACGATATATGGTAATATTCTATCATATGTTTATCATTTTCCACAGAGCGGTCATTATAATTCAGCCGTTCCAAATTGGAATTGCATATACTTGCTTCAACAATGTAGATTTTCCCGTCATTTTAATGATTGTTTATGATGTACCCAGTGTGTTACTGGCTCATTTGTATTCCATCTCTCAACAGAGTGACAACTCGTTCTAAGCCACAACAACTTAAGGATCTCAATGCTTGCATGATGCCTGAATCTATATAAATCAAAACGTATGTGTTTGTTTGTCGAAAACCATTAATCTCCGAAAGTTCTTGAGTGACTGCTTTGAACTTTTGACACGACTTTCCGTTCAAATAAAGGCGTGTTATTAGATAACTGTTTTATAATGTACCAAACATTTTACGAAGGTATACGTAACTTTTTGAAATTTTTTGTAATAGTTTTCCCGTATTATTAAATATATAAAAATATGTATATTATAGAGATTTAAAAAAATAGGTATGTAATAATACACGGGTATTTCAATGCAACGTTGTGTCAAAGTTTCAACGAATTCGGTCAAAAATTTTCGGAGATTTACGATTAGAAACATTTACCGTTTCTATATGAAGTACAAACATAGGTGTTCGTTTCTTAAAAATCTCGAATTTCCGAAAATTCTTCGTGGATAATACAACTTTGCTTTCGAATAAATGGCTCTAAGCACTATCGGACTTAACATCTGAGGTCATCAGTCCCCTAGACGTATAACTACTTAAACCTAACTAACCTAAGTACATCACACACACCCATACCCGAGGCAGGATTCGAACCTGCGACCATAGCAGGAGGTGCGGTTCCGGACTGAAGCGCCTATAACCGCTCGGCTACAGCGGCCGGCTTGCGTTCGAGCATTCACGTGTTTCTGTATACCTACTGGAAACCTATGTAGTATATGTAATATATATGTAATAAACTGGGAAACGTTTTAACAAGGTAAATGCTGGTTTGTTCAAAATCGTAAATGTACGAAAGTTCTGGACCCAATACTTTAGAATTTTGACACAAAGTTGAATTTTGGTACGGGCGGGTTTTTAGGTACTGAAAGAGAGGGAAGTAGGAGGAGATGGGAAAACAAATGCAAAGGTGCAGGTGGACAGAGACAGAAGAAAGGAGGAGATAAGAACGTATATCCAATCCCCGTACTTTCCATTTAAGCATACTGAGCCAAAGGAAAGCGTGACCGGTTACAGCCAGTTAACATTATAAAATTTTGTATCTCGCTCTGTAGCAAAAACATGGAAAAAAACTCATCTCAAAGTATGTGGATTATCATAATTCAGATATATTTAGAATCTTTGAAGTGTTATTTTACAGAGGTATATATTATCTTTTTTGTGACAGAGAGATGTAAATTTCAGCTTTCTAATGTACCTGCCAGTGCTTAAGTATCACAGGCATTGTAGGGACAGAAATTTGGAATCTCCCATTTTTAAAAGCTTCCATATCTGAAGAGTTCTACCAGCCGCCATTATGATAATTTATGGATAAAGGGGCTACAGCTTTCGACCAAAAATTATAGATAAACCGTCGCTCTAAAAAAAAACTAGAGAATGATGCAATTTACTGCCTTTTAAAAGTATGCGGAGGGGTCTTCTGTGCTAAACTCTGTCTAGCTGTATGACAGGCTGTCAGGTGAATTGAGTGAAAAGCCAATTTGTCTCTAGGTCTCGTTATCGAGGCTATACAGTGCTTAGAACTTTGGTATCCCTCCTTTTCCCCTCCTACCTCCTTCGACGGAGCTAATTCCGTATCCCAGGGAAACTCGCAGAGGCTTGGCAGAACTTCCCTAACTATGGGGTCTTCGCTTGTTACGGAACTTGTTCACAGCTTAGCATTTATGTCATGCCTCAAGCGGCTCGTTTCCATAACGTTAATTCATGGAAAATGAGTTCAGTGATCTCTGAATTACAGATGATTGGCTTAAGAATCAGATTATCGGATGAATTATCACACCTCCCCTTGTTAACTATTTTATTACGTCAGTTTCAAAAACGGATTAATAAAAAGAGAGAGAAAAACTATAATGATGGTTTTAATGATCCGACCGTTCCAGATAGTCGCACCCACTTGAGTATAACATGCACATTGTTCACAACCCTGTGAAACGGTCAGATAACTTCTTTTGGCTGTTGTTGAACTCTTGCATCACAATGGTTAGAATGTCGGTTATGTTGTCAAAGTGTGAACCCTACATATGAATTTCCTCACTTTGTCGTGTTTCGTACTGATTACACCAAGTCGTAATGATTACACCCGTGATTATTTTTACAGAAAACAATTTTTTATGTTCTGTATTTCAGTCAAGTCATTGCGTTAAAATTGGGAGAAAAGGTATGTGGGACAAATTCTGGTCACACTTCACTCCTCTTCAACACATTCTGCAGCCGGTGTTGAACGCTTGATTCAGAGATGTTGCACCACAGCGATTTGTGACAACAACGTTGACACACTACGGGCTCTCGGCAACTACTTAAGACTGGTCGCTGACAACTGACTGTTCGAATGCACGTCTGTTGTGTAAAGCTGTTAGTTCGAGCTGTCGCAGAAGTTACTGCGCTGATGTTAATTACACGTCAGGAATAAAATTTGTTGACTCCTGTCTAGTCGTCGAATATGGATTGTCTAGGAACCTACTTTCTCGGATCCAAGCAAATCGTATTAATGAGTTTTATTACGAAAAGTAAATGATAACATTTCAGAATTACATCGGTGTGTCGCAAGCAAAAGGCGACATGCCAAATAATCTACCATTCTACCGTCTACCATTGTTCACCCACTGATAAGAACAACAGTGAAACCCTTACGCTGCCTGTAGGTCATTTTCCCAGGATACTAATTCAGCTGAAATCTATAAGCTGTAGTGGTGTATTCGTACATACAGTGAATAATCATTGTGGGGTGTGTCTAAAAGGTGTCTTTTGGATGATAACCGTGTAATAGCAACTAATGATACAGCGTCAACGTGACAGCAGAGACGGAAGTGGCAAAATACTGCGATCCCACGATATGCAAAATCTGGTGTACGTAAAACAAAAAACTCAGCTACTTTTAAGAGATACTTTAGTTTCTGCCGTAGGTCACTTTCAGGGATTATCTTCAAGCAATAGGTGTCTAGGAGCTCGCCGAGTGCTTTGTTATATATGAAAACAGTTTCAGTGGCACGTTGTTTTTTGACTAGCCTCATGGTAGAGTAATAACAAAGGCCTTACAGTGGAATGAGCCAGTTATACATCGCACCTGTCTATAGGCAAGTGAAAACCAACAATTGTAATAGAGAATAATCGTACATGTACATCATGTCGGCAGTAGAAGGTGTAACTGTAACACAGAGAGAGGAGGACAGTACAAAGACCGGACGACAAGAGCGTAAAGTTCCGTTGCTCTGTTAGCGTTTCTTCAGATTTTACTAGTGCTTCTGGGATGCAAACCCTGCAGAACTAGGTCATCACCGACTATGAGCGCTGTGGTATATTCTCAGAGTCTCCTAGACGCAACAATATTTTTATTTATTACGCCAATATTCGTTCACAAGCATGAATTTTGCCTGCAACCATAAGAACAGGAAGTAATTTCCTCCATCCTGCAAGACATCTAAAACTATATATGTGCTAGTCATCAAGATTTAGCGGATGGACTGAATGATCGGCAACCAGAGAAAATTAGAGGTAAATTGATGATGTCAGTGTAACTAAATAGTGAATTCTATTAAATATATGTATATGTAATAATGGAAGAATCGACTTTTTGTTAAGCACCAGGTTTGCTGCAAAATACGGTTTGTGTGAGTTCAGTAAAGGTTTGATGCATTGTATTTTTCTTATGCTTCGAGGAAGACTGTTCACAGCACCAATTTAGTTACAACAAGAATTCATGCTTTATTTCCAGTACCGCAAGTAGTAATCATCTCTCATTACGTAAAAATTTCATACCGATTCATACTCTTTGTGTTAGCTGTAGGGCTGCCTCTCGGCACGGTTATTCCAACATCGACCAAAGGTCCTAACTCTGCGTACTGGTAACACTGTTCCTCACACAGCGTGACTTATGTAGCTGTCCCGTTTCCTCACCATCACCCTATAGTTTTGAAGTAGATACAGTGCTCTGATCTCACACCCACATGCCGCTTATCTCCTAATAACTGTACTTGAACATATGTGAAGGAAGCGTCCATTGCTGCTGTTTTCTTTAACATCTCAGGTGTCGCATTAGTTGTTAGACACTGTGATGAACAAAGCCCATTTACGACTGGCTTAGTGTCACTTGTCCTAATTCTTGTCCACATAGAAATGTATTAAAATTCATGTTTAAATGTCACAGATTTGAACTGCCATGAAACTTATCCCAGTTGATCTGACGACAAAGTCTGTTAGAGTTCACAGAGAAGCTTCACATGCACACAGCCGACTGAATATCAATGTTGCTAATTGTTCATTCATACTGGGCACAATAAGCCTCGATTATTAGCAGTACTGTGTGTGTGTGTGTGTGTGTGTGAGAGAGAGAGAGAGAGAGAGAGAGCACTAGACTAGAAAGAATGTCCGTAGGCTGTACTCACTAATGAACCAAATAAAGGAGTGGTGTGCATTGACCGCTGGTATCTTTCAAATAGTTCACTAACACACCGGGAACGTCAACTATGCAATGTTAATCGAGTCTCTGCTGGTAAGTTAATGAATAGTTTTATAGGTTTCTCCTTTCACCACCGCCTCACTAGAAACAATGGTCAGCAGTTGCTACCATTGGCAACATTATGTAGAATGGCTTCTTGGACCTGGTTCTGGACCACTGCCAACCAAGTCCTTTGAGGGATACTCGCCTTTTAGGGTAATATCCAGGTAGGAGTCGTCTGGTTCTTCAGAAGAAAGTCTGCTGCTAATATATCGGTGGAGGAGGTTGTGTGGTGGTGGCACTCGAATGGTGTGTCTAAGCAGCATGGAAGACGAGATGAGGCTCAAGGCGGGATGGGCTGCTCCTCTGTGTGACAACTCTGCCTATGACAGCTGCGTGCAGGGACTGGGGAGGACCGAGTGCGCCCTCCTCAAGGTCCAACTGACCAATGTAGTCCGTTCGCACCTCTCTTCTTAGAAAGCCAACATGTCCCTCTGCCTATTATGTCTTTAACTGTGCAGCACGGAGTCTTCCTTCCGTTTCTCGGCGTGTTGTTATGATATGAAATATTGTTAACAAATCCTATAGCACTCATTTAGCCAAAGGTAACCGTTCACAATAATATTAAGAAGACCTAACTTGCTATATATCTTTACAAAGAAATTATCTATTAATTTTACAAAACGAATAAGAAAAATGAGCATACACATTGATGAAAAGAAACAGCACCAAGATATAATTAACGTAGGGTAATGAAAATTTGGGAATCTATTTGTCTAGGTAACATATTTTAGTTACTAACACTGCAAGTTCAGCGGTTAATTTAAGCGCGAGAAAAGCCTTTGCAAATGAGAAATTCCGGTACATTAACAACCGATTTAAGCGCCAGAATGTTGAAAGCAAGCATGCAAAGGTGCACGCATTGCGCCAGAAGTCAGTTCGTGTGATGGAGTTTCATGCTTGTTTCACTTGGTCGGTCCATACAGGAACACTTTATGCTGGTCGTGAATAACGTTGGAATTGTCGCCTCATGACGTCCCACATGTGCTCGATTGGAGACATATCAGACGATCGAGCAGGCAAAGGAAACATGTTAACATCATGTAGGTCATGTTGGATTACAACAGCAGGATGTGAGACAACGATTAGCCGAGCTGGGTAGCCGCGCGGTCTATGGCGCCTAGCAATGGTGAACGTGGCTCCCTCCGTCGGAGGTCAGAGTCCTCCCTGGGGCAAGATTGTGTGTGTTGTCCTTGGAGTAAGTTAGATTAAGTAGTGTTTAAGCCTAGGGACTGATGAACTCAGCAGTTTTGTCCCACAGAACTTACCACTAATTTTGTACACAACGTTATGATGTTGAAAACATCCTCTAGAATGCTGTTCATGTATGGCAGCACAACAATTGGATCACCACACTGACATACAATTTAGCAGACGGGGTATGTCGGGTAACCACGACAGTGCTACAGCTCTCATACAAAATCGCATACCAGACCACAGTTCGAGGTGTACGTGTGGAGTGTTTAGGCCACAGACAGACTGGTTGCAGGCCCTCAACTGGGATCCTTCAAACCAACGCATGTCAATCACTGTACCGAGGTAGAACCATCTTTCATCAGAAGACACAACAACCCTCCACTCTACTCCACCCTCCAATGAGCTCTCGCTTGACACCACTGAAGTCGTAAAGGGCGAGATTTGCCGTTGGTGAAATGCACGTTACAGGACGACTGGTTCGGAGCTGTCCTTGAAGTAACCGATTTTGTAACAGTTTGTTGTGTCACTGTGGTGCTAACTGCTGCTAGAATTTCAGGTGGAGATGCAGTACAATGGGACAGCGCCGCAAGCCTAACACAATTGTCTTCCCTCTCGATAGTTCCACGTGGCCATCCAGAGCTCGTTCTTCTTGCTCCTATATCTTGCCGTGACCACTGGTGCCAGCAGTCATGTACAGTGGCTACATTCCTACCAAGTGTTTCTGCAGTATTACAGAAGGCACACCCAGCTTCTCCAGCCATATTACACGAGCTCGTCCGAGCTCTGTGAGGTTTTGATAGTGGCTTCTTCACCTACTTAGAGGCGTTCTTGACTAAGACCATCTCACTACGTCCAAACGCAAAGATAACTAACGCCCATGTCTGTTTCAGCACGTATTTAAACCAAAAGTTGCATTGCATCCTCATAGTGGCATTATATGCACCACTCTTATGCGACTGGCGCCAAATTTGAATAGATGTCATCATGCAGATGTAGAAACACGTCCAACAACTTTCGTTTATCTCGCGTAACTTCTTCCTGGCGTTGACTTTTGTTCCATCAATATATTACCTTCGTAATTTATCAAAAGAAGTGAAATTATTCCAAAGAGCACTCTGTGGACATTATAATCTTAACGAGCCAACGGTCTTGCCGCAGTGGTTCCCGTCAGATCACCGAAGTTAAGCGCTGTCGGACTCGGCTAGCACTTGGATGGGTGACCATCCGGTCTGCCAAACGCAGTTAGCAAGCAGGATACACTCAGACCTTGTCAACCAAACTGAGGAACTATTTGGTTGAGAAGTAGCGTCTCCGGTCTCGTAAACTAACATACGGCCGGGAGAGCAGTGTGCCGAGCACATGCCCCTCCATATCTGCATCCAGTGACGCCTGCGGTTTGAGGATGACACGGCAGCCGGTCGTTGCCGTTGGGCCTTCATGGCCTGTTCGGGATGTGTTTGTTTTGGTTCATTTATTCATTTTTTAAGGAATTTAAACATACGTTGATTGGCACAGTTAACTTTACAAGATGTACTGGCCTTGTACTTACAAAATTACACAAGGTCTACTTCAGATTCATCTTATATCATGACCAAACTCATCTGACAGAGCTGCAGCCCAGAAGTAAAAAATGTAAAATTGAGAGATAGTCTATCGTTACAACAAAGCACAAAAGTAAAATATTAAGTGATTGTATTTCTTCTGTTAGCTATTATGTGTTATATGACTAGGTCGTTAGTGTTGTTTGTGAATAGGAATGTCACTCCATTTATCGTACACTGTAGCATACTATCAACGTTCCACAATCTTATATCTAATATCTGTGGTATAGTGCAATATGGCATAAGACCTATAGTCTTGCCAGAAGATCACTTGAAGATTGCAGCACGACATTTTACTGAGGTGGCACTCGATCACTCATTTGGGAACGACATCGTCAACTGTTGGCCTTTCAAGGGATAATTACATGTAGTAGCATGAAATTCATTTCTGCGATTAGCTAAAACACTTGGCAGAAAATTACTTGCATCAGCAGAAGAGAGATGGCGGGAGCAGCCAGAGCATATGGACATGCATAGTCAGCTATGGATTAATAATGATAAAACGTTATTAAAAAGAGTTAATCTTGAGGTGGTGTGCTGGTGAGTAATACTGTTGCATAAAAACCAATTAATGACTTAATTTGTAGGTGATTTCTGAATTATAAGAGCAAACAGTATCTTGTGCAACATATCATGTGTAATGTTGACTGTTCTGTGATAAAAGAACCACAGCAATAAACAATGGCCTACTTCGTACAAGAACAACTGTATGCTCATTACTGCTAAGTAAGCAAGGATGTACTCCAATGACCACAATTAGAGCTCCACCTGTATACATGGCCGTGGCCAAGCGTTTCCACCGCTGCGAAGGGACATGTCCAGAAGAAGCTAGGTGAGTGGTTTACTTAACACAACGGCTAGTTGTGAGGGACGTACGAGTACTTTGTTACTACCAGAAACTGGGGCAGATGGAGTGTTGTCAAAGCCTTGAGTCAGTCTCCCCTCTCCTCTATCACTGCCTCCAACATTTACAATCCCTCAGAATTCTATCATTCTCTCCACATTATCAAACCTTGTATAGTCTTCTTCACTACTACAATGGTGTAAAGGACGGTGGACTTCGTACCACCAGCAGACGAGCTCGGTTAGCAATAACGTTACTTATTCAGTAAGACGCTTACACAAATGTTGATGGTGACGACTCGGTGGCGTGCGTTGATCCCCAGGCAGCATGATACAATGCAATGTGTTTGGTTGTGGCAGCATCAGGGCAATGGGAAGGAGCGCTACTTCAGCTGGTTAGTGGCGACTGTTGCGAACTTGAGACGGAATACTGACGTCAGGTGCCCGGCAAGTGGTAGCCGCTCCTGCTGGACAGCTGGCCATTCTGTTGGTCCATCAGGAAAACCGCACGCTGGTGCACAGATACCAAACGTTGGAGCCCTTGGAGACGCTCAAGAACTGGATGAAGCCCCCACTGGACGTGATCCCCTTCTTGGTACCCCAGCAGCAGTCCCAAACGCATGATGTTCAGTAGTAGCTCATAGATTTGCAGCTAGCAGAAAACGCGGATATGAAAAGGCGAAGGTAATTGGCCATCATGGGACCAACAGCCGCAGTGCAATAGATCTCGACGTCGACAATATTTAAAGAGAAGGTGATGCTAAGATCTGAGTGGCAAATACATTCCTGGAAATTGAAATAAGAACTCCGTGAATTCATTGTCCCAGGAAGGGGAAACTTTATTGACACATTCCTGGGGTCAGATACATCACATGATCACAATAACAGAACCACAGGCACATAGACACAGGCAACAGAGCATGCACAATGTCGGCACTAGTACAGTGTATATCCACCTTTCGCAGCAATGCACGCTGCTATTCTCCCATGGAGACGATCGTAGAGATGCTGGATGTAGTCCTGTGGAACGGCTTGCCATGCCATTTCCACCTGGTGCCTCAGTTGGACCAGCGTTCGTGCTGGACGTGCAGACCGCGTGAGACGACGCTTCATCCAGTCCCAAACATGCTCAATGGGGGACAGATCCGGAGATCTTGCTGGCCAGGGTAGTTGACTTACACCTTCTAGAGCACGTTGGTTGGCACGGGATACATGCGGACGTGCATTGTCCTGTTGGAACAGCAAGTTCCCTTGCCGGTCAAGGAATGGTAGAACGATGGGTTCGATGACGGTTTGGATGTACCGTGCACTATTCAGTGTCCTCTCGACGATCACCAGAGGTGTACGGCCAGTGTAGGAGATCGCTCCCCACACCATGATGCCGGGTGTTGGCCCTGTGTGACTCGGTCGTATGCACTCCTGATTGTGGCGCTCACCTGCACGGCGCCAAACTCGCATACGACCATCATTGGCACCAAGGCAGAAGCGACTCTCATCGCTGAGGACGACACGTCTCCATTCGTCCCTCCATTCACGCCTGTCGCGACACCACTGGAGGCGGGCTGCACGATGTTGGGGCGTGAGCGGAAGACGGCCTAACGGTGTGCGGGACCGTAGCCCAGCTTCATGGAGACGGTTGCGAATGGTCCTCGCCGATACCCAAGAGGCAACAGTGTCCCTAATTTGCTGGGAAGTGGCGGTGCGGTCCCCTACGGCACTCCGTAGGATCCTACGGTCTTGGCGTGCACCTGTGCCTCGCTGCGGTCCAGTCCCAGATCGACGGGCACGTGCACCTTCCGCCGACCATTGGCGACAACATCGATGTACTGTGGAGACCTCACGCCCCACGTGTTGAGCAATTCGGCGGTACGTCCATCCGGCCTCCCGCATGCCCACTATACGCACTCGCTCAAAGTCCGTCAACTGCACATATGGTTCATGTCCACGCTGTCGCGGCATGCTACCAGTGTTAAAGACTGCGATGGAGCTCCGTATGCCACGGCAAACTGGCTGACACTGACGGCGGCGGTGCACAAATGCTGTGCAGCTAGCGCCATTCGACGGCCAACACCGCGGTTCCTGGTGTGTCCGCTGTGCCGTGCGTGTGATCATTGCTTGTACAGCCCTCTCGCAGTGTCCGGAGCAAGTATGGTGGGTCTGACACACCGGTGTCAATGTGTTCTTTTTTCCATTTCTAGGAGTGTATTTATAGTGGTTCTGCCCAACGTTGTGGTCACTGGGCCCCATCTTAGACTATGTAGGTGACCATGACAGTGCAGCATTGCTCCACAGTATGACGAACTTTATCTCATTATTGCGGCAGACCAGGGTCTTGCACCATGCTGCGTCAGCAGTATTTCAGCCCCGGCAGCAAAATTTCATAGGCAGCTATGTTGCTCCACTTGCCACAGCCTGTTAAGTCTGGATGGAGGTGTGTTGCCACAACACTTTCGTTGCGTTACCCTTATCTGTTTGAATCTTGTATTGACTTTCTCTCTTCTCCCCCCACAGAGACACTCGGATATTCCTCAATTCCCATAAACTTTACTTTTTATATATCTTTCCTAGAACCACTATAGTCTCTGACATCTCCCCGACTTTGTCATAACCAGCTTTCTAGATCTTACGGAATACAGTTTCGTCTACATATCAGGGCTTTTCCTCTGTACTTTCCTCTCGAACAGCTTACTTATGGTTCCTCTCTTCTTTGTCATTCCTTAAATATTCGAGGGAAAATTAAATCAGTTATCTCTAGCTTCGTTCTTAACATCAATCGGTTCATCATAATCCATGACAAACCTCAAAACCTAGATCCACCAGCATCTTAGACAATGGACAACAGTGGAGGACAATGATCTTTTCTCAAGTAATCACAATAAAAAAAAATCAACATTTCCTCTTTGTAAAAGTACGCTTTTAAATTTCATTGTTATATTAATTCACAGAAATAACTAATGAGATACTGCTTTAGTTTTGTTAAACCATTTTCATACGCTTTAATTCTCTTTGGTTGAACCTTACACTTAGATAATATCTCTGGCAGCCCATCCTTCATCTGTGTGGGCCTGGGACTGCGAAATAACAGCAGACGACAAAAAAGTATTGTCATTCATTTGTTAGTATTCTCTGTAGGTCCACCTACAAACATCTCTATTAATTAATTAGCTAAATTGTTCTACATAATTACTCAATTTGTGCAGATACATTTGTAATTTAAAGGGAAAATTTAGTGTATTAAATACAATCTTCCAAGAGAATATATTGTAGTAACGGTGATTAACTTTAAAAAAGAACAGTTAAGCAATATTTAGTCTGCTTTTTAAAAGTGACTAAATATAGGGTCCTTAATGTTCCGTTGACGAATAAAGATAAGGAGATTTCCAAGTTGTTTTATTAATATATTAAGATATTTTAATTTCCACGTACAAATTAATATTTTGGCTTTGTGAAAGAAGTAAGCTGGGTCTGTGAGTAGCAACAGTAACTCCAAATTGATAACGAAATATTTCTTTCCTTTTCCTTTTTAAGGCGTCACTCTTCCAAGTGATCTGATGATGTCCATTTTTACCTATCTTGTGCTGATACTATCATTTCTACATAACTACTGCAACCATCATCCTCTTGCTTCTGCTCTTTATGTTCCAGTTTTCTGAGAAACACTGTTATTTTCCCATTTACCGCTCCTTGGTGTAAGCTAACTATTTTCAGTTGCCGTAACATATGTCACTAAACTCTTGCTTCTTTTGAAAAGAATCTTCCATAGTTCTTTTCCTTGTCTTGTATCGTAAGTAACACTTCATTTCGTACCTTCCGAGTCCAGTTAATTTGTAGCTTTCTTCGATCACACCGCATTTAAAAACTCTGAACTTCAGATCTCTTCTCCAGATTTACAATAGTCTTTACTCCAGACATACACTTTCAGGAATTTTTTTGTCAGTTCCATATCAACATTATACGCGAATAGAGTAAATGATATGATTTTCCTTAAAAATGTGATCATTTCGTTAAAGAAAATTTGTTACCAGTTGATTGCAGCGTACAACTTATACCATATACCTATATTATAGCTGTTTTCTAGTCAAAATTTGAAATTACGAAGAAAAATGGTTTGAAATTACATTTTTATGATACAGTGGTCGTATTGCAGTGAGGCAGTAGAGGTGGTTTCGCAATTAGTAATTGAACTATTTAACTTTCATAGTCTATTTGAGCGTGTCCAAATTCTAATTATCTAATTCGATATTGATAGGTTAGTTGTTGCTCTAATACAAAACATCTAAGAACTGTCATTTCAAGTGGATAATTATCTCCATTGTTTCTTTCATAGCTGTTGTATTTAAAATACAAATTATGGTTACCAGTAGTTGCCACATTAGGTGCTGAATGTGTTTATTTTGCGATGAAACTATTAATCCCAAGATCGTTATTCACTGCCATTCTGTTGGATGTCTGCATGATTGACATGCAGAGAATGTGTATCAGTGGCTCTGGCATGGTAGGATAATGTGACTCAGCATATACACGTTATCTGGCCTGGAACCAAAGGCGTATGTTTCGGCTTTCACTTGCACGAAATTCGCATTCTGTATTTAATGACAACTAAGGAAAAGTCTGAATAGGGTATATTACTTTTGTAACGGAGTGATAATATCAAGTAATATCGCACTGGCACAATATTCAGTAGGCATTTATAACAGTATAGCTGTCAGTCTACAAGGTAACTAAATCTGTACCTATTTTTAAATAAATATTCATCGCAAAAAATTCTGACAATGGTGCCAGTAAGCAACCGTCGAGGACCCTACAGCCACCCACCCGTATACACATACACACACACACACACACACACACACACACACACACACACACACACACATAGGCAGGACTGCACGTGAGAGTTTTAAGTTTAGGAAGAGCTTATTTTTCCGATGTCACCAGTACGTACACTACATCTTTTTAGTTTTCCTTGACATTTTGAGTAAAAATGGAACTTCCGTCTTTTTCATGGTATTCTGTCGCGTGCCGAAGTGGAGTTAGTTAATTTCATGTTCCACAGATCATTTTGACGACTCTTTCCCGAAACGATATGAAAAGATTCAGATTAAATGTATACATGATAAGAGCTTTCCATGCACTGTTAACTGCAGTTTCTGATACGATCTCTGAGTCCGGACCGTAGAGGGACGTTACAAAGCATAATTATTTTTCATCATTAGTTTGGTGTCGATATGTTACACCATGAAATGACGTGACGAAATTTTGGTGCTGGACCAATTAGTAGTCTAGTACTATTGTTGTAATCATCCCCAGTTCAAATACGATGGTCGCAGGTTCGAATCCTGCCTCGGACATGGATGTGTGCGATGTCCTCAGGTTAGTTACGTTTAAGTAGTTCTAAGTCTAGGGGACTGATGACCTCAGATGTTAAGTCCCATAGTTCTTAGAGCCATCTGAACCATTTGAAATACGATGGTAAACAAGTAACTTGTTACCGCACATGACGATTGGTTAATTTATAAAATATAATTTCTGTTGTATCGCAACTTACTGGTGATAAACTTTCTACTTGTTGCTTCTTCCGCCTCTGTGTTGGCCCAACCTGCAGCAACTCTCCTTCAGTCAGCAACGAGGGGACATGATATTTAATGCGGACTGTAAACCACGGTGCAGTCCCACATTCTTCAGTTGACGCCTGAGATGAAGATCGTGTATTTCAGCTCAAAAACGGTTGCCTTAAGTGTGAGACGAATCCAGACCTTAATCATACGAAGTTAGAATCATTGGAACGGACAACTCAACTGCGTATAAGGCTGGCTTATCATTCTATCGTAACGGGTGATGCACCACAGTTGATGATGATAATTCGAACTCCCTGAAAGTGGTCAATAACCTGTTCAGTACGTTCATTTCCTTTTCCGCCCGCATAGCCATTCGCCAGCCGCCTCCACTGCTCAGTGGCTATTTTGGAAATGCTTTTGTAATCGCATAATAAAATTACATAATTACAACCAGCACAAACTGGGAACAGTGAAGGAAATGGAATCTTCTACTGGAAGTGTTGTCTGCTGCTGTACCTTTAGGTGGTCTAATGGAATCAATCTTACAGAAGCTAAAATGCAATTTACTTCACTGTCTAACCAACCACTTATAGCAAAACTACCTCCTACTCTCAGTAAAACTTCCTAAAACTGTTCGCAAAAGAGCTTGTGGTTGTCTGTCCAAATCAGAACAATGTCTGTGCGAGAGTTTCCTCAGGCTGCAGCAGATGGGTGCGAGCAGCCACCGGCCGCCGACGCTGGGTGGATAGTTTCCACCCAGGCGATCGCGACACTTCGTGCTTGTAAATGTATTGGAGGCAGCTTGGAACCTTACAAAAGTATTTTCTCGTTTCAAGTAGTATAATTTCGACGTTAATTTATTCTCTACAAAGGAGTACGAAGGATATAAAGCAGAACGTCAAAAACGGACACCACTTGAGAACCACGCCATTGTTTCGAATAACCGCTAAATGTGCTGACTGCGACCATTTGAGGCGCAATTATCATTCAGTGTGAAGCCTACGAAATTTGGATGTAATATTACTAGATGCTCTAGTGAAAAGCAACAGAAATGAATGTTGTGGCCAGATATTCACAGTCCCCTGAACGTCATCAATCAGTCACCGATTATTCTCATCTAATACAGTTACAGCTGATGAACTATTGTGCCTATATGTCATATGTCAATTGCGCAAAAAAGGTATTAATGGGTGAGACCTAAGCAAAACAGCTGAGGTAAAGAGTAGAGCCCAAACACCAGAGATATTACAGTACTCTGTAACAGTGACACAAAAAGACTGATGTATGGTGCCAACATCTTCGCAGAATATGTCCATCGCTACTGCCATTTGCAGCTGGAATCTTCCTGAGAAGAAAGACGATCAGCAAGAAAGCATGCAGTGCTGATTTGAAAAACAATAGCTTGGTTTTTCGCCGTACCTCTTCTGATGATCTTATTCCCAGAAAAACATTATTTTTGTTCTCCCTAGAATTATCTTCAGGAAAATTCATCTTGAGAAAGAAACACACTTCATCTTGTATTACTGACATAAATAAAAATGTATCCATTATACGAACCTGTCAAAACTTCACAAATTAATAAGCTACTATGCACGCTTGACGGGCTTGTTATGGTCTGTCTTCAAGAAATCATGTCATCGTCCACTGAGAGTGACCAAAAAACATTATTGACAAAAAAAGGAAAGTTATAGGTTAATACAGAACAAATTTCGCAGATATTCACAACTGAAGGACCTTTATTTAAATCACCGCCATTTTCAGGTTTGCCCCCATATTCTGATGGTTTACATCCAGTTCCATGTTTCCATATTTAATATTCGAGATCCGTATTCATTTTAAAAAGCACGCCAAAAGCGCCAAGTCTCAACAGCAATTAATCTCGTGCCCAGAACACAATGAAATAGTGTATTGATACAGAGATTAAAATAGTGGGCAAACGAATATATCCATTAACACGCAGGCTAGCTCTCTCGGATTCACACCACTTATGCAATTAAACATCAACCCCGAGGCAGTGGTTTACCGCACTGCATTTAAGGCCGGCCCCTGTAACCGAGAGGTTCTAGGCGCTTCAGTCCGGAACCGCGGATCTGCTGCGGTCCCAGGTTCGAATCCAGCCTCGGGCATGGATGTGTGTGATATCCTTAGGTTAGTTAGGTTTAAGTAGTTTCTAAATATAGGGGATTGATGATCTCCGATATTAAGTCCCATAGTGCTAAGAGCCATTTGAACCATTTTACTTCATTTAAAACAACTTGGCCATAACTGAAACATACAACACCGCAATTACGGAACCGTCTAAAATACGACGGTAAAAATTGTAAAATCAAAAGGAACAACTTGATATCAAATTGCTAGACAGATAAGACTTTGTTTCAAGTACAGGCACTTAACAACTCTGTAGTCTACTACCTTTTTCATCATGATCTGCACCAAAACCTCTGACTAACTGTCATAGTACAGGCACTCAGATTCAATCGAGTGACCCACACGCGGTTATGCAGTTAATACAGAAACCATAACCAGTATACAGGCTGTCTACAACAGAAATAGAACACTGAATTTCAATAGCGCGATACACACAACCGAATGCATACGATAAAACAATTCTGTGCGAACTGCCACTGACATAAATCAGCCACACGGCTTCGAAGTAACGTCTCCACAAGACAGCAAGACAGTTTTAAGCGTCAACTACTTCCCCAGTTAAGAGAAAATCTATTTATCACAATAATTACGAAATACACATCCGAATGCTCACAGAAAAAAGAATTACGTGTGCACTGACTATGACATAAATCAGCGCACACGGTAAAGATAATCTTTAACCGTTAACTGCTCTCTCAAGTTAACAGGAAATTTATGTGCTACAATAATTGCAAAATACAAATTCGAATGCTGACCTGATCGGATTACAACACGTGCGACTTTTCGACACAGTAACTCGTATCACACTGAACAAAAGTAAAGTAGGCTTGTACTAATTTAACAGGTACGGCCAAATGGCCTAAACGTACTCACAGTAAAACAAACACAACTGAACCCAAGCGCCTCGGTGACAGAAATATCAGAGTCTGCTTAATGACCAGGTGCTGGGATGCTCACCGCAACGTCCAAGCCTGTAACATGGTAGACAAAATGAAGACTCAGCTGCCGTCTGCGGAATTTCAAACGGTTGTCCGACGAAACTGCCATGCCACAACCTTGCTCGGCCGATGTCACCAGCGTCGTGCCCGACCCAACACACTACAAAGGACCTCCAAATTGCCTTCAGCCATAAACACAACTCTATTCCAATCACGCTGCACGAGCCTCTACAACCCCGTTTTGGCAGCTCACAGCCTTTTCAACTTGGTAAATCGCCAAGTGAAAATCAGGAAGCTGAACTCGATCAGCCGGTCTCCAGTGTCTTGCCAGAAAACTAGTTTCTCCACAAACTGTTATCCCCCAAATGTAGGCTACTGTCTTTTCCTCAACAACATTACTGACCGTTTTTTGGCTATGCTTGCGAACACAGCACAGAACTACAGTGCACTTAATGGCGGGATACTGCAGTTCACTGACGATTCTGGGAAGTTCTCGTTCCAAGATGGGCAGGCACGTGTTACAGAAAGTGATATCATCTCAGTAGCCCACATTAAAATTGTCTATGTGACCCTGCGAGATCCAATTATGAAATTCACCAGCAACCACAGAGTAGTCCAATTCTGGCATGTGCTTTACGCTAGGTCACGGCTGCAGTGGCGCAGACTGCATCAAATATGGCACTGTTGTCAGTCCGCACCTGCATGACAATGGGCTAGGCGATGCTACCACGAGGAGGGGCCCGCACATCGTGACCGTGGAGGTCGCATCGTTGACTTGTCTACCTCGAGGTGGTTGTTGTTAGTACCAGACCGCACCCAAATCGTACCATTACTCGTGCAAACCGGAACAGGCGACATTTGTAAGTACAACGTCTATAAGATATATATGCATGGTCAATAAGAACAATTTATAGCACTTACGTGAAAAACCATTAGTGTTGGCATATCACTTAGGGATTTCAGCATTCATACCATTAGTGTAGGGATTTCAGCATTCATACCATTAGTGTTGACATATCACTTGGGGATTTCAGCACTCATAATCATCATCATTAATCGGAATATTGGTTTGTAATATTTTATACCGCCCAGCAAAAAGATGCATCTCAAAGTAAGTGGCTGAGTCAATGGCCCATTCAATAATCAAAAATCATGATCGACAACACCTAGAAAAGAAAAGAAAGACTTCGGAAAAGTGTTGTTTGCAAGCATAAATTATTAGCACATTGTTCAACTAATGAGTGAGAGACGTTTCACTTATTTGTCTGCTCCTCGGAAGTTAACAGCAATCACCCTGAGCTCAAGCTGGAGAGAGACATCACAGGTAGTGTGCCCACGGCTGCAGCATTGATCCACTTCCGCCTTCACACAGCTGTTTCATCATCTACAACGGTAACAACAGAAACAGGAATGTCGCAAGTGTGAATTATTATTGAGAAACATCAATTAAAATTGAATACATATGCAGCAAATGGTGATAGGAAGCCTGTGTTATGTTTTGTGCATGTAACTTAAGGTACATCTCTATTTTATCCACATCTCCTATAAGGAAACAACAATAACGTTTCATATCCATCATATGACTCCAACATTGTCATCCGAATTAGTAACACTACTTACACTTTTGAGGGTCTATCAAGTCCTTGAATCTCACACTAGGAACTTGATCAAGTCTAAGTATCGCTATACAAAACAGGCAATCTATGTTCTAAGAAACATTCACACACACACACACACACACATACACCACACACACACACACACACACACACACACACACACACACACACACACACACTGAGAGATTGAGAGAGGGAGAGAGAGAGAGAGAGAGATATTATATATTTATTATTGTACTCACCCTGATATTCTGCTACAGGTGGAATGGTGAGTGCTGCTTTAATCATAGGCTGCATTCCTTCCAGTCCCGTGACTGTGAGCTCGTTGAATAATTCTACTACAAAGAGAAAAATATCATTACGTTAGATAATCACACTATTATTCACACATAAAAAGAGAGAGAGAGAGAGGGGTGGAGAGAGAGAGAGAGAGAGAGAGAGAGAGAGAGAGACAGAGAGAGAGACAGAGATGCGTACTTAAGTTCACAAAATTCGACTGCAAATGGTTCTGGAACCAACCGTCCCACTCTGATGCCAGTCAACTCCTTAACGTCTTCGAACTTCCTGTCTTGATTACAGTATAGCAGCATATACTCATCTCCTTTATATAGGGGGTGCTTGCCAGCGCCTAATGCAGCAGCATCATCAATGGCACGATTTCATCTTTGCTGAAGTTATCTCAGCTCAGACTGGTACTCAAGTGGTATCTCATAGCAAAATGTGTCTTTATTGTAGCCGGCTCGATCCCACATCTGCAACAGCAAGTCAGAACTTGCAGGGCGTGGAATATCACAAGACAGAAATTTTAAACGTCGTAGGGAAGCTAGAAAATCTGAAAAGGGAAATGCTATGATTCAATCTAGATAAAGAGGGGGTCAGTGAAATAAAATGGAAAGTGGACAAGGACTTTTGGGCAGATGTGTTTAGGAATATACCAACAGCAACAGAAAACGGAATAACGGGAGTTGGGTTCGACACGAAAAGAAAGGTAGGACAGAGAGTGAGTTAACGTGAGCATTTCAGTCATGGCGTTATTTTCATCAGAATCGACAGCTAACCAACACCGAATAACTATAGTTGCGGTATACATGCTGATGTCGCAAGCGGTACATGAAGAGACAGAAGACGTATATAAGGATGTAGGCTGGGTAATTTAGTACGCAAATGGAGATAAAAAGCCATGGGGCATTGGAATGCCGTTGTAGGGGAAGGATTAGCAGGAAGAGTTACGGGAGAGCATGGGCTTGGTAGTAATAGCTCTGTTCAAGAATCACAGATGGTGGAGTTGTACTTGGAAAAGGCTGTGAGTTACGGGCAGATTCCGGTTAGATTATATCGTAGTCAGACAGAGATTCCGGAATCAGATACTGGATCATAAGGCGTACCTGGTACCAGATATAGACTCAGATCACAATTCATTAGTGATGGGGAATTGGTTGAAGTTCAAGGGACTAGTCAGGAAGAATCGTTGTGCAGTGAAGTAGGATACGGAATTACTGCCCGCATCTCGTGGTCGTGCGGTAGCGTTCTCGCTTCCCACGCCCGGGTTCCCGGGTTCGATTCCCGGCGGGGTCAGGGATTTTCTCTGCCTCGTGATGGCTGGGTGTTGTGTGATGTCCTTAGGTTAGTTAGGTTTAAGTAGTTCTAAGTTCTAGGGGACTGATGACCATAGATGTTAAGTCTCATAGTGCTCAGAGCCATTTGAACCATTTGAGCCAACGGAATTACTAAGGAATGAAGATGTACGCTTGGAGTTCTCTGAAGCTATAGATACTGCGATAATTAATAACTCAGTAAGCAGTTCAGTTGAAGAGGAATGAACATCTCAAAAAAGGGAAATCTCAAAAATGGGAAGAAAAACATAAATCCTAACAAGGCAACTGCTAAGAAACCATGGGTAACAAGATATACCTCAGTTAGCCGATGAAAGAAGGACGTACAAAAAATGTTCATGAAAATTCAGGAATACAGAAATATGTGTCTCTTAGGAATTAAATAAACAGGAAGCGCAGGGAAGCTAAAGCGAAATAGTTGCATGAAAAATGTGAAGAAATCGAAAAGGAAATGATGGTCGGAAGGACTGACTCGGCATTTGGAAAGTAAAAATAAACTTCGGTGAAATTAAAAGCCAAAGTGGTAACATTAAGATTGCAAGGAGAACTCCACTGTGAAATGTAGAGGAGGGAGCAGCTTGTGGAAAGACTACATCGAATTTCTCTATGAGGGAAAGACTGAAGACGTCATGAAAGAAGAAACAGGAGTCGATACAGAAGAGATAGGTAATACAATATTAGAAGAAAGATTTGAAAGAGCTTTGGAAGACTTAATACAGGGTACGGATAGAGAACAAATGGCAACAAAACGATTATTCACGTAGGTTATAGAATATATGAGTCTCGCCATATACCATCTGACTCTCGGAAGAATGTCATCCCCACAATTACGAAGACTGCAAGAGCCGACAAGGGTGAGAATTAACGCACAATCTGCCTAACAACTCATACATCCAGCCTATGAAAGAATGGTGCTATTACATGTAGGGCTGTACGGACGTAGATCGTACCGTAGTGAACATAGTGTTTTAAAGGACGCCAGGTTAAGCAAGTATGCACAGTGTGCTTAACTGATCAAAAATTAAGTGTAATTTAGTATCTTATCACAACTGCAGATCTGTTCCATACTCTATGATTTTAATGTTCATTCAGTACGGATCTTGTTATAGAGTCTCTGGTTCACTGATATGTACTGCGAATTGCTATATTCTCTTATATGAATGAATTCTTCAAACAAGTTGCATTTGGGAAGTTCGCTGAATGGTTTTAGAAAATAAAGAAAATAAGAGTTGCAAATAAAATACGTCCACAACCCTTTAGAGTAATGACCATTATTTCAGTTCACTTCAGACATCAGTTATAAGGCTTCTGGGAGCCATCAGCAAACGATTTTTATGGAATCTCCCAAAACACAGTGTTCACGCATTGTTCGATATCCTCTATATTACAGGAGATGAGACCTGGTGCAACCAAAACTATTCTGAGACCAAGTGATAGTCACTGGCATTGTGTTTATCGCCTTCGCCGCGGAACAAAAATTGTCGGTTGATAAAATACACAATTAAGACGACGCGGGTCGCCTTTTTCGACGGTAAGTGGTCTGACATCACCATGAATTTCTACCCGACAGAGGCGGGGAAGGTGATGGACACCATGCCCGTCAATGCCGCTTGACCCCCGGATCGTATCGCTCACAAGAAGCGTTTGCACACAGTTTCGAAAAGTTTTACAACCGCTGTCAAGGTGTGTTGCAGCTATTGGTGATTAATTTGAAGGCCAGTAAAGGTATTTTGTTTGTAACTGTTTTTTCCTTTACTTTCGAAGACCATTCACATAGCTTCTCTGATACAACCTGTATTTGTAATTGATGTACTGACCACTTACTAGTAATCATTAGTACTTGAGTAGTGTATTGGTAGTTGATATGTAAGTGACTGCGGTGAGTTAATAGCAGTCAGGCAAACAGGAGGTAGTACCTATTTTATTCAGTCTTCTTTTATAGTTAGAAGAACATTTGCTGGTGCCGTAAGCTGAGGTTACTTGAGCCTTGGGGTGTATGTAACGTGGAGCCAAAAACCAAAAAATGTTTTAAATCAGTCTACGATCTGCTATAATGCAGGCATACATCTAATTAACCATTTCCTCGAGAGGTAGCAACGCTAGGTAGCGCCCAACCCGCTCCACAGTGTTTCTGGTTTTCGCGCCTTCTCCTAGCTAACGTTATATTGTTGTGTAGGCAGATCGAGGGTTGTCGCTATTGGAAAACTTACACTTCCGCTGCTCTCCGCCATTCAGCTGCATCCAAGGTAAAGTGAAACTTACAGCTTATATACATTCCCTAACAAAATAAAAATTGTTTGAGTTGTATAGATAACGAACACCCAGTAACAATGAAATATTTCGTGAACAGTGTGCTTAAAACCTGAAAATGGAGTTACTTCGACGAGCCGAGAAGTGGGTTCAAGTAGCCCCTAGCGCTAACAAAGGGGAGGGGACCATGAAAAAAGCTTGAGTAACTAATGAAAGGATTGCGTTATATGAGGAGGGGGAGGGGACTGGGACCTCAGAAGTCTGAACGTGTTAGGGAAGCTAGAAAATTTGAAAAGGGATATGCTAAGGCCCTGTCTAGATCCATTGGGTGTCAGTGAAGTTAAATCGAAAGACGACAAGGATTTCTGGTCAGATGAGTAAAGGGTAAGAACAACAGCGGAAGAAGGTGGTATAACAAGAGTAAGATTCCTTATGATTAGACAGCTATGGCAGACAGCGAGTTACTATGAACATTTCTCATGGGGTTATTCTCATCAGCATTGGAAGAAAACCAACATCGACAACTATAGTTGAGGTATACATGCCGACGTCGCAAGCAGAACATGAAGAGATAGTGGAAGTACATAAGGATGTCGAAAGGGTAATTCAGTACGTAAAAGGAGATGAAAATCTAATAGTCACGGGGGACTGGAACGCGGTTGTGGGGGAAGGATTCGAAGGAAGAATTACGGGAAGATATGGGCTTGGTACTAGGGATAAGAGAGGAGAAAGATTAATAGAGTTCTGTAGTAAGTATCAGATAGTAATAGCGCTAATGTGTTCAAGAATCACAAGATTATCAGCTGTAGTTGTAAAAGACCAGGAGAGACGGGGAGAATTCACTTAGATTACGTCATGGTCAGACAGAGATTCCGAAATCAAATACTCGATCGAAAGACATAGCCATGAGCAGATTGAGATCGCAATTCAGTAGTGATGAACACTAGGCTAAACTTCAAGATCCTAGTCAGGAGCAGTCAGCCCGCAAAAAAGTGGGATAGGAACGAAGAGATACGCTAAGAATTATCTGGGGCTATAGATACTGCGGTAAGGAATAGTTCAGCAGGCGCTTCAGATGAAGTCCAATGGGAATCTCTAAAAAGGGCACGTGTAGAAGTTGGAAAGAAAACCTTCGGAACAAAGAAGCTAACTAAGAACAAACTATGGGTAACAGAAGAAATACTTCAACTCCTTGACGAAAGAAAGAAGTAGTAAATTGTGCATGGAAATTCAAGTACACAGAAATACAAGTCACTAAGGAACGAAATAAATAGATAGTACAGGAAAGCTAAGGCGAAATGTATTAATGAAACACATGAAGAGTCCGAAATAGAAATGATGGTCGGCAGGACTGACTCAGCATACAGAACAGTGTAACATTAAAGAGTGCAATGGGAATTCCACTGTTATAGGCAGAGGAGAGAGTGAGTAGGTGGAAAAAGTAAATCGAAGTTCACTATGAGGGGGGAAGACTGATGACTTCATAGAAGGAGAAACCGGAGTCGATACAGAAGAGATAGACGATAGAATATTAGAATTACAATTTAAAAGAGCGTTTAGAAGATTTAAGATGAAATAAGCAAAAGAAATAAGCAACATTACATCAGACTTTCTAGAACATTTGGGGGGAAGTGGCGACAAATTCGACTATTCACTTTGGTGTGTAGACGGGTATAAGGTATGAGTCTGGTGACATATTACCCGACTTTCGGAATTACAGCATCCACACAATTCTAAAAATTGCAAGAGCCGACAAGTACAACAATTATCGCACAATCAGCTTATCAGCTACTCGATTCAAGTTGCTGAAAAGAATGGCAACAGAAGAATGGAAAAGAAAATTGTGGGTGTTTTTGATGACGATGAGTTCAGGAAAGGTAAATAGACCAGAGAGGCAGTTCTGGTGTTGCGGTTGTCAACGGAAGCAAGAATAAAGAAAAACCAAAACACGTTCATAGGATTTGTCGATCGAGAAAAAGCGTTCGACAATGTCAACTTGTTCAAAAAAATGGTTCAAATGGCTCTGAGCACTATGAGACTTAACATCTGTGGTCATCAGTCCCCTAGAACTTAGAACTACTTAAACTTAACTAACCTAAGGACATCACACACATCCATGCCGAAGGCAGGATTCGAACCTGCGACCGTAGCAGTCGCGCGGTTCCGAACTGAGCGCCTAGAACCACTAGACCACAATGTCAACTTATGTAAGATGTTAAAAGTTCTGAGAAAAATAGATTTAAACTATGGGGAAAGATGGGTAACATACAATGTGCACAAGAGCCAAGGCGGAATAGTAAGAGTGAAAGACCAAGAACAAAGCGCTCAGATTAAAAAGGACGTGAGACAGGGATGTAGTCCCTCGCCCTTTCTCTTCGGTCTATACGTAGAAGACGGAAATAAAAGACTGGTTAAATAGTGAAATTGAAATTCAAGGTCAAAGGATGTCAATGATAAGATTCGCTGAGGACATTGCTATCGTCAGAGAAATAGAAGAAGAATTACAGGATGTGCTGAGTGGAATGAGCAGTTAAATGAGTAGATAATGTGGGATGAGTGTAAATCGAAGAAAGACGATGCAATGAGAAGTAATAGGAAAAAGAACGGTGGGAAATTGTCATCAGGATTCATAGTCACGAAGTAGATGAAGTTAAGGAATTGTACTACCTGGGTAGCAAAATAACCACTGACGGACAGAGCAAGGAGGACATCAAAAGCAGAGTAGCACTGGCAAAAAGGCCATTCCTGACCAAGAGAAGTCCACTGGTATCAAACATAGGCCTTCATTTCAGGAAGAAATTTCTGATGATATACGTTTTGGAGCACAGCATGATATGGTAGTTAAATGTAGACTGTAAGAAAACAGAAAAAGAAGAAGGTACAAGGATTTGAGATGTGGTGCAACAGACGAATGTTGCGAATTAAATGGACTGAAATGATAAGGAATGAGAAGGTTCTTCCCTGAATCGGAGAAGAAATGATATATGAAAAACTTTGACAAAAATGTAGAGAATAAAAACTGTAGAGAAAGACAGACTGGAATATTTGAGGACGTAGGCGGCAATTGTTACTCTGAAATGAAGAGGTTGGCACAGAAGAGAAATTCGGGCAGGCAGCATCAGACCAGTGAGAAGACAGATGCCTCGAAAAAAAAGTTTATATTTGTTTTCAGACCTGGGGCAAAAGAAAAGACTCGAAATTACAAAAGATTCAATGGGAGCAAAAAGTATGCGGATTCACAACAAGAAAATTGTAATAATATTCAAATGATGTGAGGTCCGCAGAAATGTCTCAAATAGCAACCTCTGCAAACTTCAAAATAAGTGGGTCTACGATTAAAAAAAAAAAAACTGGAAATTGACAGTAAGAATAAACCTGGATATCCGACGATGCTCACTGCGGAAGAAGTAATGGGCTTAGCCAGCCACATAGATCAAATTTGTGATTTCGGATTTCCCTTGGATAAAGCGGTGTCAACTCGTACGTCGCAATGCATGGAAGAACAGTGAAATGTTTTCGAAACAGCATCCCTGGAACTGAGTGGGTAAAACTCTATTTAAAGAGGTTTCCCAGTTGTCTATCAAATTTGTAGTCAACATAAAAAGAGCTCGTGCTGCCGTCGATAAATCAGTAGCCTGAGTGCTTTGACTAAAGGCGTTCCACCAGACAACATTTACAATTACGATGAAAGCAGCATGTCTGATGATCCTGGTAGTAATAAAGCAACAAGCGCCGGGCTTGCTAAGATCCAGAGAGGATAATAAATTTGACTAAGACTAATGTCACTGTCATGTTGTGTGACAATGCTGCAGGGTCATCTCTCCCGCCATACATAATATATAAAGCGAAACTCCTTTGGATAACGTGGACAGAAAGCGAACCAGTGGGTGCTAGATACAACTGAAGTAAGCATGCTTTCATTGACTATGCAATATGAGAGGACTGTTTTATCGCCCACCTTCTGCATTTGGTCAAGAAACAAGAAGGTGCTAAGCTTGTAACTGGAGATAATTTGTCATTCCATCTCAGGTTCAATTTTGTTACGCTGTGTGAAGAGTGAAAGATACAACTTATGTGTCTGCCATCGAACTTCTCACATTCGACACAGCCCGTCAATGAAACCTACTCTGAAAGCTGAATGGAGAGACATTTCAACCAAATGGAAAGAGTCTCTGGCTGGAAAGGAATCAGCATCTCCGCCTAAAGATCAGTTTCCCATGTTAGGAACAACTGTGTTAGACGAGATGGAGCCTAAGTTGCCATATATTCTGAAAGCAGAATTCAAGAAAACTGGCATTTTCCCCACAAACAAGGGTGAAATTTTGTCTCGTTTGACAAAACAAAATAGATCAGTAAACTTTGATCTTGCTGAAAACGCATTCTTAATTCACATTCATGAAAAGAGTTATGAGTTAGTAAAGCCCCAAGCTGATACACAGGCTAAAGAAGCGCGAACATCATCTTCCGAAAGGCGAAAAACCTATTATAAAAACAGCAGTAGAGAGAAAAGTTACTAAAAAAAACACAGAAAAAACGAAACTCCACGAAAAAAATGGGGAGTCAGCATCTGAGGACGAGGATACTTACAGTATTAGCGATTCCGGAGAAAGCGACCTACTTTTTTTCTGAAGATGAAATCTGTACGCCAACAAATAAACGTTGTGCACTATAATTTGTTATTGCGAATACATATAAAAGTGTAAACGAGTGCTGATATGTTTCTTTTAGTCAAACGCAGTTTATTATGTATGTTTAGAATATTTTGGAATTTAATATCAAATTAATCGAACATTTTTCAAACGAAAATATCTGTAAATATCTTTATTTCCCGAGCCCAGGTCTTTCTTGCATCTAAAACGCTTTAAACAGCGTTTTACATGGAAAACAGCGCTGGGGTCCAAGCTACACAAACCCAGGAGTTACTTGAACCCAGTTTTCAATAATTTATTATACAGATACAGAAACCTAACGTATTACTTGGATCCAAAATTGACGGTTTTGTACTTTTGGTACGAAATAATAATCTAAAAACAGCAATTTTCCTGATATCATAAATTCTTTTATATCTGTGATACTAGAAAAATATCACAGATAAAAAAGAATTATGATATTAGCGCAATTACTGTTCTTTGACCATCATTTCGTACTAAATGGACAAAAATATTTACATTTTGGGTCCAAGTAACCTCGGATTATGGTATACTAAGTGGTCAGTGTCAAAATTAATGAATACCAATGAGTCGTATTTGGTAGATAAAATTTTGTGCGGGACCAGATTGAATTGTCTGTACAGGCTGGGCCAAATTAAAATGGTCCGGACGATTGAACACGATTGGACTTGAATCTGTGGCAGCGTTAATGGAAGAGAAAAACACCTATATGTGCTTCCTTTTGTCCATACATCTGGCCAGTCCTTGGAGCACATTCACACTCTTCTCGCCAGACAGAGTTGTTAGCAGAGGTCAGTCCAGTCGCTGCCCTGGCTGTCCATCTACGTCATCTGATCTGTCGGTGTGCGATTACTTTGTGTGGGTAGCTCTCAAATCTAAGGTGTGTCGCAACAACTCTCGTAGTTATCAAGAACTACAGCAGAACATTTCGGGAAAGAGTGAAGCAATGCCAGCAGTCCAGCTTCGATCAACCTTCAGGAGCCTGCTGACCAAAGAACAAATCTGCCAAGAGATGAATAGTGGTCACTTTCAACATCTGCTATAGTTAGGTTAGTACTGTGTTTCCTTTCCTCTGCTGTGTTTCTTTGCATCCTACAACTCTGTTCTAAGGGCTATTTTTATATGCCGCACCTTGTCTTAATTAATGCTTTTATTTTAAGAAGAGACATTGTGTTATTCAAGTTCTGTGCAAGTTTATTCGGACCAAGAAGAATCTTTCGTATTACACTAGTGTTTTCCATCTTGTTGAATGGATCTCTTGCATTATAAATAAAGCGTTACCAATAACACTGAGCTGCACGTCTGCGCAGCCCCAGCCGAAACCCCATTCCACCCAAATCCCACGCTACATCCATAAGGGCTGGGCTCGTTTCAGATTTCATCAAATCATTTTAACAAGCGCCGGCATATTCCCATCACCTCTGGTAACCACAATTAAACAACGGAGGTTTTGCACCTTGGCTCAGAACCCACATTAAACATTATGTCCGTCTCCTAGTACCGACTCGATCAGTGTGTGTAGTTCGGACCATGGGACAGGTGCATGTCGCGGCAGGTAGAAACCAGGAAATTGTCTTACACCAGAAGCTACATTTTATCAAAGAACAAATCGCCACGTAAAGTTACAGGACACTTATTTCCTGTGTTTTAACACGAAATGTTGAAAACTTCGGTATTGGACTGGGAGTCCAACTCAGATTTCTCATTAGCTGATTCTTTCTGGAAGACACAGTTTACCTTGAAACATGATTCTCTAGATTCAAATTTTGGTTTGGAACGAGTATTTTCATCAGTTCACTTCAAGCTGTGGTGTGCACACGTCTACTACTGGTGAAAATTAGTTACGATTTTTAACGTCTCTCTATGCCTTGTCGCCGGCCGCGGTGGTCTCGCGGTTAAGGCGCTCAGTCCGGAACCGCGCGACTGCTACGGTCGCAGGTTCAAATCCTGCCTCGGGCATGGATGTGTGTGATGTCCTTAGGTTAGTTAGGTTTAAGTAGTTCTAAGTTCTAGGGGACTGATGACCACAGATGTTACGTCCCATAGTGCTCAGAGCCATTTGAACCATTTTTTTATGCCTTGTCAACAACAGAGATTAGTGCTGGTTTCGACTCCCAATAAGATACAGAACTTTTCAGTGTATCATTTGAAATCTAAACATGACACTCCTAGCAAGTGGTGAAAGAGAATTCATTAATAAATGTCTCTTCGTGTGTAGTCCAGAACGACGATACGTGCAAATTCGACTACGAGACAGCGCAGAACGTTTTGTGACGTAGTAGGATCAGAAGCACGCTGATATCGTTACAGGTTAAATAAACCGATATTTAATGTCTGTTCGCATCAATAAAACATTGGTGATTGATGACGAGTTCATATGCCTGTAAGGCCCAACTTTTTTGTTTCATCATTTGATTTTCAATCATCTCGCTACTGGTGAAAACTTCCATTACCCAACAATTGGTTGCACTTGGTTAAGAGTCCCCGCCCAACACAAAAATTTACGCCACGTGATTTAAAGTTGTTTCTTGTGAATGGAAGAACATTTAAGATGTTTCTGGTTAGTTAACAGGGACAATATTTGCTGAATAGAGTCCCAAATTCCTGTGCTGTGTAAAAATTTTCATCATTTGCTTTAAATCTCAAACGTGCTTTAGGAAATATAGTTTATTATATTACATTCAATTTCACAAACTTTGTGGTCGCGTCTATTAAACATTTAGCTGTTTCGGATAGTTTTGAGCATTATAGTTCAATCCTAAAGAAAGTGATGTGTTGTTGTCATAGAAAAGTATGGTTAAGGCTACAGGTGACGATTCTACCGTCGTTGTGTTGTAAATTTTAAAGAAGTCTCTTAAGGAGATATCTTTAAAGCGAATTTTTTTTTGTAAGATGGAATTTACGAATGATTACGTATTGCTTTATCCTTCGGGCATCTGTCTCTAACTCGTGAGAAATGTAGCTTCTTCCTGCTGAACATTATCGTCATTTCAATAAACTTGAAAAGTGAGACGTTTAAAATATGCTAGAGTAAATGGAAGTTAAAGATTTTAGGCCAAAGTCGACATTCAAGACTAGCTTGTTCAGTGCTTGAACTGAGAAAATCTTTCGTTAATGGTTGGGTAATCTTCTATTTTTAATAATCTAAGTCGTGGTAAATCAATTACTTATAGCCTGTAAACGATAAAAGGTAGTGGTATAGCCAAAGCAATTGTTACTTTCTAGCGACAGTCCCGGACCACACTCTCAACAATTAAAGATATCGCGATACGTCACGAGCTGTTGCCTGGCAGCACTGCGATACTTACTCGCTACGAGTGAACTCGTTCTGAGTGACTTCTTGTGCTGTTTTAAGTGTTGCGTGCTATTTAAGTAACATCTTACAGAGGTATTTACTTTTGAACGGAGTCAGAACTTTCTCGACTTCTAACAAGAAGACAGAAAGTCAGTATCAGACGGGATTCTGTTGAGGAACAGGTAAGTGAGCAGTCAGCATCTTTTCTCAGACATTTCGACACAATGGTGTTCTCATGTAGGTGTGCTTTCGTATACAGTAATACTGCTCAACGCTGTCATGTGAGTTCTTCAAAAGAATATACTTTTTTATTTTTGAGAGTTTTAGGTCTTCCAGATCTATGTTACCACCGATACAAATTAAAGTACAGACTAGGGGAGCAGTTTTACAGAACAGTCAGACTATATTTAGCGGACCTCCCGCTGTTATAAAACTCTATCAGGTTACGTTCCATGTATTATACAGACACTCATTCACGTCATGGAAATGTAAGTTGTTTTTGTTGTGAACTTCCTGGTTTATCAATTGCAGTGAAACGGGGATAATTTGCATAAGTAGGAAACGCCTGTGTAACAGCAGTTTAACTCCTCATGGTATGTGCTATGTGATTATAGTAAGACGATATTCGAAATTCTTATGCGACAGATAGTCAACATTAGGTCAACATCCGACTCCCTTTCAAGAATGAATGTGTCACTCTGCAGCTGTGTGTGTGACCCTTGACAAGCTGAAGCCAAGTGCAAACCATTGACTTCAAACCAGAGTTGTGTCTTCCATCGGCGACGCTGTTACCAACATCTTGTCACAGAGAGGAAATTTTATTTTCACTCCGGTATTTCTTCCGAAGCATACATCTGTTAACCGCTGTCGGCAAAAGGCAAATATCTGCGGTCGATGATGGCATACAACGTATTAATATGCCTGAAAGTAACACAAGGTGTCGCTTGTTTTCGTTGACATGCGTCACTTATCGAAAGCGTGACTGTTCGCTTGCGCTGAATTTAATGCTGTTGGGTCATTTCGCCATAGACAGTACTAATCTCTTCTCCGTTGACGATGACCCCACTTCACAATTTTCAATTTTCACAGGAATTTAGCCCAAGTGTTTCCTTTTACGTGTGCAGCAGAAGTGAAGTCTTCATCTGTTGTCCTGCTAGTAGCATTGTGTAGGTTGCGAAACAGCAGATAATACTGGTTTAGTGCAACGTTTTTTCACCCCTTTGTCTATCATACTGGAAGTACTTTTTTCAGTGAAGACACATTTATTTCTGTGATAAATTAAGAATAATCACTTACTGTGCCTCTTGACTTCCTCTCTTCCTATTCTCATATGAAGGGCTTATTTCAACAGTGGTACAAGTCCATTTTCTGTCTATAATGCTTCTGAAATTAATGAGCCAAACAAACAGAAAGAAAGGTTCATCTCTAACAAGAAGCCATATGTTTGGATATTTCTGGTATCTCAACTACAAATTTTTCAGCGCTCATTTAACTTTAGGACTCTGTTTCTCAATATGAACAAAAATGGACTTGTACCACTATTGAAATAAGCCTTTAATATGTTCCTAGTTGCACTTGTTATGTAGACATTAGCGGATTAAGGGGAACGTTAACTACAGATGCCAGTGTTTGAAAGTTCCAGCACATCTAGGAAATGACATTACTTCTACTGTTTCATAAATATTTCGTAGTTTCGACTGTGAATGGCGTATCATTTAACAGGAGTTGCGGCGAACAGACTCATTATTAACGGTTTTCCTATGGCTTTTCACCCGAGCTATTACCATCTAACGGTTAAAACGGAAACAACGACTCAGATGAACACCCAGAACTATATGATTAATCAATCACGCCCTGAAAATCTCAAAAATTCTCATTGATACTCGAAAGACATGTTAATGCAGTCGCTAAAAGAGCACTTCAATTCCACTTCAGTACCGACATGAGCCAAACAACGTCGAATTAATTTGCCGAGGACACAGTGTAGTCAGGGTATCAAATCAGAAACGCTGCTACTTTTCAACTCTTCATAATAAGTATATAAGTATAGAAATTCTACAACAAGCTTTAATTGACGGCAAAGAAAATTTTGTTTTGTTTATTTATTCGGCCGAAATCCTCTATACAATCACAATTCTAGACTTGTAGTTATCCGTATAAGTTAAACGGACGGATGACGCTTTCCGCAGTTGTAACAATATTAAAATTCCCAATAAGCATTTCAGACAGATTCTAAACCAAAATTTCTCGGTACAAGCCAAAAGTAACGGCAGAACTACGTAAGTAAAAGTAGCTTCCTATATAAATAACGATTTTTGTCTCGAAGTATCAACGAATCTCTCTGTTTGCTATGAGTCATTTGTGCGTGTCTCATAGGGAAGTAGAACTGTATGTAGAGGTAGTTTTCAAATTTACGTTACCACAATAGTAACATATAAATGAAAATGGGATTAATCTCTAACAATTTTTCTTGCACACACATAATACCAGCAACTCGATTCCCCACACTTTAATAGGAATATATATGACAGATAACTGAAATTGTTACACTGATATTATATTTTTCCACCAGCTGCAGGGTGTGTGAGGTTTGTCGTATTTCGAGAAATTATATATGAGTGATTCCATGTGAAATAGGCTGAGATTGTTAAAATCGCATTGCCAATTAAATTTGTCATATTTTCCTTTATCTATAAATGTTAATTAACACTATTCTGAAAAATTATCAAAATTTAAAAATAATTTGAGGAAATATAATTGAAGAACGACGGAACTTCTCTAGATGAGGAAGGAGGACAAAAATTTTGGCAGCTATTTAAACTTTATTTGCAGTAATTGTTGTTTCAGTTGTTAAATTGCAATTGCTGAACGTTATCTTTCAGACAAACTTCAGTTCTTAAAGAAGGATGAGGCGAAGTGTACAGCTAATTAAAAAAAAAAAAAAAAAAAATGGCTCAAATGTCTCTGAGCACTGTGGGACTCAACTGCTGCGGTCATTAGTCCCCTAGAACTTAGAACTACTTAAACCTAACTAACCTAAGGACATCACACACATCCATGCTCGAGGCAGGATTCGAACCTGCGACCGTAGCAGTCGCACGGTTCCGGACTGCGCGCCTAGAACCGCGAGACCACCGCGGCCGGCAGCTAATTTACAGAAACAGATTAGCATTTAGTGTCCCACCAGTGGTAAAAAATTAAATTTAAAAAAATACATGGAAAATTTTACCCCCCTAGCTCAGCAGTTATTGCAATTTTGTAGATTATAGGTTAAGAGGTACAAAACCCAACAAAAACAACTAGTGACACACGAAACAGTGTTTAATGTGTAAAGGACCATCCACAAATTCTGAAAGTAGGTGTTTCCAACCTGTGTCAGTTTATTCCATTGTTACTTTGGTCTAAACCATTTAACACATCTTGTCATTTTTAAGTTATGTTGATTGGTATAACTAGTGGCTTAATGATTTACAGTAATATTTACTTATTATTTATTCAAGAAAGTTTAAAATCAGTGTCAGCAAAGCATTTGAAGAATGTTTGAGAAAAGTTGCAGAAGATACTGATGTGAAGGTCGATGACATGTCATGACCTCAGACAAATACAGGAAGCTTTCGATAGGTACCCCTGGTATTTGGAGTGGGATGATAGAGGCTACCACGAGTGGGGTGGTAGTAGGAATCTGGAATATTCTATAGTAATTAGTACTGGAATGCTTCAGTGAATAACTTTTACTTTTACTCCAGGAAAATAACAAATAACAACTATCTTTCTTGAATACAAATGACTCATCAACAAACATTAACATGATTATACAACAAGCAACATAATACAAATCTGCTATTACGTGCATAATACATGCGTGAACTAGAGGCTGCGAACCTACCGAGCTGAAGGCTATTCTAATCTGCCTTCGCCCACGACCTGTCCCTGACTCGGTCGGTGCGATCTACAAGTCTCTGTACGTGCCAAACGGCGGCGCTGCAAGCGCCAGCAGTTCCGGAGAGGTTGCAAGTGCTGGACCGCTATCGATTATCACAACCCACCGTTGACACCACAGATATCAACTAATACAACACACATAAAGAAAAGAAAAAGAACAGTATAAAAAAGGGACAACATGAAGATACAGATTTTCTCCATTAAAAGCCTCTTATTGAACATCATAAAAAGGAAGCCGAAACAAAAAGAACGTACAGACTTCAACTAAAATCTGTAGTGCCTGAAGATGAGTTGGAGACCTGTGCTTTCCAGACTGGATCATATAAATGTGTCCAGCCCCTCAGCGAAATTGTTTATTGGGTAAAGAAGGTGCTTCCTTCCAGACCCTCAAAAAATTAGCAGTCATAAAAGATGGTTGTATGGTAAAAATTTCCGAAAAAGTTAGCAAGACAAGAAAGCCTCCTGTAAACGTACAGGCGTTCATCTGTTCAAGGTGCGCAACTTTTTTACAAGTGATAAAATCAGCATGCAGTTACCTAATATGAAGGATGTCAAGACTACTGTAAACCCATAAACTGGGAAAAGAGCTAACTTGCAGAATAGTTACATGAATGTAACAGCAAAGGAAGATTTGGTCTTTTTCTTTTAAGTAAGAGTATCCATACACTAAAATCAAGTTTTTCAAGTTACTCCAAGTGTACATTCTCTCATCTACTCAGATAACTGAGATAAGTGTTGAACAATTATATTTCTATGCCCTGCAGATTTATAATCTCAAAGAAGTTACAGGGTCATAACCAGCTAGCGAAAAGATTGTGCCAAGTTTGTTTATTTCGTTGGAGTTTCTAACCGCATGAAAGAAATCAATTAAATACAGGTATTCTGCAGTTGTACAAAGACTCTTGAGGAAAACTTATAAATACAGATTTCTTGTATGAGATCTGTAGAGCGCTTCTCGAATAAGTTTAAAGTTGACGACAAGTCTCTACCCGACAACGGTTATTCTCCCAAGTTCAGGCATCAAATATGTCAATAAAACCGTAAATTATAATTTTTCAGGAAATTTAGACTTTTTGAAAGTGTATTAGTACTAATTCGAATAGTTCAATTATTGGTGCAGTTTTTAAATCAAAATAAGTACGTACTTGGAACTTTAATATTGTACTGGAATTTATCTTATTTACAGGTAACAAAATTTTCCCGTATGATTATTTAAATAGGAGGTAAGGTCTAAAATTTTAACTACTGATTCATCCTTAAATTAATATCATAAAATTAATTTTAACTTGTGAAAACAGGTTCTACATCACACGAGTCCATGTCGCACCCATGAAGGTCTTAAATTGCAATTTATGTAAGCAAATATTATAATGTTACATTTACTGATATTTCATCACGTACAGAATTGCTTTAACAAAGTGTAATTTGAATTCAAAGTTTTGGACAGAAAATAAGTGCATAATTCACAGAGTTCTTGTAAAATGGTTGGAGAGCATTCAGTGCTATGTCCATTTGCTGTTCCACCCGTGACAATGTTTTCAAGATCACTAACAGGTCACTTTGGAGACTTCTGGTATTCGGATTTAAGGAGAGGGTTAAGCAAGTATTCATATGACGATCAGTCAATTGTTAATTTATATCTGTCTATACGTACAGTTCTACTAAGTTTCATTCTCGAAATGATAGTGTAAATGTCCCATCAGTAACAACGGAATTAGCTTCAGAGCCGTATCCAATACCTTAACAGTCACTGTAATAGTTCAGTCAGATTCTCAAGTCTTTTCTGGGAGCTGAAAAGACGTCACGACTCCTTCCTCGTCCAATCAGAGATCTTATTAGCTGTTTAATCACTTAATCTCAAACAGGGCCACCAATGCTCCTTTCAACCTTTCTTACGTCGCACTTTCAGCAAAAGTGTCAGAAATGAGAACACAATGAACATTATAGAAAGTTTATCTTCTTGTTACTGTTCCAACAGAATTTAATAGCTTAACCTAGCAAAAAAAAAAAAAAAGCTTGCGCATATTATGTTGCAGAGATGCCAGACGTCATCATTGTACTACCTCATTTCCGGGTGCTCTGGTTTAACAGCGATAAGGACTATAGCTAGCAGTCTGTTATTTTTCGAAATGTGATTGTTTATTCGTGACCATGCTGTCATAGGCATATGTACTGACACGTTATTACTTGTGCAGTGATACTGCTGTCACTTTGAGTTCACTAATTTAGGGAGAGAACCGAAATCCAACACAGGCGGGCGGATATCATCCCAAAAGAAATTATCGGTGCAATTTGGGAGATTTTCCCACAACCGACTAGGTGAATATCGGACTGCTACTCTCCTCCCCATACTTTCATATGGGACAGACATATGGGGTACACAAATGCCGTTCCACGGGGAAGGACGGTGAGATGGCCGCGGTGGCGGGAAGGAGGGGGACGCGAGAGGTGGCTTTATGAGGAGCACCCAACCACCGTCTCCATTAACACTACCATATTCAGATTGATGCGCCAACTTCGTAAAGATACGGGATAAGGACAAGAAGAAGTAGTGTAAGTAATTGAGATACTTCACGAAGGAAAAGACTGAAGTTTAAGACATCCTGACTACGAGTTTAGAAATTGCCTTTTGCGATAAAGACATTCTAGAGCTTTTTTCAACCTTTAACGAAATCGTCAAAGCACTTGACAGTAGTAGGGAAAACTGAGTTGTACATCACAACCATGGTAGGACTCGACAACGAAGTCTCAATAAATCGGCCATATCTCTCTTTAACTCAGTGCCAACTTACAACAACCTACCACTTTACCGAGCTACTCGCAGTGCTTTCTCGTTAAAAGCACAAGACATCCGCCACAATGTGGTCTTAATTCATTAAGAAGACATGGCTGGATAACCAGAAATTAACTAAAATCGCAAAACGTATCTCAGTTTTTTTTTTTTGGGGGGGGGGGGGGGGCGTTTATGAGCAAACTGACGGTAATATATTTACAGGTCGAAGTAGCTTGGTACTGCCGAGTCGTACTGTAATGAAAGTCTCCATTTTCGTAATGAACGACAGCCACTGGCATCACCTGTCCGTGGTCCTTGTATCATTTAGCGTGAAGAATACCTACTTTGTGAAGAAATAGCATAGGAGTAGTTTTTCAGGCCCCTTGTTTCATGTTGCATAATAGCTCGTATAGTTTTGCTAAACGAACATCGGAAAGAAACTGTCTTTATGTGGTGCATTAAAATACTTACCTGGATATCGCTTGCTTTCTCATTCTACCGCCATTATAAATGTACAAGAACGCCCTCGACTTGAAGTATTGGTTTCTATTTTAAATTGGCCGGCCGGAGTGGCCGAGCGGTTCTAGGCGCTACAGTCTGGAACCGCGCGACCGCTACGGTTGCAGGTTCGAATCCTGCCTCGGTCATGGGTGTGTGTGATGTCCTTAGGTTAGTTAAGTTTAAGTAGTTCTAAGTTCTAGGGGACTGATGACCTCAAAAGTTAAGTCCCATAGTGCTCAGAGCCAACCATCTTAAATTGTTTTCAATAAACACGTTTAATTTTTATAATAAATGTAATCGCTTTGCTGGGAGATCAAAATATGGTGTACTTGAGCTTTTACTTGAATGATGGAATCAGACGATAAACCGCTTCAGTTGTCAAATATTTAATTGTTCAGTCACCACCGGTTTTGCGCTGCTTGTAAGTCCGTGTTCGGGTGAAACAAGTCTGTAATAGGAAATGGAGAAACTATAATAAAAGATCGTAAACACTTAACATTTGTCTAGTTATAATAACAAGAATTTACTGCCCAACTGTAAATAAGGTTACAGGCTCGGCTTAGTCAGAATTGAACACGGATAACGCATCAATAACGAACAAAATTACTTAAAGAAATTGGCGGTCAGAGGCAGAAAGAATGGAGAAAACTACGGGAATATCAATGGACAATGTAAGAGAACCTACACGACGGGGCCCAAGGCCCCTGCACAGTGGACGCGTGGCTGCTGGCAGGTGAGAGCCGCACGCGAAGCCGAGGAGCGGTGTGACGCGGCGGTAGAAGGCGGCCGCGCGCGAAAACTAGCGGCCGTCGTATTTCATGCGAAAGTACAGCCATCTAGCAGCTAACTCCGTCACGTCCGAGCTCACTAGACCGTTCATTAACAAAGCGGATATATGATACGTAACTGATTAAAAATGGTTAGTTATACATAATCGAAATACAAAAAAAAAGTGTAAAATGTATGTACTCGACCATAAATATTGAGAACTTTTCATCATCTGTTAAAATGATTTAAAGATAAAATTTAAATTAATCAAAAAGCCGTAAACAAGCCAATAGTGACACGATGAATAAAAGTAAGCTTAATGTAGTGGTTCCTAGCGAATGGCTTGTCACTAAACTTTGATAAAACACACTACTTGCATTTCAGAACTTGTAAGGGGTGTCTCACGAGTATATGGCTACCATATGGTGACAAACAGATAGAAGAAGTGGACAGTGTTAAATTCTTGGTATTACAGCTTGTTAATAAATTCAACTGGGGAAAGCACACCACAGAACTGCTGAAGCGTCTTAACAAATCTCTATTTGCAAAGCTAATTGTGTCTGACATAGGGGATATAAAATTGAAAAAGCTGGCATACTATGCTTACTTTAATTCCATAATGTGATATGGGATTATTTTTTTGGTTGATTCATTAAGCCAAGCTAAAGTTTCCGGAGCACAGAAACGTGCAGGAAGAGTTATATGTGGTGTGAACTCAAGAACAGCCTGCAGAAGCCTGTTTAGGGAACGAGGGATACTAACTACTGCTTCCAAATATATTTATTCTTTAATGAAATTTGTTATTAAAAATATATCACTGTTTCAAACCAACAGCTCAATTCATGGAATCAATACTAGAAACAAGAATTATCTTCACAATGATTTAAAGTCACTTAGTCTTGTACAAATAGGTGTACATTATTCAGGATCACACATTTTCAATAACTTGCCAGCAGCCATAAAAAGCTTAATAACCAATAAAATTCAGTTTAAGAGAAGCCTAAAAGATTTATTGGTGGCCAATTCCTTCTACTCCATTGATGAATTTCTCAGTAGAACCAATTGATTTGTTTGTGTATATATGTATAAGTACAATATAACTTTTGCACAACTTCAGTGCAATAATGTGTTCATTGTAAATATTTTAGTAGTTGTATTACACGTTTATTACCTTATAAATAAATTTAAAAGACTGTTATTTTAAATTCAGTGCGTTAGTATTTGTAAAATGATTCTTCCGTAAAGCGTTCATTAAAAAATGACGATCATTCCACTTGGGACCTGTGGAACGGTACATTAGCTTATTTGTTTGAGTTGTAAATATTTGTCATGTATTGTTGTTTTTCTGACATGTTCTACATCCTGGAGGACCTCCTCACTACGGATCAGTTGGAATGAAAGTAAATCTAATCTAATCTAATCTAGTGACAATTGAGTACCCACAGGGAGAAATAGAACCAGTTGATGAATAAAACAAAGGGGATAAAAGAACCATTACAGTTATTTTGAGAGGAAATTTTGAAAGGAATATTGGTGAGTTTTGAGTGATATTTCAGAAAAGAATAATTTGCTCGTTTCTGACTGTTGAATGGCTGTCCGTAATTTCCATTCCCTCTGATAAATTACGGACGCGATTTTTCTGGTGACTATGAAGGATACGCAAATTGGTATTTATGTCACCAAAAGAGTGCCCATTGACTTTCAAACGTCTGGAAAAAAGTGTGTACAGAATTATTAGAGTTCTGATTTTCCTTAAATAGGATATTAAAAGTGCCCCCCGTCTTTCCAATTTAGAGGCTTGACAGTCTTTGCTCTCGATTCTATAAATGCGTGAGCCCATGTGGTGGTTGTGGGTCCTAGCCTCATGGTGCTGATACTGAACACTAACTCTGTTTGCTACATAAAATATCGCTGCAACTTCAGCTTTTTTAGCTATCGACCGACCTGCCTGGAATACTAAATGAAAAGGGTATTTTTCTGTATGATTACACGAGATGACCTCATCACTGGGTGTCAGTGTAATCCCAAGGTGCATTTGCTGGATAATGTTGTCCACAGCCTGAATTAGGTGGCCATTAGAGCTCGCGATGTATCTGATAATTTCAACTTCACTATTATAGTGCATTTCGCTAAGGGGCACTTTGACAGCACTGTGCACCATTGCACGCAATGCAGCCATTCTACTGCGCCACCCTTTAGACTCAGACCACTCGCAGAAATAACACAGTATTATCAGAAGCTAGCACCACTGCGACACTTAGGAGAGAACGCAGCGTCTAACACTGCAGGCGCTACCTTGGAATATGTCACTTATCTGTGCAGACAAAACAGTGCCTAGGATCGATAACGTAATGTGTCTGTTTAGAAATGATCGTCTATCGGGACACGACGATGGCACGAAAGCTTGGACATTAATTTTCTCTTGCTATAGATCACGCTACGTATCACCACAGCGACGTTATTTACTTAAGGATAGACACATTTACTATTTTCGTGGTATAATGGGGCTATTGGTAATTACCGGGATACGTCTGCCCTTGGTAGCTGAGTGGTCAGTGCGACGGAATGTCATGCCTAGCGGACGGGTTCGATTCCCGGCAGGGTCGGAGATTTTCTCCGCTCAGAGACTGCTTGTTGTGTGGTCCTTATCATCATCATTTCATCTCTATCGACACCCTGGTCGCCGAAGTGGCGTCAACTCGAAAGACTGGCACCAAGCGAAATGTCTACCCGACGGCAGGCCCTAGCCACACGGCATTTTATTTTACCGGGATATGTTTGTTTTTTTTATATTTCTTTATTTTGGCTTTGGGTTACAAGGACCAAACAGTCAAAGAAACACAATTGCAAAAAAGGCAGAATAGCACAAAATGTCGAAGTTAGCATACGAACACACTCTTAAAGTAAAATAAAAGCGCAGTTAGACAAACACCAGAGGAGCGAGGGCCATGATGACAATGGCATTGGAGCAGAATTACAAATAGCATTACACACCAACATTATAATAATCATACGTATAACTGTATAGAAAAGAAAACACATTAAAGGGCATCAGTCTGGAACCGCGCGACCGCTAAGGTCGCAGGTTCGAATCCTGCCTCGGGCATGGATATGTGTGATGTCCTTAGGTAAGTTAGGTTTAAGTAGCTCTAAGTTCTAGGGGACTGATGACCTCAGAAGTTAAGTCATACTGCTCAGAGCCATTTGAACCATTAAAGGGCAAACACCGTACATCATACAGTAAGTACAAAAATACCTGAAGAACAGAACTGCTAGTAGCATCATATAAGAATGTGAGAACTATAACATGCAGACATTCGTACTTAAAATAAAAGAAAAACCCAAAATGACAAACAAAATGCAACCAACGGGATGTACAACAGCGCCAGTAGAACAGTGACATAAAATGCACAAGAAAGCAACAACGAAAATACAATGTACAAATAGAATTCAGTACGGAAATTAAAACACAAAATTATACACCTGATTACGAACCGGGCTGATGCCATTTGATGGAGACGCTGTCAACTCATTAATTAAATTTGGATGCCAGAGGTTTTCAAACTGTCTGTGAACAAGTTTTTATATTTATCAAAATGGTTGAGTAAAACAAGAACACTGGTAGGGAGGGGCAGCCTCTAGCAACCATTTTCTTATACAACTCTGATTATGTAGTAATGTACTTGTAACATGCCTATAAGATGTGGTTAAGATCTTCTACTGCTGTTGGATCCTCATTGCAGTGTCCAAACGTGATGATCTTCAACCGATATAGGTGCACAGGGTAACATTCGTGTCCCAGCCTCATGCAAATGACAGAAGTCCCATGACTTCTATAAAGCTGCACCGAGGCGAGCAATGGTTGAGAAGAGATGTTAGATTTTACGGCTGAGAGAGCCGGTATTCGCAGTTCCAACTGTGATAAGCAGCCTTCCACATCAGCGATGTGAAATCTGTACAAGGGATCGGCGGTAGGCGTAACAAGCCTTCTGTAATACTCCTCTTGGCAAGGTGGTCAACAGCCCAGAGTAATTGAACGGCAATGGCCAGTAACTGCGCGTCTCTTATGGCCGCGAAGATTTCCAGAATATAGCTGTGTGTCTGTTTATCAAACGTGGGATGTTGCAATTTCTGCTGCACACTTTGAGGGTATCAGGATGAGCTTGAACGTCCGGATACCATTATGAATAGCTTCCCTGATGGCCAGTCGCTCTGCCATGTAAACAGAAGATTCATGACGAAGAACAAACATTTGGTAGACGCCACTAAAAGGACAAAAGAAGTCGTATCCCACATTCGCCTCAGATTTAGAACCGTCCGTATAGACGTGCCAATACTGCGGCCATTGTATGCTGAGAAAATGCGCCAGGTCATGAGTGATGTTGGCCTCCGTTCAGAAATTGGACGGCAGGTATGCTACTGGGGCTGGAGTGAAAACGAAAACAGGGGAGTTTTGTGTCCTGTAGAAGGTACGGTAAGAGATGGTGCCATTTCTTGCAGCTGCGAACTTCACTACTGCCCATTAAAACTGCTACACCAAGAAGAAATGCAGTGATAAACTGGTATTCACTGGACAAATATAGTATACTAGAACTGACATGTGATTACATTTTCACGCAATTTGAGTGCATAGATCCTGAGAAATCAGTACCCAGAACAACAATCTTTGGCAGTAATAACGTCCTTGATATACCTGGGCATGGAGTCAAGCAGAGCTTGGATGGCGTGTACAGGTACAGCTGCCCATGCAGCTTCAACACGATACCACAGTTCATCAAGAATAGTGACTGGCGTCTTGTGACGTCTGTTGCTCGGCCCCCATTGGCGTCAGTTGGTGAGAGATCTGGAGAATGTTCTGGCCAGGGCAGCAGACCAACATTTTCTGTATCCAGAAAGGCCCGTACAGGACCTGCAACATGCGGTCGTGCATTATTTCGCTGAAATGTAGGGTTTCGCAGGGATCGAAGAAGGGGTAGAGCCACGCTTCGTAAAACATCTGAAATGTAACGTCCACTGTTCAAAGTGCCGTCAATGCGAACAAGAGGTGACCGAGACGTTTAACCAATGGCACCCCATAACATCACGCCGGGTGATACGCCCGAATGGCGATGACGAATACACAATTCCAACGTGCGTTCGCCACAATGCCGCGAAACACGGATGCGACCATGATGACGCTGTAAAAAGAAATTGATTCATCCGAAAAATGACGTTCTGCCATTCGTGCACCCAGATTCATCGTTGAGTACACCATCGCAGGCGCTCCTGACTGTGATGCAGCGTCAAGGGTAACCGCAACCATGGTATCCGAGCTGATAGCCCATGCTTCTGCAAACGTCTTCGAACTGTTGGTGCAGATGGTTGTTGTCTTGCAAACGTTCCCATCTGTTGACTCAGGGATCGAGATGTGGCTGCACAATACGTTACAGCCAAGCGGATAATATGCCTGACATCTCGACTGCTAGTGGTACAAGGCCGTTGGGATCCAGCACGGGGTTCCGTATTACCCTCCTGAACCCACTAATTCCATATTCTGCTAACAGTACTTGGATCTCGACCAACGCGAGCAGCAATGTCGCTATACGATAAACCGCAATCGCTATAGGCTACAATCCGATCTCTCTCAAAGTCGGAAATGTGATGGTAAGCATTTCTCCTCCTTACACGAGGCATCACAACGTTTCACCAGGCAACGCCGGTCAGCTTCTGTTTGTATGTGAGAAATGGGTTGGAAACTTTCCTCATGTCAGCACGTTGTAGTTGTCACCACCGGCGCCAACCTTGTATCAATCCTCTGAAAAGCTAATCATTTGCATATCGGAGCATCTTCCTGTCGGTTAAATCTCGCGTCTGTAGCACGTCATCTTCGTGGTGTAGCAATTTTAATGGACAGTAGTGTAGTAAAGGAGTTCTGGTTGCGAGAGGACAAGTTACTCTCTCACCTGTTTTTCATAAAGATTTTGTTACAACGTTACGCAACTTGAGCGAGACTTTAGAAAGTTAATAATGGTCTGAGCAGGCATTGATGGAGCCTGGTACGGCACTAAAAGCATGGGGTACGTTTATGGTTCTTAGTTCGTAGACACGGCATGCTGGAAGTAGAAAGCCAGTGACAGCGACCCCATCCCTCAGTAACTCTTGCCACACAGGCACACTGCCGCACAGGGCAAACAGAGCACCCCCTAGTCAAGACCGGTCTCCAGCAGGACAATGCCACTATACCTACATTGGCTCCAGCCGAAGGCTGGGCTGGGGGCGACCAACTGAAAGGACACATCTACACAGTGGAGACGTAAACCAGGCACTGTGAGCAGCACCACGCGTAGTAGAAATTCACAAGTATTAGTATTCACGATACTGCAAATAAGCCTGTGGCCCACTTCCATCGGTGGCCTCAGTCGTATAAGATACTCTGGCGTTTGGGAAACGTTTAGAGATGGAATATTTATGACACCTCTGAGCTAGGACTAACATGCTTCAAGGCGCAGACAATTTAGATAAAATTATATCTGTTCGCTTGTTGCTGTGGGAAGCGACGCGTCTTTGGAGAAAAACATCTTCTCCCACTGCGAAAATTTTAAAAGGCCAACAACTGGCGGTTTCTTTCTTTTTTTCAGAGACGCAGGTTTCTTAAATCTTACGCTGTTTCGACATGAGTTTGTGCTGTCTTGTAAGAGGGGAGATTTGGCGCCTCTAAAGCCCTGTGACTGGCTGAAGACGGACAGAAGGTGGTATCGTTTGTTCACTTTATGGAAAAAAACTGAATTTTTGAATTTTTTTATCCGAGGAGGTGCGAGGCATTCGGGTTCTGGACTTCGGTCTGGAAGCAGGTTCTGGTCGAAACTTTGGCATGTGTAGTTGGTACTTGGAATCGGTCCTAAGTGTCCTAAGAGTGACTCAACTTGCGAGAAGTTGGGGAGCCGGTGGTGAAGTTTTCACTGTGCCGACGGTGTGACTTCAGTCGTCTAGGAGTACTCGTTTTCCGCGGGCACACTTATTCGATCTGGTTCACCAGTCTCGACGTTCGGCATCCTTGGGCGCTCTGCCGTATACGTGAGCCGACTTGGCCCTTAGTACGACCAGCGAACGGGTGTATAACACACTGAAATCTTCCGTGATTTCAGGGCTCTAGTAAGGAGTAAATTTCGGTCCGTCTGCCTGATCGCTAGATCGTGGGATTTTTCATTTCGTGGCGCGATCGACTCATAGGTGCCGCCTTACGACTCGCCACCGCCGCACACGACTCTCCAGATGGGAGCTAAATCGCTGCACTAAGCAAACAGGTAACGTACTGCTGCTCAGGCCTTGTCAGCGTGTACAGATCACAATCGACGGCTGAAAGTCTCTGCCCAGGTAACGGAAGTAACGTAGGGGAGCCCTTATTGAGGAGGATAAAACTGAACTCATCGATAATCTCAAGGATCCCGTCATCAAACCTATCATTATCGGCGCAGCCCCATAGACTGTTGTGGCATTAAAGTCTCCACAAAAAAGGAATGGAGTTCCAACTGCCGAAACAGTGCATATCACTATTCAAGGGTGTAAGACGTCCATGATTAAGGAATTTGTTGCTAGCGCACCCGAGCAGATGTAATTTCGATGGATTGCTCGCGCGCTGCCTGCGATATGCAAGCTGTAAGAGAATCTCAGACCAGAGAGCAGTGTTGTCAGCAGTAGGAACTGTGTAGCAGTGGGAGTAAGTAGTTGCTAGCAGTCTGGTGCATCGTGTTGCCTGGGCCGGTCGTGGTGGAGTGATGGCGGAGTCTGAGCGTTGTAGTATAAGGTAAAAGCAGCCTCGCACATATGTAGTATTGTTATATCAAGTCCCATGTAAATGTTTTGAAAAATCTCTTAATAATAATCTTTCTCATAAAAAGTAACTTTCGACAATAATTCATTTCAATTTAAACAATTTATTAATTTCTCCAATCCTTGGTCATACCGATTATTGCAAAGAAAAATCAGTTGCTGATTTATATATGACAAATCTATCGGCCAGCGTTGCACTCTGCTGTGCCAGAATAATTTCTTATGGGAGGAGATATATATGCGTTATCCAGCGACCCTATTGAGGTAAGAATTTTTAATTTTTTCATAATGATCTTTCAGGGCCTTGATGCAGCACTGCTGACGTCCAAGATTTACCAGTTTAAATTCACAGTCAATTATTTAAAGGTTATTTAAGTGAGTCGCAATTTAATTGAGATGTTAGTCACATTGTATTATTGGTAGGTTACGGAATTGATCTGTTGGGCAATTACACTGAATGAAATAAATAATTATATTGTTTTTACTGTTGGGAGGTTACGGAAACTATTTTGTGGGGAGGTTACACTAAATGTGAATATTATTTATATTGTTTTATTGTGGAGAGGTTACAAGGGGAGTATAAGACCATGGCCGGCTGTAAAGAGCGACGATGGTTAGGCGACTGACGGGAGTAGAGCGCCCGGCTGCTATCGCTTGAAAGCTATCGATAGCAACGTGGGATATCCGTACCAGGGTGTGATACAGTCCATTATTAATGACGACGGCGATACCTCCTCGATTATCTTCTCTGTCTTGGTGATACACCTGGTATCCTCGAAAGCAGACAACAGAACGTGGTTGAAACCACGTCTCTGACATGGCAGCCACTGCTATCTCACAAGTCCCAAGTTCGTATTCAAGGAATCCTTTATTGCCAATCGCAGATAGTGCATTCCACTGGAGAATCGTGAAGTCCGCCACAGCTACTAGGCGTAAACAGTTTCGTTAATAGTTGTCGTTGAGGATTTATCTGTAAATGTGCAAATGGCTGTGTCTTCACGTCTTTCAAGAGGTATATGATAAACAAGATAAGCTTTTCGATGACAAATGCGTTATTATTACAAAGTGACTGCGGTTGTTGACTGTACTGTGGAGGATATGTGTTGGGTGATAGCGAGGATTGGGGGAGATGTCGAGAGACAGAATATTCGGGACGAATGTCTGAGAATCCCGTCGCCAGACTAGAGATGGCACCCGATCTGTCTGCCGACTGGAAGTCATGTTGACGAAGCGAAAACCCTGAGGGAGAGAGCTTAACTGGGGCTACACTGGCGGTGGCGTTAGTAACGCAGAAGAATGTCGTGAAACAATCATCGGTTCCGGAGAATGCCCCTGGAAGTAGAGGCAGGGAATCCAGGGGATTTTGGGGACTAGGAGATTGGTGGAGAGGAGCGGAGAATGAGAGCAGCGGGCTACCAATTAACCTTCCCGAAGAGACGTAGACTTTCACACATTGCAGCTCTTGTTGACGGAAAAGGCTCCGCGTAAATGGTCGGTCACTGGGTGCGCACCAGAACACTTTAAACACGTCGGAAACGGCGCCGTACATGAATCCACTGGGTGAGGACCACCACACTTGCTGCAACGAGTATGACTTCTTATTGGCTTGCCCGTTGATGAAAACGCCAGCAATTTACACATTGGATGACTGCAGCGACGCTCGGTTCCACTGAGCAATTCGTCACCACAGTACACACATGTGAGGGCAGAGGCAAAATAGGGATTACTTACTATCAAAGCGTTGGCAGTCGCAGCAGTTTTCAGTTCTATCCTGACTCTGTTTCTGCCTGACGGTTTAATATCAACAATGTCGCACTTGGGATGAGATTTGTAGGAAAACAAAACCTTCCCTACCGACATAGGGCGGAGTTTACCAACGTTCTTATCTAATTCTCCACAAAGATAATAGAGGGGCCTGCATCTGATCGACTGTACCGATTGTTGACACTTGGCCGTAAGACCGCAGCATTGGTAGTCAAAGGTTGACTCTGGGAGCATTCTGAGTTTGGCTACACTGTACCATTACTGAAAGGGGGATCCCAACCCGGCGAATCACACATAGCACAGTCTCGGACAGGTGAGTCGACACACAGCCGTTTACTAAGGGAACCGTTTTCCCACTGCTGACTTGGAGGTGCATTCGCTTCAAATGTGAAACTCGAAGGGTCGGAGGGATGGATAATTTGCTGACTAACCTGGTGCAGCTGTTGCTGTTGGTGGTGATATTGCTGGAGTTGCTCTTGTAGAAACTCCAACAGCTGGAACTGCTGCTGCTGGGTCATTTGTTGCTACCGAAACTGCATTGGTGATGATGGTAATTTAGAAGCTGCTGTTCTGGTTGATGTTGTAGTTCCTTTTTTTGTTGTTGATGTTGGAGGAGCTGTGTATCCGGGAGTGGTAATTCACCCTGCTGTATGTCATCATGGTTGTCGGGCATTGACAGCAACGAAACGTGTGTCGGTGCGTGCTAATGGCCGATTTCGAGTGCCGACTGTATGACCTGACCCGTATCAGGCGGATCGGCCATTTTACGGTGAACTAAATAGCACTACCACCGCGAACGTGTGACGAAGGAAACGTACAGTCTGTCGCACGCCTCACTATACGCGAACGATTCTCCTCGGAAACCAACGTTATAAGGAGGAGAGCTAAGAGTACGGAGCAACACACTCATGCGCGAAACGTAAACAAAACACAGCAGCGCGGAGCGCAGTAGCAAGAACGTTCGAACGCCGCGAAAGGCGGAAGCGAGCTCCGGAATATGTTACTATTGATCATAATAACGCCTCTGACTCACAGGATATAATTAGTTTCGTAAGATTAACTACTACGAAAGCTAATCCCCGTCACAATCAAATATACTATGAGCAAGAGAATAAGATGGATAGAAATCAACTTGAAGCGACAAACTGAAAACTTCCACTGTATGAACTGACATAACACGGTTCTCTAAGCAACTTAAAAAAGAAAAAGCTCCGCTCGAACAGGTTGTTGTTGTTGTGGTCTTCAGTCCTGAGATTGATTTGATGCAGCTCTCCATGCTACACTATCCTGTGCAAGCTTCTTCATCTCCCAGAACCCGCTGCAACCCACATCCGTCTGAATCTGCTTAGTGTAGTCATCTCTTGGTCTCCCTCTACGATTTTTACCCTCTACGCTGCCCTCCAATACTAAATTGGTGATCCCTTGATGCCTCAGAACATGTCCTACCAACCGATCCCTTCTTCTGGTCAAGTCGTGCCACAAACTTCTCTCCTCCCCAATCCTATTCAATACTTCCTCATTAGTTATGTGATCTACCCATCTAATCTTCAGCATTCTTCTGTAGCACCACGTTTCGAAAGCTTCTTGTCCAAACTATTTATCGCCCATGTTTCACTTCCATACATGGCTCCACCCCATACAAATACTTTCAGAAATGACTTCCTGACACTAAATCTATACTCGATGTTAACAAATTTCTCTTCTTCAGAATTGCTTTCCTTGCGCCATTCTACATTTTATATTCTCTCTACTTCGACCATCATCAGTTATTTTGCTCCCCAAATAGCAAAACTCCTTTACTACTTTAAGTGTCTCATTTCCTAATCTAATTCCCTGAGCATCACCCGACTTAATTCGACTACATTCCATTATTCTCGTTTTGCTTTTGTTGATGTTCATCTTATATCTTCCTTTCAAGACACTATCCATTCCGTTCAACTGCTCCTCCAAGTCCTTTGCTGTCTCTGACAGAATTACGATGTCATCGGCGAAACGCAAAGTTTTTATTTCTTCTCCATGGATTTTAATACCTACTTCGAATTTTTCTTTTGTTTCCTTTACTGCTTGGTCAATATACATATTGAATAACATCGGGGATAGACTACAACCCTGTCTCACTCCCTTCCCAACCACTGCTTCCCTTTCATGTCCCTCGACTCTTATAACTGCCATCTGCTTTCTGTACAAATTGTAAATAGCCTTTCGATCCCTATATTTTACCCCTGCCACCTTCAGAATTTGAAAGAGAGTATTCCAGTCAACATTGTCAAAAGCTTTCTCTAAGTCTACAAATGGTAGAAACGTAGGTTTGCCCTTCCTTAATCTAGCTTCTAAGATAAGTCGTGGGGTCAGTATTGCCTGACATGTTCCAACATTTCTACGGAATCCAAACTGATCTTCCCGGAGGTCGGCTTCTACTAGTTTTTCCATTCGTCTATAAAGAATTCGTGTTAGTATTTTGCGTCTGTGACTTATGAAACTGATAGTTCGGTAGTTTTCACATCTGTCAACACCTGCTTTCTTTGGGATTGGAATTATTATATTCTTCTTGAAGTCTGAGGGTATTTCGCCTGTCTCATACATCTTGCTCACCAGATGGTAGAGTTTTGTCAGGACTGGCTCTCCCAAGGCCGTCAGTAGTTCCAGTGGAATGTTGTCTACTTCCGTGGCCTTGTTTCGACTCAGGTCTTTCAGTGCTCTGTCCAACTCTTCACGTAGTATCGTATCTCCCATTTCGTCTTCATCTACACTCCTGGAAATGGAAAAAAGAACACATTGACACCGGTGTGTCAGACCCACCATACTTGCTCCGGACACTGCGAGAGGGCTGAACAAGCAATAATCACACGCACGGCACAGCGGACACACCAGGAACCGCGGTGTTGGCCGTCGAATGGCGCTAGCTGCGCAGCATTTGTGCACCGCCGCCGTCAGCAGCCTGCATTGCTGCGAAAGATGGATATACACTGTACTAGTGCCGTCATTGTGCATGCTCTGTTGCCTGTGGTTCTGTCAGTGTGATCATGTGATGTATCTGACCCCAGGAATGTGTCAATAAAGTTTCCCCTTCCTGGGACAATGAATTCACGGTGTTCTTATTTCAATTTCCAGGAGTGTACATCCTCTTCCATTTCCATAATATTGTCCTCAAGTACATCGCCCTTGTATAGACGCTCTATATACTCCTTCTACCTTTCTGTTTTCCCTTCTTTGCTTAGAACTGGGTTTCCATCTGAGCTCTTGATGTTCATACAAGTGGTTCTCTTATCTCCAAAGGTCTCTTTAATTTTCCTGTAGGCAGTATCTATCTTACCCGTAGTGAGATAAGCCTCTACATCCTTACATTTGTCCTCTAGCCGTCCCTACTTAGCCATTTTGCACTTCCTGTCGATCTCATTTTTGAGACGTCTGTATTCCTTTTTGCCTGCTTGATTTACTGCGTTTTTATATTTTCTTCTTTCATCAATTAAATTCAATTTTTCTTCAGTTACCCAAGGATTTCTACTAGTCCTCATCTTTTTACCTACTTGATCCTCTGCTGCCTTCGCTAGTTCATCCCTAAAAGCTACCCATTCTTCTTCTACTGTATTTCTTTCCCCCATTCCTGTCAATTGCTCCCTTATGCTCTCCCTGAAACTCTGTACAACGTCTGGTTCTTTTAGTTTATCCATGTCCCATCTCCTTAAATTCCCACCTTTTTGCAGTTTTTTCAGTTTTAATCTACAGGTCATAACCAATAGATTGTGGTCAGAGTCCACATGCCACAAGCTATAAAGGCCCAAAGGTAGTGACCGGCCGCCGTATCATCCTGAGTATCCAAGCGTCACTGGAGTGTCAAGAATATGCTACTAACGTATAAGATTAATAAATACGGGCTGTCTGACGCGCTGATTCCACTTAAATGCTTTTAACCTCAGAGTGTCATGTAAACTCATTCACTTAACGTGGAGTTTAAGCAGTTTTACGTAAGATCAAGTATACGTTGAACTTGCAAAGACTTAATTTAATCTTTACCTATCGGTCGTTGCTAGTCAACGATAACGTCTATACGTGGCGTCTTGCTACAACAAAATCATTGGTCAAATCGAATCACGGGTCGTAACTCTTTCTCAAAAACCTTAACGTACCTGAACTAAATGAAATGTCTTTCTTTTAAAAGTAATTATCTTTCATAAAGCTTAAACTATCTTTCCGTTTCCTTAAATCGTTAATATCTTTTCTCTTGTCGCTGATTTATAAATGGAAATTATTATTTCATTTTCTTTGGGGCTTAAGATTTCTGCTCTTTACTTCGACGCATTGCCAACTTTTTTCTTTACCTTTTTGTGTGTTCTCTTTAATACCATTCTATATAGGTAAATTAATCGTCTGCTTTGGTACTGAACTTTATTTTCAAATGTCTTTCCTGTTATAATTCAGGTATAAATGATTCTCGGGGACTCGTTTTCAAAGATTAAAACACAAAATCTCTGTCTTTATTGCCTGTTATTTCGTGTACAGTTGCAAGTCAGCATATTTTGTTACCAGTGCTGGTTAACTACAGAAAACCCCACTAAGCGAAAACGTAATAATAAGAAACACCGAACAAAAACCTGAATTTTACTACCACTTTTAAAGTATGTGAACTTTCAATGGAACACTTAACCACTTCAGGAATTTATTTTCCGTGATTCCACTGATATTTAAATACTTAATGACACATTATTCGTTACAATTTTTCTTATTTTGTCGTTTAGGGAGCTTGGGGAAAGCAACTAAATCGAAATCGAGTATGCAGATCTCCTACTACTTCCGACTAATTCTCAATATAAAATTGTCAACTTAGACACCCATTCCTCTCGCAACAAAAATCACACTTTTAGCTTACTAAAGAGATTTCCAATTCAAGTCACAAAATATACCCCTAACACAAAGTTGCGAACGCGCTATTTGTAAGTGCTTACTTTGTTTCGAAACCGCAATACATTAACGGAACGCAACTGCTCCCTTAGTGCGTGCTGTAATCGACCTCGGAAAATCAGATAACGACTTCACGTGATAACGTCTCTCCGCTTCCACAAACCAACGGAATATCTCCAACTAAATGAGACACGGTACACCTACCAAGGCTTGAGGTTCAAGAAACCCAACGTTCAGCCACAACGTCAGAACGAAGTTAACAGACAGAAGAACAATCTCAGACTTCAATTAATCGTATCCTCAACTGCTACTACCCTCGAAGTCCTAAGTTTCATCACAGATTTATCTCTCGATTTTCCCTCCACACAGTGAGCTAAAACACCACCCTCTAATGACCCTTCGCTGGCCACTAAAAATTATTTATTCCTGATAAGAGCAAAAATAACAGACAGGCAGCGTCGAAACTTTCGGCTAGAAAATTAATTGTAACTACTGTTACCTACTCTTACCAGGTTCCATTTCCTTTCTAGTATTAAATGATTTAAATAAATCTGTCCTTTGGTGTTACCTTTTGATCTGAAAATTGAATTTCATCTTTTCATCAAAAATAAAATATTTTGTCTTGTGGATCTTAATTACTGTCTTTTTGCTCAAAAAGAGTAAACTATTAATTTTCCAGTAATGCGTGACGTCTACGAAGTGCAATTGGGGGCCCTCAAGGTTTAAGTTGTTCTTAGCAGCCAGAGTAAGAAAGAGCTTTTCAAGATCTGCGTCGTAATGTAGCTCTGAAAAATTCTTGACGTTGATATTGAGGAACAAGTCAAGCGGATACGATTCTGAACAACTACGATAGTCTGTGTCGGTATGGCTGGCTCCACAAATTTTCGATTTTCACAAAAGAGAATCTGTTCATTCCAAAAGACCGTGATATTAAACAGGAATCGCGCAGGACGACCTAGTATTCAAAATCCAAAGTCTTCTACTTACTTGCACTTTGTATCGTGCATAATATTCATTTCAAAAATGGGAAAATTTTAACCTTTTAAGATTACAATTGTTATTTCATAAAAACGTTCTTCTCAGTGCTCAACCATTTGAATAGTATATATTCATCTTCTTACAAGAGCGTATACTGACAAAAATTAATGTTTTATTATACCTCGCAGCAATAGTGGCTGTCGTTTCCATTTTAACAATAGTAGTACCGTTCCTTTGAAAATACGTCCTTCCATAGTCAAGTCTACTATCACGAAAAACATCATTAGTAAAGTCACGGAATACACAAGTATGTTAAAAATCACGGCATGCTAACAACCCAACGATGTAATTTACAATGCTGCGCTCTCGCAGGCGAAAGCGATAATTCAGTTTATTAAGTGATACTAAAACGAAATACACGAGGGATTGTTTTGAAATAAGACAAGAACTTCAGCAAGGAAGTATCTATCTTCTGCACTCTTTAATGTTGTGATGGAGAGAAAGAATAGGAGAGTTAAAGACATAGTAAAAGGAAAAGACAAAAAGATGATTTTTGCAAATGATATGGTGATAAAACTTAAATGCACAGTTACAGCTTGATGCGTGGAAGGAAATAAAGAAAAGGCATTGATTAAAAATAAATAAAGATAAGAGTGAAGTAATGGTATTTGGAAGAGAGAAAGGGATCAACGGAAATATTACCTTAAATGGAGAACCCCTCAAAGTGGTAGAAAGTTTCACGTATTTAGGGAGTGAAATATCTAAGGATGGAAGAATAACTAACGAAATTAATAGGAGGTTACAGAAGGGATGCAATTTCTACCAAACAATAAAACACCTGATTTGGATTAATGAAGTTTCAGAAAGAGCAAAAATCTTTATGTATAAGAATTATTACATCCCTATTGTCACCTATGGTGAAGAAACATGGACAATGACAGAAAGGGACTGGAGCAGACTGCAAGCAGGGGAAATGAAATTTCTCAGAGCGGTTAAGGGAAAAACAAGAATGGACAGAGTAAGGAATGTAGATATTAGGAAGGTCCTTAAACAAGAAAGTATGAGAGAAGAAATTGAAAGAAATAGATTAAGATGGTATGGGCATTTAAGAGGATGCATGGGCAGAGACTCACCAAAGACTAAAGATGGATGGGAAAAGACCTAGAGGGCGCCCAAAGAACACGGTGGAAAATGGGAGTTAGAATATCTGTAGAAAGGACAGGTGTGACATGGCAGCAAGTGGAGGAAGAAAAGTGGTGGGAGTACCGAGCCAGATAGAGAGGACTCGTCAGCTCCCAAACCCGGCAGTAGCCGGAGCTGGATTCGGAAATAGATAGATAAGTTGTTAACCACTGGTGTTATGCTGTAGAGGCGAATCCATTACTAGCTGACTTGATTTTACGTTGCTATTTACGTACATCGGGTGACAAATATCTGCGACATTTTAAACACACATGAGTGGCTTCAGCTGCCAGAGACTGCAACCATCTGAGTGTAAGTTGCGTTTGCATAAGAATGTGTGGGTGTCGTCTATTTTGAACGAAGGCCTTGGCCGAAAGCTTATTTGTGACAGTCTTTTTCTTGTTCCTATCTGCGACTCAGTATCTCCGCTATATGGTGAGTGGCAAACTTTTCTTTTTCATAATTTTGTTACACATATAAGAAAGCTTCACAAAACTATAAACAAACTCTCGATTCTTCCAAAAAATAGTCAACTTCGATAATGAGATGAGGTGATAACACCCGGTAATGCGCTTTAAATTTGGCGCATTACACCATCTTCTATTTCTGCGGGTGATTCGATAAGCTGTGACTAATGCTGTTAAGTCCTCGTCGTCGATTTCCTAAAAATGTGATACTTAATCTTATCTTTGTAAAAATATTTTTAAATCTAAAAACGCTTATATAAAATTAGTGCGGGTCTGTAACGTATATAGGGTATTTGGGTGGGTTGTGTTAAGATTTTGGTGGCACTGCTCGACTTGATCTTTAATAGCACTGTAGAGAAGTATGAAGTCGTCAACGTAACGTTTGTAGCAAACAATATTCTGAAGTGTATGGGAAAAAGATCGGAAGAACTGTTATTCAATGTGGCTGACTTGTTTCACCTGAAGATGAGCTTATAAATTCCCGATAACGGTCATGATCGAACAAACAAATCTTTTACAGATGAAATGGTTTATCGTCAACTTCCGCGATGCTCAGTTGCGGATGTCCTGTTAATCAAATTTTATGTAATACTTAAAGCTGGCGAAAATCCTACGTTACCAGAAATTTTGTAGTCTCCTTAGCTTTCGTTAGCATGTTTATGGGGCGTGGAAGTTCTCGTAAAAGGCAGTCTCCGTGTCCATATCGAACTTCCCGATTGCCTAACAACCGCGGTCACTGTGCTAGACGAATGTCTGAGATGAAGACATCGCTTTATGTTTTTTATTTATTTTTTTTTTTCTCAGATTTTCCGCAGAGCCCTCTCCAAGATCTTCGTGTCATAGCTGTCTGCGACGAGGACGCTGACCCTACAATATTGGACCCACAGGTGACCAACGCAGAGGAGTATGAAGAGCGTGACATTCAGGCTTAGAGGCATCAGATCCTACAGGTGTCAAAACCCAGGTCACTTCGAGAACTTTCGCCTTTTCAAATGTTGTCGCAGGTACACTTTTTCCCTTTCAAACAGTCATTTCCCACCTTTGGCAATCAAAATTACTGTGCTAGCGGCGATTTTACCGTTTATAAGTTCTATCACACTTTATTTTCATTTGTCTTATGGGATTAGCTCCAGATATGGTCTGCCATGAACAATGGAATGGCGACATTGCTACTTAAGCCCATAATGGCCAACTAACCAACCATCGTTTACTTCAAGCCCACTGTTCATTGTCAGCGATAGTTCCTTCTCATTTCCGATGGTACTGAGGTAGTAATTGTATCCTTAGTTGCTGAAACACGGTCAGAATGTGTTGCCGGATATATGGGAAAACCGTCCAGGCACGCAACTGACGACCTTAATCGTACCATCAATGTCGTGCTGGAGTGGGGGCTTTGAACGCGATAGACTAGCTACCGCAGATTACAAATCTTTTGATCATTTCGCTTTTTGGATACGATACATATCAATCGTGAGATGGTAAAGACAACAGCGGTTTTGGTTGGTTCATGGAAAAATCAGTGCGTCGGCCTTTGCGTGTTTAGTGGCTTCTACGCAGCAGCACATCCTGTCGCGTGACATCCCACGTCGTCGTACCGTTGATCTCCGTGTCTGACCCACATGAGAACCGTCGAATAGATAATTCGTGTTTCTGTTTCCCCGCTTAGTAACGACATACAAATGCAGATAATTGAATCCAATAGGAGGATGGCGTCGATGTTGAGTCCTCATTTAGTACTAGCCGACCAACGCAGCCAGCATTTTCAATCTAAAGCTGTCTCCTCGGCGTATTAACCTGATGTATAACTCACGCAGGAGGTCGCCTGAAACACTTCGTCATTTAAACAATTTTAAGTGTAACTTAATTCTAGGCACAATTTAAAATACTGCCTGTACTACACTTCTCCATAGTCATGAAAATCTTCCGACATAGCTCAAGTAAATAGTAGGACGTTTATGGGAGTGACTGTGATAGCTGTAGGGCTCTAGTTAGTTAGTTAGTTAGTAGTTAGATAATGATAAACTCAAGAGTACCTTTTATAGCAGAAGTTGAATATCTTACATTATGGGTAAATGTAGAGAAATAGATAAATATAAGAAACGAAAACATGACAATGAAACGAAACAGGATTACAGCTTGGTGCGACTGAATTTCCGTTTGGGCCCAAGCCGAAAGGGAGGAGTTCCTCCGAGGACACACTATCCGCAGAAGACGCTGACGTCAACTGATGCTGTTGGAGCCAGCCTTGAAGAGCGTCCTGGGCTACAGGACTCGCAGCAGGGGGAGCGCACCACTGGAAAGGTAAGACAGCGCTGTGATTACCAGAGACGATAAGGAAGGATGAAACTGCGCGAACAGTTAGGACAGCTAAATTCCAGAACTAAGATTGTGCACATTGAAAGGCCAGCCGTTCTTCTGAATCATAGTTACTGGGAGTGCCTCTCGCTTGGAACACGACCACGTTATTCTAGAAGAGCGTTGTTAGCTGCCATTAACATAAAAGGTTTAAAATGGGATTCACGGAATAATAATTTTATGTCACTGCCACAACAATCTTCTTGTCGCAACATTTTAGTGTAACAAAGCGATCAGACGGTTAGGAAACTTGGATTTTTCTTAGGATTCAATACAATTATAAAAAAAAGTAGTTTTACACCAGTTCTTTATTTGTGAATGTGCGTAATGTTGTACTGAGTATAACATCCACGATATATATATTTTTTTATTACGAGTGGAATATGAACGTATGGAAAATCACGTAACTCAATAATATTCATTTAATTATGTAATTATTTCTTAAAAATATGATAATTATGCAAAACGGAGACAATATTTGTCTCACATTCTTTGTTAAACTAAGTCATTCCTTTCTTTTATTTTGTATCCTTTTGTCGTCTTCTTCTGATGTACGTCGCTGACGCAAGACGCAAATCGATTTGAGGTCTGTTGAATGAAAAACATTTAATGTAAAATTATTGTACTTTTATGTTCATTTGCTGGTAAAAAACAAATTGAGCCAAATGCCTAAAAACTATTTATAATTAATTATTGGAAAATCACCTCCTCTTTTAATTATAATTTTGTATTAATTGTTTTATCATAGCTGCAAGAAACGCAGCCATTGTTAATTGCGATTATATAGCAACTTCGTCTGCACTGCTAGTTGAAAATAGCATGGGTTTGTGTTAAACTAATTTGCAAAACAATTTAATAATTTGTTTTATTGGTGGCATCAATTTAAATGATTAGTTATTTTTTGAGCATAGGAAAATCTTCATTAAAAAAGAAATCCTCTATTTTTTGTTGGCCGCCATCTTAACTTTTATCACAGCTGCAAATTTAAATTACTTGAAACTGCAAACAATAATCCGATGTGTAATACATAAATGTGCACCTGTGGTACTGAACTCTATTTACAAAAGAAAAAAATTAATCGAATCAGACTGCATTTTCTAAGAACAGTGCTGATGGTATTTATTGCTGAACAAGATTTTATTGCAGATGTATGAGGCCAAAATTAAACTACGCACTGTAACGTACCCTCTCTGTTATTGTTTTTGTTTTTTGTTATTGTTGAGATATGAAATTATTGTAGCGGTTTGCTTAGTCAGCCGTACTTCGTAATTTTTCGACATTAAATGGAGCCTGAAACTTGCGTATTAAGTACTTCGCGTGAAGTACGATTTGCGTAATAAACAAAAATTAATTGCGGAGATGCAATCCACAGAATATTAACAGAAAAGCTTTAGAGCAATGCGCACGACTGACTAGACACATTCAGAGGGTCCGTACATTTGCGTACGAGTGGTTACGATCTGATGAGAAACATCTTTCTTAATTTTTTTTGTGTAAAATAATTACGTCGTAACACACTCGGAGACTGCGAACGTACAATCAGGGTAGAGGCACTTACTTTCTATCATTCCCCGTGGCCTGGTAAAAGAATTGCAAATATTTAAATTTAGGAATATTTCTTTTTCAATCTAACTCCTATTTTTACACGAAAAGGAAGATTGCAGGTTCTGAATGTCTCGGCAAAAACACATCGAAATTAATCTTAGCGGCCACCAAATGAAAGTAGTGAGCACAATCACGTACCTCTATTGTTGAGCAGCGCCGTCGTAAAGATCGTCGCCTCCATCTAAAATTCGCCTTCTCGAATTAACAGAATAATTTGTACTCCATTGGTATGGGATTTAGACTTGATCTTGACAGAAATTATGAAATACATGTTTCATCATTTAACATCTTGATTTAACACACACATATACATGAAACTATACTGTACGTCTTTTCGCCAGCACATCACAATAAAAAAGGTAGTTAATACTAGAAGTAATAAAAGAATCTCGAAATTATTCCTTTGTCTCTCAATGATAAAAAAGTTTTAGCGTATTTCTCGGGTATGACAGTCGAACAAATTTTCTTCTTGTATCTTTGAGATTAAATTACAACATTTTTTTTAGTTCCTTTTCATCGCCCCCTTGGGTGAATTGTCCGAAGAAATGTCAATTTTCCGGACAATGAGCCCAAACACTTAACACTTGACTGTTATATACACGTAATGGGACTGCACTGTCAGTGTCTTTCTTCCCATATCTTCATTCTACAAACATGGTTTTGATGCCAGTTCTGACACAAGGCAATGAGGACAAAAACATATACCTTAGGATATACAGAACACACGTAAAACACACAAACGTACATACTATACACACAAAACATTTTACATTGTCTTTACATCGTATTTCACATAAAATCATCACATCTGGACAATTATACACAGAATTGTTACATACTACTTTTTACCTCCTTTCTCTTCTTTCCTTTCTTTTGCATGTCGTACAGTATAAACAAAATTATTTTATTATCTCTTTGTACATTGTATTATACATTTAAAGGTAACGTGGGACGTGAATCATGAGCTGTGGTAGTCAGACTTTATTTAGTGTGTCAGGGAACTGTTTTTCTACATGTCTTGGTACTTTGTTGGGTGTCCATTTAAACGTAGATTTTGCTTTGCATTTAAATTGTCCTCCTATGTTACGCCGTTAGCCAATAATGCGTCAGATGCGCATAACTTCAGACGCAACAATCTGTTTGATAGCGGGCGCTGCGCACCGTTTGGAGCTCAGCAGTTGCGTGGGCCCACCACCGTAAAGCGATGCCGCGCGTCTCGGTCCGTACTTTTCAGTGTCTCGTGCAGTGTTTGCGAAAAACCAACCGCACTTGTTTCAACTTGCCGTACACCTTGGCTGTGGGAAGGGACCACTGGGTGCCTTCTAAGTTTACTGCACAAAAGGTAAGCACTGCACTTCACTATTTGGCTTGCAAGGGCACACTGGCCTATATAGTGCCACTCGTACCGTAGCAGGCTTCCTCGATTCACTATATCTCTTTTACCTCGAAGAAAAGGGATTGTGATATGAAACGTATTTTCACTTGTCTATTTGCGTATAGCTCACAAGCCACTGACACTGAGTAACTCATTGTCACTGGGTAAATATACACTGTCCTGTTCATTATCCAGTTCGTTCAGAAACAAAACTGTAGCTCATGATACCACTAGCTCGTCTCTTATGATTAATGCCCACGTTCGTTATTTTTTCCTGAGTTTCTATACGGAACTATGTCGGCGTACTTTTTGCTCACAACATTTTATTACATAAATTGGTAGGTGATTGTGTTCTCAGAGAGTACGTGCCTCTAATACTACATTTCGCGGTCGCGACAATGCCTGACATCTCATAGAGCATAGGAGAACATGCTTGAGAACAACAGCACTTTCTAAGTTTGTGTCGTACTACTGATGCACTTATGTATTGAAGTGACAACACTAGGACATGAACGCACTATAAGTGATTTTTTAGAAGTTGCCTTCAAATGAGGCAAAATCTGTTCATTTTCTACCCGCGAGGTACTATGTTTGGGGGGGGGGGGGGGTTCCATTTTTTCGTCACCCAAGTTTGTAACAACACATGGTACACACATCATAAACAAACAAATAATAAAAAATAAGAAAATACATACATACATAAATAAATCACTATACTTAAATTGCTAGGTAGTACAAACAACAGATTAATAATGAAGATTGGCTGCTGAGCGCTACTGCCTCTAAAGTCTATGCTTGCGTATATGGTGTTTCTTTGTGTTCTTGTTTGTGTTACGTTTTCCTTCCATCAAATATCTTCTGCACAGATTGGACAAAATGTTATAAACATAGCAAAAAAATAACTGTACTGCATCCCTCTAAAGTCAGCATACATTTTTAATGTTTTCATACTGAAAAAATAGGTTACTAAAATCCTCTGGCGTTACTTAGTGTCACGTAGTGATCAAGGTAATGTTTTATTACGTCATTCGTCAGTCATAGTGACATTAATGGAACTTAGTGACTTTTTTCCGCCGATTGAAGTCTCGCAGTATCTCGCCGAGCGCCACAGGTAAATAATTGTTTGTTTCAACGTTACCTCATCTTTTTTTCGGCTAGTTGGTTTACTGTAACTTACCTTGTACATACTCCTTTATTTTGTTATAAGAGAGGATGTTATGTTTGCCTCACTTAACGTTCACTAATCGTATCTCAACATCGTACTTGCATTCAAACATGTATATAAAGTTGAAAAAAAATTTTCAGTATGACAGTAAGATCACACTAGTTGTTATTCATGAATCCTATCTTTAGGTGCACTTTCCTTAGATTAGGTTACTGTGCGTATGATATATAGTACGCTAAACTTTCATTAACAGCTAGAAACCATTTTTATAATTGCAGCATTAAAAAAAAATAACATCATTTTCCATGCTATACATTTATAGATAAAACCTCGTGATGTGGATACGTCAAAAACACACAATACTTTCTCAGTAACCTTTAGTGTACTTGGGTTACACATTTATCATTTGTACCTTAGGGAGTCCAATATTTTTCTGTAACTTACCCTGTACCTTACTGCTTTGATACACAAATGGCATTTAATAAAAACTTACTTCTATACTGTTCCGAGGTCTGTGCTAATTGTTCGCTCCAGATACCTCCGTATATAAACTTAAATCTAAAATACCATTGTGACCAAACAAAAACATTCCGTCAAAACTTCCAAATACACTTCGTGTTAAACATCGCTAGTCACCAACTGACGCATTTGTCCTAGCTTACCTGTGTCTTGCGTCCACGTTCACTGACAAATGTAAATAATAAAAGTGAAAAGTTCTTATTCACTTAGCTCCATAAGATGTACTTTCTTTATCCTAATCGTGTTCGTTCTCGTTTTTACAGTAACTTATTTTATACGTGTGCATTAATAGGTGTGGCGTGTGATACTTAATTATAGTAGAATTTTCTTAAGTCTCTATGTGCATACACTCCTTTGATCTTGCGATTCTGAGGTTATGCAAGTAAATAACATCCGTCTTGCGGAATATGTACAATTACGTACGGTCCACTATATTTTATTTGCCACTTAGCGTTTTCTTAGCTAACAAGGAAGATTTCACATGAGTTTTGAGTAACACCTTTTCTCTGATTGTAAATCTGGTAACACCATGTAGCTGTTTGTCATAATGCTTGTTTCGGCGTTGGGCGTGTTGTGTGATAGAGATTAATACTTGCCTTATTTTTTCATTAGCTCTACAATCTGTCTAGGAACAGACGGGATAGGATTTTCCCATTCGTTATTCTCTTTCTTATTGCATATCACATCAGACGGTGTAACTGCAGTATCGTATATTGGGAGATTGTTTACCACCTGTTCAATAACGTATAAATATTCAATCCACTTAGATCGCTTGTTGGCTACATACGTCTTCATAAACCTAATCAATTCACGGAATATTCTTTCAATTGTTCATCTTGGTACCTGAGCAATTTACTATCATGACAGTATGGATCGCCCCCACGACTATCTATGGCCAACATTGGGGAGCTTAATGAAGCCATGCTTAGTTTAACGCTTCGCGGTTGACATCTGTTTGTGTTTCGTTTGCGACTTCAATTATATTTACCCCTGACGTGTTGTTCCTTAGCTGAGTATTCCCGTCGTGGTTTTGCGCTGTGTTTAGCGGCATATTGCCACCTAGTGTTTGAGACTGATAGGCTTGCCTGTTAACTGGATATCGCCACTTCCTACTTTGATGATCCCCCGTGTGGTTGCGGCTAAATTCAGGTTGGAAATTATTGTAACTGTTTCCCCACTGGTTCCTATTGCCATTTCTGTTCCAGTTACGTTCTCGGTCATCGGAATAACCAGAAAAATTCCTATCACCGTTTTTTCTTTTTCTATTGTACTGTGGATGGTAGGTCTGGTTGTAGCTGTTGCCGTAATTTCGTCCCTAACTCGGGCCTGGCGTCTGTGCTGTCGGGGCGCGATCGACAAAAGCCGGTCGCGACTCAGCCGCGCACGCTACATTGTTGACGCCGAAATGCGGCTACCGCTGCCACTAGAATTGTTTTGGTGGGCTTCATTTTGCCTGGCATCCTCATTAATTAAATCGATAGAATCAAATACAGATAGGAAGTATTCGAGACTGCTCTCTGGCACTTGTACTAATTTTTCTCGGATACTTAACGGTAATTTTGCCTTCAGGATGCGCAGTACGTCTGTGTGTGTGTGACGGGCTCTTCCCAGAACCGGGTTTTATTTAAGTACTTTTCAAAATACTTCCGGAGTGATCCAAATTTTGGATTTTATTGCTCCGGGTTGAACAAAGCTTTTCTTAATCTCTGTTGTACACCTTGTGACCGATACATAGATAAAAATGCACCTTCAAATTGTTCTAAAGTCTACAAGTTTTCCGACATTTCCATTGCCCATAGGGCACCATCGCCTTGTATATATCAAGTTACATACTGTATTTTTTGCTTTTCAGACCAGGTCTTAGGCAACACATTCTTAAATGATTTTATAAAAATTACCGGGTGGACGGATTTTTTTTTTCTGGGATAAACACTTGGAACTGCCTGTGTCCTATAAGGCTTTCCTCTAACAGAACAGACGACAAAGTTGGTTCGGTTGTCTGGTGTCTCTCTCGTTCGTCGCGGTAATGTCGGTTACCGTTACGACCTTGATTAGGTGAAAACAGGGGTACATCGAGATAAAGATAATTGTTTGCCGCATCGTCACTCTTACCTGTGCGTCTGCCATCAAATTCCTCTTCTGGCTGTTGGTCTTTCTAGTTCTGTGAAGGGTGTTTACTCGTTAGCTGCTCGTGTTTTTTTTCCAGTCAGGTAAGTCCTGTGTCAGAGTCTTTTGTAACTGAGCTACGTCAGTTTGTAGTTTAGTTGCGGACGTGTTCTGGCTGGTGTACACCTGTTCTACAGAATGAGTTATTGCTTTTTTAGTTCTATCTCTATAAAGTATGGTTGATATGTTTGTCTTTTTCCTCTAAAAATTAGTCAAACTGCTATTTTTGTTGTTTAGTCATGTCATCAACTTCGTCTACAGCATCCTGCATTTTGACACTAAGCTCGGTCTGCTGTAAACTCATAGCTTCAAAATATTCGATTAAGGTACGGATCTGTTCTGGCATATCCTTGACTGTGGACTTGTCAATGTCTTGGCTCATGTAATTTAAATCTTCGCGTACTACCTCTATGACTCCATCCGCTACCTCTCTCCTTAACTGGGTCAGTGGAGTCGTCAGGTTGCTTTGCATGTCGGTCAGGTTCTTCACGTCATTTTCTATTTTTTTTCCATTTGTCTCGTAATATTTTCTACACGCGTATTTACAGTACCTATTTGTGCTGCAACATTATCTATCTGTTTGGTAACATTTTCTGTGTGAGCGTGCATTTGTGCTGTAGCATTTGTGTTAACAGTGCCTATCTCAGCTGTGACCTGAGCTGCAAACTGTGACATTAAATTCGTCTGCATCTCTCTAAACATGCGCATGAGGTCTGGTTCTACTGGGTCTTGTTTATTGTCAGTATTCGTGTCTGTGTCTGTAGTCGACATGTTGTTGCCCGTCGCTTGCGACTGTGCAGTGCCGGTCGCTGCGACTGTGTTTTCAGTATTCACAGTACTTTCTGCCTCAAGGTTAGGTACAGGTTGGACTATGGTTTCCTCATCTGACGAACTATCCTTCGTTTTGGTTTGAGATCTGAGTTTCACCATGCCGATTCAACTCAGAACAGCGTGCAGCCGAACTTCACTATCACTGCAGCTCGTATTACACGTAAATAAATCACAGATGGTTTAGCGATCGTCCGTGGAAATTCACGTAGTAAAATATGTCTGGCAAAACAGAAGACTGATAAATAACTCTTTTCTTTTTCGCGCGCAAGTAATAAATTTTTTCCGCCATCTTGTGATGCATTTACATATAATAGCAAATGAACTATTGCAATTTTTACGTACAAAAATGGACAAGAATTTGGAAAAAAGGAACTGATGCGTTCTACGCAGTGGGTGTCGAAAAAATGAAAAAAAAATCCCATATTTACTTTTAACTAAAGCGTAGTAGTGCTGATGCTCTTACCTTACGTGTTCTTTTCGGAGGGTTGTGTGGTCAGAAGAATTAACATTAAATGGTCCAACACTTTTCTCTCAAAAATTGGTAATTTCTATGGGTTTTTTCGCTTTTTTGGTACGCAGCTCGCATAACATGCAACAGAAACAATGAGTTGTAATAGCAATTATGCATGGCAAAAATGGCTTAAATATTTCAACTAAAATTTCTACTGATTTTTACCGAAATAATCGCCATGGCACTCGGTCGCCACTGTAACGTACCCTCTCTCTGTTATTGTTTTGGTTTTTTTGTTATTGTTGCGATATGAAATTATTGTAGCGGTTTTCTTAGTTAGCCGTACTTTGGAATTTTTTGAGATTAAATGGAGCATGAAACTTGCGTAATAAATACTGCGCGTGAAGTACGATTTGCGGCATAAACAAAAATTAATTGCGGACATGCAATCCACAGAATATTAACAGAAAAGCTTTAGAACAATGCGCAAGACTGACTAAACATATTCAGAGGGTACGTACCGTCATGCTAAAAAGTATCCGAACGACCTGAATTCCATTTCGCCTGATTCGCATTCAACCCACATAACGCAGCTGTCTAGCAAGTCCTCTATCCGCTCCTTGGTACAGTCGTTTGACTATATAAAATGGTTCCAACAAGTTACCACTAGAAAACACTACTCTGTATCGCAGTAACTCAAGATGTAAAGTAATACTACGGTATTACAAATATCAGGGAACACCTTATCACAGGTAAGACTGTCCTTAAGGCTTGTAAGCTCACATTTATTACAATAAATGACATACCTGAAATGTTACCACTCTCATTATTACGTCAGATAGGTAATGCACGTAGTTAAGTTCGTCGTATTCATGATTTCGTCTTCAAATTAAAATACAGTACTTATGACATAACACAAAATAACATTAAAAATTTTTATTATTCGCGAGCAGCTAGTTGAGAATATGTATGAACTTCAAATGACACGACGAACCGTCTCGCTCTGCATATGGATTCAAACCCAGGTCATGCAGACTAAGCAAATGTTTCGTGAGTGACGGAAACTAACAGTCATTCCCGATTTGACATACACACAGTGATATACCTCGATTTTAGACAGTATCAGTTAGCAAATATCAACTTTAAATTACATAACGGAAACATATTTAACGGACGCGAATTCCTCCCCAGCACCTATTGTCCCTGTCAACGAACTACGAGAGATGTTAAATATTGCTTCTTAAGTAGTAACTTATTTGAAATTCCGTGAGGTAAGGCTTTGTGTTGGACAGCGATTCGAACCCAGAACCTAATCGGATTGTTATCGAAGGACAATCAACTGTGATATATCGCATTTTCTCGGCAGTAGCTAGACGTTTTAACTGAAATGACGAGACGAAACATTAATTTTTTCCTTCCCAGGACTCCAATCCAGCGCCTATCGCTGTTTTACTCTAGAGAAAACGAACGTTAAATATGGGTTTGTGGCACCAGCAGCGACATGTGGGCATGTTTGAACTTTAAACAATATGACGAAGAGTTCAGTTCTGACTGGGAATAGAGCCCCACACATATCGTTGATGACTAAACACAAAGAGACGTCAGCTACGGAATATTACTCCACCAGCAGCTCGGAATAACATCTTGAACTCACAGTGGTCTCGCAAATAGTTCTGTGTCTCGTTGGGAGTAAAAAACGTCAAATATCGTTAGTGTTGAAAACGAATGAACATACATTAAAAATTAAAAATTATTAGCCACCAGCAAATAGGTGTTCTGATGGGTGAGCTTGATAATACATAATGAAATCCTTAGTGCCGGGCCAGGGTTCGAACCCGTTCACGCGCAATATGTGGAGATGTTGAGGAATCTGCATTTTTAACAAACAACAAATTGTAGCTGAGCTGTATTGTCATGAGGGAAACAAATTCCGCGTTAAGGGCGGTCTGAGTTGCATTCCCAGTTCAGAACCAGTTTTATCGACATACAGAAGCTCAGATAAAAGATGGAATAAGTGTCCTGTGAGCCTACATAGCGTTTTTTTTTTCTGCCATTATATCTTCTTCACTTGGTGTAGCCAGAAGAGAATGGAGTCTGTCTCTCCCTATCTAAAATCACCGACAGAAGTTGTAACCGAACCCATACCATAGATATATGAACCTATCATCAGCCCAACAGACCACCAAATCCTCTCCTGAGTGACTAATTTTTCTGTCATAACGCCGTTGTGCCACATTGGCTGAGAATTCTGACACACAGGCTCGTCTCGAGTTCGAGTACATTCACTGCTATGTTCCTTTAAACCCAATTGTGCTGGCTGCTTAAGTTATCAACCTAATGGAACTTGTAACATAATTCCCTTCACTTCTCAACCCAAAATAGTCGTATGTGGAAAAAGGGCTAACTTCTGCGACATTTTGTTCATTTCAAGTTTAACAGACAGCCAGACAGTAGATGCATTTCGAAACCATTGTATTATGTATGAGGAGAGCGCATCGTGCCAAAATACGTCGGAAAAGTATTTTATACATTAGCTGTCGTCTGGTAGTGGCATTTCATACTTCTTCAAACCTTTTTTGACAGCTTTAACTCAGAACAAGTTTTCTACATGCATGTAATCAATAAACCACATGCGCATTTTCAGATTGTTACAGATAACATCAGAGAATTCGCATATATCGTTGATAATTAATTTCTCTCTCATGTTTACTATTGTTTTAACAACATTAAAGGAAACCTTACAAAAATTGTGAACTGTATTATAAAAAATGAAATAAAACTACCTACGACAACCTTTCGACGAAAGTCTGTTTTAATAAAACTGAGTATCTGTACACAAGCGTGCCTCTATCGTCACGAATTGGTAAAATACTACTTACTTAGATTTTGATTGGGTCTGTGTTTAATTGACTCGTTAAATGCACTTGATATTTCCTATCCATTTGAATGACTCGTGCTATATAATCTTCATGTAAACTAAGACACTGAGACAGATAATTCAATTTTTTGTCTAAAGAAATGCTATTCTTCACATAAGTGACAACTTTTATTCTCTTTCACGACGTTATGAGGCTGAGCGACAAATACCACGATGGGAGTGGCGGACAGGCAGCAGTGCGTCCGTAGCCCCGTGGTACCGCCCGTGTCTCGGGTCAGAACAGCTCAATCAGTCGTCCTTTCTAACCATGGTAGTGGCCGGCGTATGCGTATGCGAGCTTTTTTTCTCATATACACTCCTGGAAATAGAAAAAAGAACACATTGACACCGGTGTGTCAGACCCAACATACTTGCTCCGGACACTGTGAGAGGGATGTACAAGCAATGATCACACGCACGGTACAGCGGACACACCAGGAACCGCGGTGTTGGCCGTCGAATGGCGCTAGCTGCGCAGCATTTGTGCACCGCCGCCGTCAGTGTCAGCCAGTTTGCCGTGGCATACGGAGCTCCATCGCAGTCTTTAACACTGGTAGCATGCCGCGACAGCGTGGGCGTGAACCTTATGTGCAGTTGACGGACTTTGAGCGAGGGCGTATAGTGGGCATGCGGGAGGCCGGGTGGACGTACCGCCGAATTGCTCAACACGTGGCGCGTGAGGTCTCCACAGTACATCGATGTTGTCGCCAATGGTCGGCGGAAGGTGCATGTGCCCGTCGACCTGGGACCGAACCGCAGCGACGCACGGATGCACGCCAAGACCGTAGGATCCTACGCAGTGCCGTAGGGGACCGCACCGCCACTTCCCACCAAATTAGGGACACTGTTGCTCCTGGGGTATCGGCGAGGACCATTCGCAACCGTCTCCAAGAAGCTGGGCTACGGTCCCGCACACCGTTAGGCCGTCTTCCGCTCACGCCCCAACATCGTGCAGCCCGCCTCCAGTGGTGTCGCGACAGGCGTGAATGGAGGGACGAATGGAGACTTGTCGTCTTCAGCGATGAGAGTCGCTTCTGCCTTGGTGCCAATGATGGTCGTATGCATGTTTGGCGCCGTGCAGGTGAGCGCCACAATCAGGACTGCATACTACCGAGGCACACAGGGCCAACACCCGGCATCATGGTGTGGGGAGCAATCTCCTACACTGGCCGTACACCTCTGGTGATCGTCGAGGGAACACTGAATAGTGCACGGTACATCCAAACCGTCATCGAACCCATCGTTCTAACATTCCTAGACCGGCAAGGGAACATGCTGTTCCAACAGGACAATGCATGTCCGCATGTATCCTGTGCCAACCAACGTGCTCTAGAAGGTGTAAGTCAACTACCCTGGCCAGCAAGATCTCCGGATCTGTCCCCCATTGAGCATGTTTGGAACTGGATGAAGCGTCGTCTCACGCGGTCTGCACGTCCAGCACGAACGCTGGTCCAACTGAGGCGCCAGGTGGAAATGGCATGGCAAGCCGTTCCACAGGACTACATCCAGCATCTCTACGATCGTCCCCATGGGAGAATAGCAGCCTGCATTGCTGCGAAAGGTGGATATACACTGTACTAGTGCCGACATTGTGCATGCTCTGTTGCCTGTGTCTATGTGCCTGTGGTTCTGTCAGTGTGATCATGTGATGTATCTGACCCCAGGAATGTGTCAATAAAGTTTCCCCTTCCTGGGGCAATGAATTCGCGGTGTTCTTATTTCAATTTCCAGGAGTGTATTTTATGGAACTGCGAATTTCCAGAAAAAATTCTGTATCGAAATCGCAAGAAAACCTTTTCACATCAGATCCTCTTGGTAGCTCGACTCAGTAAGTTGTGTTTATGGTCAAAGATCTTGGCTTTCTGACTGCCAAGCTGCTTCGCAATACCAGCGCCTCTGAAGAAATTCGAATCGATCATCAGCATGATGGCATTTACTCTCTGTGCCTTGAATAACACATACGAAACCATGACAATAATAAATTATTTGACGAACCTCGCGTGAAATGAAAAAGAACAGAATGTGACGCTTTGATTGTAGTGCACTGAATCAGAAACAAGGAAATTAATTCTGTGCCACATTGATGTATTGCATTCTAGTGCAATAAAATAATCATCAAATAAAAACGGTTTTGTGCCTCCTTTGCTATCAAAAGTGAAACACAAATCGTAGACAGATTTTTTGGGTCACCACTCAACAACATTACAGCATTTTACATGGTCGAGAGTGCGGAGTGGAGAAGACGTAGTCGGCAGAAGGTGAGACAATGCAGTCCCTCAGTCCCCGCCAATAGGCAGCAAATAGATCCCAGAGAACTCAGACGCATGCGGTGTTCAGAGGCAGATGGTCGGCAAAGAAATCCTTCGCTAAAACATTGTTGGACCAAACTGTTATTACCAGTGTGACAGAAAGCGAAATCTGTTGTAGATTAGCTTGAATTACACTTATAGCTTCAACGCCGAGAGGAAAGGGGCCATAAAAACATTGTCGACGTGTGATTTTAGTTACTAGATGTCGTATTAGCTAGTCTCGCGTTTTACCTCAAGACTACAGTCATAGTCGAGAATAAAGTACTAAGACTGAAGTCAAGACTTCCTCTGGGAAGTGCCACAGTCTACAATTTTGCCAGATCGAGCATATTGCCGGACATAGGATTCTGAGAGGAGCACGACTATATTTCCCACTTTATGTGAACGACTCGGCGGTCAATTTTTTGCTCTAAGACGGTATCTACAACACATTTTGCACGCTGAATACCCAGAAGAATTAAAAAACAAATGTAGGTTATGAGAGCAACGTTAACTATAGAGTTCGAAGTATTCATAGTATTGTATACGTGTGTGTAAACGTCTTCCAATGCCAACTCAAGGAAGACAAGGATACACAGTCTAACTTAAAAAAAAAAAAAAAAAAAAAAAAAAAAAGTCAAATGTCTGTGATATGTTATGGGACTTAACTGCTAAGGTCATCAGTCCCTAAGCTTACTCACTACTTAACCTAAATTATCCTAAGGACAAACACACACACACACATGACCGAGGGAGGACTCGAACCTCTGCCGGGGCAGCCGCACAGTCCACGACTGCAGAGCCCTGGACCGCTCGGCTAATCCCGCGCGGCTAGTCTAGCTTCAATTTCATAAATTCGCCTCAGTTTTCGGATGAACTCAGACTTAGGTTGGTAATCACTTTGAATATTTAGCAGTACTGTACCCATTGGTGTTAAACTCGTTTTCAACCAATGATTCCCACAGGTACAGGAACACTAAATGTGAAACCTCATAGACAAAATACTTACGCAGTGCTATCAGACGAAAAGATCAACCTGACACACACTGTGGGAAGTTTGTTTTACAACTTTCGTACCTGGGTAATGAGCTTTTTCCTATTTGAGATGTCTGTGAACATTGCTGCTTGAGACGATTTAAGACGAAACTAAATTCCTTCAGCAACAACAATGTTTAAATAAATCGTCTTAACGGCACCAAATCGTGGTTTGTGAATCGTTTACCGGCCGTACTCTGCCGCATTTCGCTGGCTGGAAGGCAAAAGGCTTACTGACAAATTTCACAGAAGGAAAAGAGGGACGAAATGTCTCCTACTGGAAGGTCGTGTTGCTTTATTTAAATGATTACAAAATCAAGTAAAACGAACAGTCAAGTTGTCAGTATAAGCACATTACTGTTGTAAGTATGATGTTGCACTGCCCAGGGCCTGTTAAGATTAAGGGCCCGTTTAGGACAGGCCTATTGTATACAGGAGTGGAACAGATAGCACCACCAAAAAAAAAAAAAAAAAAAAATAAAATAAAAAAAACGTATGCATTGCATACACACAGAAATTACTATTACAGTGTACTTATGGAGCCCAATGAGTGAATTGCGTATTTTCCTGTGCGAAAGAGCACTGGCAAATAGTCTTCGCTACATTAGATTACTTAATCTAGTGTTACTCTGAACTAGTTTGACCTAGTATTGCGAAAATTTTGTACTTTGATAGCTTAGAATGAAAATCTTTTTGTTTATTGCAAAGGAAAACAATTGATTTTCTAAAATATTGTGTCATACACAACTTGAAACAGGTCATGTCGACCAAATCATATGGAAGAACTGACAGCGACTTATATCGGAAGGCAGCAATATCTATTGCCCATTGGTTTGGCAACACTCGATAGCCATTTCTAGGCGGAAGTAAATGAAGAAAGGCTGCGCGTTTTTGTTATCAAGTAACGTCTTCATCAATTACTTTAGATTTAATGTAATCTGCGAGTAACTGCTGATGTTTGATATTAACACGAAAAGGATTCCGAAGACAGGGAGTGGACCGTATTGGGTTCGTATCTCTGTCACAGAACTTCACATCATGCACTTCATCTTTAAATGCATGCACATTTTGTTACTTCAGAATAGACGTATATCAGATATCTTCCACGGTTAATTAACAGGGACGAAAGGGTCTTGACAGAAATCCCGGTATATTACAAAAATTGTTGTCTTTTATTTTCAAGTTTAGATTTGGTTACTGGTATTGGCAACAACTTCGGTAATTCATGACTCTTCATGGCTAGTCAGTCATCAATATGATATGATTAGAGTAGATTACATTAGATTAATTCTTGTTTCATTGATCATGAATACGATATTTCGTAATTATGTGGAACGTGTTATTTTAATGAAAGATTACTTTACATACCATGATTCAATTTCTTTACAATTTCTTACTCTCTCTCATTCTTATTGATTTTTATCTCTCTCTCTCTCTCTCTCTCTCTCTCTCTCTCTCTCTCTCTCACACACACACACACACACACACACACACACACACACACATACACAAACACACACATTCTATTTCCATTTTTATTTTCATTTGTCTGTTGTGCTCGACTATCTGCGAAGCACGAAAACGTCTGTGAATAAGTTTCTTAGTTTTGAGTACACTTACGAAAGGAATATAAAAACAACTATGAGAGTTAGTGATTTATGATGCTTAGTTTGCAGTCAGTTCTGAGTATTATTAGTAAATACGCACAAGTCCCTAAACCTATTTACAGAATTGCGAATCAGACGCATTACGTATTCCAGGCCGTAGCAATCGCGACTTGTAGACACCAGCTATGGTCATTTCCCAGCCCGCTGTAAGATCACATCGGTTCGTCTTCTTCCTGCTGGTATTGTAACTGAGATTTGGCAACAAGGTAATGTATGTTTGGCAACTCTGTGATCGACCAGTTACTTCCTGGTGTGCACGGAATTAAGGCTCAAGGTTCACTTGATTTTACCTGTCATTTCCATTGAATAGTCTGAGTTATTATCGCATGAAATGTAACAAAAGATTGTAAATTTACGGTTTTCAGCCCAGGAAAGTCGTTGCACGTGGAAATCGCTACTAATCTCGTCC